>NW_023270718.1:3823570-3847430 GCF_011800145.1 Mirounga leonina
CACAAGCAGGGGGAGTGGGAGAGGGAGAAGCAGGCTTCCCGCGGAGCGGGGAGCCCGATGCGGGGCTCGATCCCAGGACCCTGGGATCATGACCCGAGCTGAAGGCAGACGCTTAATGACTGAGCCACCCAGGTGCCCCCACCCAGTCTCTTTAATCCAGCCTCCTTTACTCAGGGTGGTGTTTCCGAGGTTCATCCATGCCGTAGCGGCAGATCAGTCCTGCCTTCCTTTTTCTGGCTGAATAATATTCCACTGTGTGGATTTGCCGCCTGTTGCTTCCCCACCCATCGGTCAAGGAGCATGTGCATCGTTTCTGCTTTCTGGCCGTTGTGAATCATGCCGCTGTGAATATTCACGCACGAGCACGTGTGTGGACCTGTGTTTTCACTTCTCACGTGGATATGTACGCCTGCAAGTGGGATTGCTGGGTCATACGCTAACTCTCTGTTGGCTTCCCAAGCAACCACCCACCCGCCAGATGTTTTCTCCAGTGGCTGCACTCTTACATTTCCATCAACAAGTCATGAGGACTCTAATTTATCCATTTTTTTATTATAATCATCCTAGTGGGTGTGAAGTGGTGTCTCATTATGATTTTGATTTGCGTGGCCCTGACGGCTGATGATGTGGAGCGTCTTTTCGTGGGGCGGGGGGGAGCTGTGTGTTATGAATTCTGATCGGTTTCCAATCTGGCCCTGGTCTCTCAGCCTCACGGTGCCTGGTCTTGACGGAGTAGTCTTCTTATACAGAAACCTCCAATCCTTCTTGCCCCCTGTTACTCAGGGCATGAAATCTGGGTCTCTTGGAGGTCCTCAATCACGCCCTCCCCTGGGGCAGAGTGCAGGATCCAGTGAAGGCAGTTGATGGAGTCAGACTGCCCTGGGGCGGCAGGGGGACCCCAGCTCCATGCCTTACTTGCTGAGTGACCTGGAGTCAGTGTCTTCACCTCTCTGATCATCGGTTCCTGGACAGGGTGATCATGAAGTGCACTTTTTTCCTTTATCAGTGTTTATAACTCACGTCCCCACATGGGAGTAGTATGTATCCCTTTGTTTACTTCTAAAGTTTTTTTACAGAGTGACCATGATCTGCCAGGCAGTATTCTAGGAGGAGGCTATGCCACGAACTAGACGAAGGTCCCTGCCCTTGGGGAGCTGGCTTGCTGGTGGGGAGACCCATGATAGGACCCCTCACAAGGTGCTGAGTGCTGTGGGAAAAAAACGAAATAGGGAAAGTGGGAGGAGAGGGCTGGTGGTGCAAGTGGTCATTTTAACCAGCCCTCCCCCAAAAAGCTGACATTAGAGCAAAGACCTGAAAGCGAGGGGGCCAGCCCTGTTGCTGTCTGCAGGAAGGGTGTTCCCGGCAACAAGAACAGCAAGTGCAAAGGCCCTGAGACAGAGAAGTGAAGACACTTGCCGCAAGTCACAGCCAGTAAGCATTGGAGCCAGGATTGGAGCCAGACAGACCAGAGTCTGCTTTTTTTTTTTTTAATGAACTTTATGGAGATATAATTTATGTACAATGTGATACATCCATTTTAAGAGTACTATCGCTGCGTTTTGACAAATAGTACCATCCTGTAAACCACCATCACAGTCAAGACACAACATTTGCCTTCCCCAAAGAGTCCCTCCTGCCTTCTTGCAGTCAGTGCTCCCCGCCTCCTGGGCTCAGTCAGTGAAATCTGCTTTCTGTAACAATAGATTTGATTTGCCTTTCCTAGAATTGGATATAAGCGGATTCACACAGCATGCACTCTTCTTACGTCTGGCTTCTGCCACTCAGCAGAGTGATTTTGAGATCCGTCCGTGATGGATTTGTCAGTCATTTGCTTCCGTTCGTGGCTGAGTGGGATCCCATGGTGCGGGCAGGTCACAATTTGTGTATCCGTTCACCTGCTGGTGGACCTTTGGGTTATTTCCAGTGTTTGGCCCTGACCCTGGGGCTGCCGTGAACTCTCATGTAGTAATCTCTGTGTGGACACATGCTATCGTTTCTCTTGGGTAAACACCTTGGAGTAGAATGACTAAGGCAGATAAGAATGTGTTTAACTGGAGTTGAAACGGCCCCCACTGTTTTTCAAAGAGGCTGTGATGGTTTGCGTTACCCCCAGCAAGGCTGAAGAGTTCCAGGGGCTCCACATCATTAACCACCACGCGCTAGCGTCCATCCGTTTCATTTTAGACATTCTGTTGGGTACCCAGTGGTATCTCATTATGGTCGCAATTTAAATCTCCTGCTGACTACAGAGGTTGAACCTCTCCGTTGGCTTATGTGCCCCTTGTCGATCCTATTTTGTTCTGAAATCAGGTTGTTTGTCATCTTCTTTATCGGGTGGTCAGTTTCTTCCTCTGTGCTGCATCCCTGTCCTTTGTCGAAAGGGGTCAGGCGCTGCTCACTTCTCGTTCCAGGGCCAATATTCCAGTTTTTCAAGAAGAGCTGGAAACCTGGGAGTCTCTTACAGAACACATCTCTGGCTTTCCAAAATTTGGCCCACGGAAGGAACTCTGTGTAAAGCAGATCTATATCTGGGGCTTCTGGTTTGCTGGCTGTCAGAGTGACACAGTTGAATGGGGCTCAGTCCAGGCCCTGCAGGGGCACCCACTTCCAAGGACACAGGACCCTGTCTCACGGTCCCTGGGGCCACTCATGGTGCTATCACCAAGCTCCCCAGCACCAGACAGGGACCAGCGCCCCTGGTAGGTGTCCATGGACAGAGAGAGAAGGGAGAAGCGAACGAGGCACCCATTTTCATTGCCTTGGTTCACTCGTTGTGGTAACAGTTAACTTTGAGCATTTGATGTCTTTTGCGTGTGGACTCATTAAATCCTGAAACAGCCCCATAAGCAGGGGTCATGGCAAGAATATTTAAGCCCCGTTGGAATGCAGATTGGCAGTAAAACACCCCTATGCATGTTCAAGCAGAACACCACTGCCCTCTGAGTGTGTTTTATAGACACAGAAACCGAGGCACAGAGAGGGCGAGTCACCGACTCCATGTTGCCCAGCCGAGAGGGACAGAGCGAGGGGCAGATCCAGGCAGCATGGCCCCAGAGCCAGGCCGGACTTTCTATTTTGAAGAAAATTTCAAAGCTCGAGACAAGTGGCAAAAATAACACATACAGAGAAATCTTTCTCCAGATTCGCCGGCTTGTGACATTTTACCGCATTTCCTTCCTCACCCTCCTTTTCTTTTGTTCTGTGGGCCAGTGGTGCAAAAGGTATTCTGCCCATGAGTCTCAGTGCTCTCATCTGGAAAATGGGCCAGTCTGACCTGAACTCTACACACACACACACACACAACACACACACACGTAAGCCGCTGGAGATTAGGAAAGGTACCAGGTGCTTTTTTGGTCCTTGACACTTTGATGTGTGTTTCCGAAGACCGAGGATATTCTCTTACGTAAGCCCAGGATAGTGATCAGGTGCTCCTGGTTGAACATTGACCCAGCGCTGTTATCTGCTCTACTATTCTTTGTATTCTGGTTTTTGTCAGTTGTCCTAGTAACGCCCCGAATAGCTGGATCCCCCCCCCCAACCAAGAGGATCCTGTTTGGGATCACGCATTGCATTTTAGCCCTCTTATCTCTTTCCCTTCCTTCAGTTGGGAGGCTTTTCTCAGCTTTTCTTTGTGTTCTGTGACATTGCCTTTTGGAAAGGTCCTATCTTGTAGAAGGTGCCTCTGTTGAGGGGGTTTGACTTCTGGTTCCTCCCTGTGAGATTCAGATATTCAGGTTATGTATCCCTGCTGGGGATTTTCAGAACCTGCTCTCTTGAGCACCATGAGGTTCTTCCTTTCAAAGGGACACTTGGCCGGCCTGAGCTCATCTTGTTCCCATCCCGGCGGCTGGAACGTTTCAGTTGGGGACAATCTGTGGCGCTTACAATGAGTGCGTTTGGGGGGCATGCGGTTTCCAGAAAAAGTGAAAGCAAAACACAGTTTCTCAACAGAAAAAAAAAAAAAGCACAAGATCATTAGAAAGGAACAAAAGAGGAAAGACGGGGGCGACATTGGAATATCCAAAGTTCTAGAAATGCTGAGAACACAAAAGTGATTCGTAATTCTGTTACTCCGGGTAGTGCAGCCTCGTTAGTGTTTTGGCATATTTCCTCCCAATCGATCTGCTTTTTCCCCCTTGCCCTCGGGGCACTCATTCTTGCACAGTTGACTAGAATGACGTAGAGAGCTAAAGACAGGAGGAAAATTCGGGAAGTCTAGGGGCGTTTTGGGAACCGGCCAGGCGGGCACATCACGGGTCCGGGAATGCCCGCTGAGAGGTTGTACCCCTGGAGCTGGGGTTTCCGCCCCGCTATGTGGACACCAGCATCCTCCACTGTCCCTGGGAGGAGATCAGAACCTCGGTGAGTAGGGCTGGGTCCTCGCTGGAACTCTCCCTAGGTCCCCAGAGCCCCTCGAGGTGGCTCCGAACCCAAAGCCCACGGGGCGGCTCAGCCCAGCACAAACCCGGCTGAAGCACATTGCGCCTAAGATCGGATCCCCCCACCCCGCCCCAAGTTGTATTTTTCGAAACTTGAGCCTGGGGATTTGAGAACAATAGCTACTATGATAATAGTGCACACTTCTCCAGCACGTCCTCTGAGCCACAGGTCATGTACTTTGTATATATTGATTCGTTTAAGCCTCACACCGTATCGTGGGGGTGTTACTGTTCCCGTAGACCCAAGGTAGAACAGAGGTACAGAGAGAAGCAACTTGCCCAAGGTTAGACAGGTGCTTGAATAGCAGAGTAGGATCTGAACCCACGCAGTCTGGGCGTGTGTGGTGCTTTCTGGCTGCATCTGAAGCAGCAGTTTGCCTATTTATTTAACTCAGGCCTCCATGAGCCCATGTGGTGCTTTTGTGGAACTAAAAACAGATGCCCCTTTCTCATGACCCTTTTCTGCCATCTGCCAGAAAATCGTGGTCATATATACACAAATCTACAGTGTCCTAAGATGGGACTGCCTCCCCCGGGGAGTGCGGGGGGGAAGGGTCGGGGGATTGTGCAGTGTACAACCTGCACAACTGTACACAGTTACCCAATATTTAACAAATATTTCTCAAGTGTCTACTTCAGAGACCGACAATAAACAAGATAAGCCAGTAAAATATTTACTATGTCAGATGTCAATAAGTGTTCCTAACAGAGATAAAGCAGGAGAAGAGGGATCAGGGTGCAGGGGGTTGGGCTGTACTTTTTAAATAGAGTAGTCAGGGAAGGTGAGGTCACTGAGGTTGACATTTGTGTAGAGACCTGAGGGAGGTTAGGGGAGAGGCCGTGTGGGTTTTTGGGGCAGAGCAATCCAGGCAGAGGGAAGAGTCAGTGCAAAGGCCCTGAGACAGGTCGGTGCCTGGTGTGTTTGAAGACTATTGAGGAGGTCCATGTGGCGGGAGCTGAGCAAGCCAAGGGGAGAGAGCCGGATATGAGGGCAGAGGGTACAGTGGCAGATCTTGTGGGGTCTTGTGGGCCACAGCAAGGACTTTGCTTTTCTCCAAGTGAGACAGGAACATGAGGGTTCTCAGCAGACGAGGGACATGAGCCGACTCATGTTCTAACCAGATGCTAGTGGGGTGGGGGCAGAGAGACCAGTGGGGAGATCGCTGAAGAAACGCAGGTGTAATGTGGCTCTGGGAAATACTTCTTAATTTTGAGTGAATGAATGGATGCTTTCAGCGAAGCAGAAGGAGACAAAGGAGAGGTCAGAGGTCCGTCCCAGGCACCCCCATGCTGGTTCCTCCTGCTTCCCTCTGGGAACAGAGCAGGGTCTTAGGAGGAACCAGCCATGAGAGAGCTGGGAGCCCAGCTTCCAGGCAGACCCGTCTGTGACCAGGGGCGTGGTCAGTTGTCACCGTGTAAAATGGGTTAAACAGGTGCCTTAAGGTGGTCAGTAGGTATTTGCTACTTTTCCTCTTTTGAATTGTGAAATAAAGGGTCTAGGAATATTTTCATACAGTTACTTTCTTTTCTTTTTTTTTTTTTCTCTAGAGAGACCTGCACGCACAGGGGAGAGGGAGGAAGAGCAGAGGGAGAGGGAGAGAGAGAATCTTAAGCAGGCTCCATGCCCAGCGCAGAGCCTGACACAGGGGATGATCCCACAACCCTGAAATCATGACCTGAGCCTAAATCAAGAGTTAGTCGCTTAGCTGACTGAGCCACTAAATAGGCACCCCTACTTTTTCTTTTTTTTTTTTTAAGATTTTATTCATTTATTTGACAGAGACACAGCGAGAGAGGGAACACAAGCAGGGGGAGTGGGAGAGGGAGAAGCAGGCTTCCCGCCGAGCAGGGAGCCCGACGCGGGGCTCGATCCCAGGATCCTGGGATCATGACCTGAGCCGAAGGCAGACGTCTAACCGACTGAGCCAGCCAGGAGCCCCCCATAGATACTTAAAAAAAACAACAGCAGTTTTATTGAGATAAAATTCACATGCCATACAGCTCAGCCATGGAAAGCATACAATTCTGTGGTTTATAATACATTTGCAGGTTGTGTAACCATCATTAGCTCTACGCAAATTGTAGAACATTTTCCTCACTTGAAGAAGCAGCCCTGAGCCCCTTAGCTGCCCTCGCATCCGTCCTGTCTGCCCGACACCTGGCAACCACTGATGTACTTTCTGTCTCAGTGGATGTGTCTATTCTGGACATTGTGTTTAAGTGGTGCCATAAAACAGGGTGGTCTTGGGGCGCCTGGGTGGCTCAGTTGGTTAAGTGACTGCCTTCGGCTCAGGTCACGATCCTGGAGTCCCGGGATCGAGTCCCACATCGGGCTCCCTGCTCGGCGGGGAGTCTGCTTCTCCCTCTGACCCTCCCCCCCTCATGT
Source organism: Mirounga leonina (assembly GCF_011800145.1). Classification (NCBI taxonomy): domain Eukaryota; kingdom Metazoa; phylum Chordata; class Mammalia; order Carnivora; family Phocidae; genus Mirounga; species Mirounga leonina. The sequence continues at coordinate 3,830,399 of NW_023270718.1, forward strand.
GCTCTCTCTCATTCTCTCTCTCTCAAATAAATATATAAAATCTTTAAAAAAACAAAAAACAAAAAACAGGGTTGTCTTTCGCCTCTGGCTTCTTTCACTTTGCACGATGGTTTCGTAGCGTGGGTCAGGATGCCTGTCCTGTTTTCTTGCTAAGTAATACCCGCTGTGTGGATGTACCACGGTTTGTTTCTCTGTTCATCCATTGATGAGCACTTGGTTTGTTACCACTTTCGGGGCTGTTACGGAGAATTCTGCTCTGAACGTCCACGTAGGGGTTTTTCTGCAGACGTGTGTTCTCACCGCTCCTGGGCATCTACCGGGAGTGAGATCGCTGGGTCGTAGGGTAGCCGTATGTTTAACGTTTGGACGAACAGCCAGTGTGGCACATGGTTGCACCATTTTGCATCCTTTCAGGAGTAGACGAGGGTGTGAGGGTGTTTTCTTCCCTTCTGGGGGATCTTTTTGTTGAATTGTCCTGAAAAGTGTGCACATCCTAAGCGTGCAGCTGGATGAATTTTCATGGGTTGGACGCACTCAACAACCAGCTCCCAGATGAGAAGCAGAACATGCTGTACCTCCCTTCCCGACCTCTACATCCTCCACCAGGAGCCTCCATCCCCATGATAACGCCATGGTTTAGCCTTGCCTGGGTTTGTACTGGACATATGAAATCCGACGATGGTGTTTCCTTTTGCTCCACGTCATGTCTTTGAAGGTTCTTCCTTGTGAGTGGATCAGTAGTGTTGTTCCTTTATCGCTGCTGTGTGGTATTCCACGGTGTGGCTCTACCACAGTGTATTCACGTGCTCTCCCGTTGATGAGGCATCTGTGTTGTAAACATTCTAGAACATGCCCTCTGGTCCACATCTGCCATTATTCGTAAGGGCGGAATTACACGGTGAGTAGCCCCCCAGGCTCCATGTGATGCCAGGTGGAGGTTGTCCGTAGGCTCCCCTACCTTGACACATGCGTGTCCCATGTCACGTGTTCTAGAATCCTTCCTGGATGAGGACTGAAAGCCTTGATTGTGGTCCTTGCAGCTGGTTTTAGCTCTTTCACTCTTGCTCTGTAGACTTAACAAATGTTCTCTTTCATGGTGCCCAAGCACCAGACACCCATGCGGTCAGTGTAGACAGGGAGGCGCTGCCTGGGGGTCCTGTTGGGCTTGACACAGTTCACGGGAGGTGCTGTCGCCCCCTAGGGGGCAGTCTGCACATTTGCCCGGAGTTCTGATTGCCCTCCTTATTGTGGTGGCTCCTGGCATTGAGTGGGCAGGTACCATGGGTGTAGACTGTGACTGGATTAATCTGCCTCCTGGGTTGGTGCACAGGGTGGGAGAGGCAGACAAGCCCTGTGGAGTGTCCTGCACTGACCTGGGGAGATGTGCCCACCTTCTCTGTGTCTGTTCCTCTTGCTCACCCTCTGTCTCTCCAGAGTGCCCTTCCCTCCCATGCCTCCACCCCAGCTCACTTCTGCTCTTTTTGCCTCCTCTGAGCAGCTCTCTGTGCTGAAGCCCAAGTTCACCACCCTCCCCCACAGATCGGTCTCATCTGAGACCACAGTGGTCACTCGGGCTGTGACATCCCCCCCATGACCTCTTGCCTCCTCTCCAGCTCATGCTGACAGGTTTCTTCTGGGTCCCTCGGGCCTCCCTCCCACCCCAGTGGCCAGTCCTCCATTCTGAGCCCGGCCCCGTGGGTCTCTGGCCAGCCTAGGCATCAGTCCCCCCTCCCCGCCCTCCCCTGCAGCCCTGGTCAGTCGTGAGTCAGGCGCCTACACTCTTGAGCATTTGCTGTGGCCACTGAGAATGGTCCGCCTCAGCCATTCCATCAGAGTTTACACGAAGTGAACAAAACAGACCCGGCGCTCACCCCCTCCTGGCGGAGACAGGCAGCAGATAAGATAAATCATGTTTACAGCGCATCAGATAGTAATCGGCGCTGTGAAGGAAAGCAAAGCAAGGAGGTGGAAGTGCCGAGGGGATGGGTAGGGATTGTAGTTGTAGACGGAATTGGGTTGAGTCTCACTGACCTGGTGACAGAAAAGGAGGTAAGGGCAAATGCCTACCAGACAGGAAGCAGCATGTGCAAAGGTCCTGTGGGAGGCTTGTGCCTGGTGTGGTAGAGCAGTATCGAGGAGGCTGGTGTGGCTGGAGGGTTATAGATGAGGGGCAGAGTGTGGGAGACAGTGACAGGAAGTGGGGGCAGATGGTGCAGAGCCTGTAGGGCTATGGCAAGGACTTGGGCTTTTACTGAGGGAGGCAGGAGTCCCGGGAGGGCTCTGAGCAGAGGAGGGACCTGGGCTGACTGAGGTTCTCACGTGAGCCCTTTAGCTGCTATGTGGGGATGAGATTGTGGGAGAACAAGGGCAGGGTCAGGCGGACAGAGGAGAAAGAAGCTGGTAAGGCCACACAGGAAGGCCGGGATCCCCACGTGTCTGAGCCTTCATTCAAGCAGACCCTCGGGCACAGCTCAGGCCTCTCAGGAAGTCGGCCGGAGCTGCACCCCCAACACTTTTAGGTTCATTGAAGACCGTTGAGGTTTTTTGTTTCTATAATAAACTCTTTTTTTAAAATAATTTCAGATCTGCAGAAAAGTTGCAAAAGTAATACAGAGTTTTCGTATAGCCTGCACCTGGTTTTCCCTAATGTTCACATCTTACGACTTTACCGTGAAACCAACACCGTCCATTGCCATCAACCAACTGGAGAATGTATTCAGATCTCCCTAGTTTTCCCTTAATGCTCCTGTTCCAGGATCCTGTCCAGGAAACCACACTGCATTTAATCATGATGTCTCCTGAGGCTCCTGTTGGCCGTGACAGTTCTCAGACTTTACTTACTGTTGATGACCTTGTTGGTTTTGAGGAGTACCAGTCGAGAGTTTTGGAGAACGTGCCTCACTTGGGGGTTTGTCTGATGTTTTTCTCATGATTAGACTGGCAGTTTGGGTTTGGGGAAGGAAGACCACAGCAGTGAAGTACCCTTCTCCTCATGTCACATTAAAGGTACTACACACTGTCGGCTTGACTTATTACTGCTGATATTGACCTTGATCGCATGGCTATGGACACAGCACTTTTGATTCTATGCTCCCAGCTATGAAAATGGTAAGCGTGTGACTAAGCGTCGATATATTTGCACGTATCAACTCATTTCTATGCCCACAGCTCTGTGGGGTGGACACAACTTGTAACCTGATTTTACAGAGAAGGAAACTGAGGCACGAGGAGGCTCTAATCGCTCGCCCAAGGTAACACATAAGTTAAGTGGCAGAGGTGGGATTTGAACCCAGGAGGTCTGGTTGCAAAGTCCGAGCTCTTCGCTGTCATCTGTTTATTATAAAGTACATATGTACACATTATGCAACCATCACCTCCATCTAATCTCATATAAATGGACTCATATGATATGTGAGCTTTTGTGTCTGTACTTTATTTTGAATCTTTTGGTCCCTTTTTGAGCCCCTTTTTTGTGCCCTCTGTCTCTTTTACGAGGATTAGTTTAGTTAAAAGTCAGTGGTATAATACATATAAGTCAACTTACTCTGGAATGTATTCTCAGGCTAAGGGACATCATGCTGCCTGCTTTGGGGATCCTGTGCCCTTCCCTGAGACACCTCACTCCCCTGACCACCTGTCACCTTTGCCCAGCATCAATCCATATATTGATTACCCGTCCAGCTGAATCTGTTTTATCTCTGAGGTTAGGGAATAAATAGAAATTGATGTTCTACCAACGGAACAGAACAGAGAGCCCAGGACGAGAGGCGGGCGTGTGTGGACATGACATGGGGCCACAGTGGCCCCTGACTCTTAGTAAATGGAGCTGGTGCCGAAACAAAAAATAGTCATCCATATGGAGAGAGATGGAATTGGATCCCTACCTCACACCATATACCCCAAGATAGCTTTTGGATTCAAAGTCACAAATAAACTTAGAAACTGTTTAGATTTGGGGGTGAGGACAGATCCTGAAACAAGATACAAAGGGCATTTCTATGAGCGGAAGCCTTGGGGCCCTGCACATCTCTGGCCTGCGGGCTCCCCTGCAGCCTTTTCTCTCTCTGAGGCACCGAGCGCACGCACACACACACGCCCCTTGCCCTGGGTAGGGTGCGTTAACCCAGGTAATTAGTAGCTTTGGGACCCTCAGAATAACCTTAATATAAACCTTAGATAAAAATGTTTTCACTGAAGAAGGTGCTAGATCAAACCAGGGAGCTTGTATAAGGCTGTGTTTGCACATCCTGCCTGGCTGCCCTCAATTATCCACTCTGCCCTCCGATCCCGCTCAGATTCTGCAGGGCCCTTGATTCTGCTCTTTCCCCACCATCCCCTGGGCAGTTGATCCGTAGACTCTGCTGCTCTGCCATCATGTCAGGAATCTGGCCAGTTTTCACTTTTTCCCCCGCCACCTGCGTCTGCCCTCTGGGCTGCCTGCCCCTGTCCTCACCTCCTGCAATCCATTTTCCACTCAACAGCCAGAGGGATCCTGTGAAACCCGGGTCAGATCATGGCCCACGCTGTTGAGAGCCATCCTATCTCTCGGGCTCCTTCAGAATAAGCCCAGGACCTCACCTTGGCCCATCGGGCCCTCCATCGCCTAGCCTTTGACCTTGCCTCTTCAACCCCTCTTCACCTCCTTGCTGTTGCTCAAGCACCCCCAGCACATTTCCACCTCAGGGCCTTTGCATCTGCTGTCCCTTCTGCCTCAGATGCCTTTCCCCGTGTGTCCACGTTGCTTCTGTTCTTCTCTCCACGTCTGCTCAAACACCTCTTATCTGGGACGATGTCCTGACCACTTCAGCTAAAAATGCATCCCCCTCCTTCCCTACCCCCTTCCCCCGCCACCTTTCTCCTCCATCCTTGCCATTGTCCACTCTGCTGTATGTCGTATGTCTCCATGGTTGGACTCCTGCCAGCAGAACGTTACCTCCGGGAGAGCAGGGATATCTGTTGTCTTCGCTGCTGCCTCCCCAGCGCTGCTGAGAATGACACAACCTTAAATAAAATGGAATCGTTTTTTTGGCCACTGAGTGGGGAACCAAGTTTAGAAGGAACCGGAGAGGAAGCAAGAAGGCAGTTAGCGACTCCCCCGCAGCACTCCAGGCAGCGCTCATGGACATCTTTACATGGACAGTGCTGGTTGCAAAACCCAGGGAAGGATGGGGGATTTATTAAGAAACAGGAGGAAGCGTGGTGTCTTGGAGCCATTGAGGTTAGCTAGTTCCTGAAGACAGCTCCGCTCTGGTGAGAAATTAGAAAGCTGTGCTTGAATCCAGGAAGAAAAGCATTTCACGGCAGGAGGGTGGAGGGAGGGATGGCCGCTCGCTGCCCGCAGATGCTCGGGCATCCAGGGTTTTCACGGACATCAGAAAGCTGTCCAGGCTTCGGTGTCCATGAAATCTGGGTTCAAATCCTGGCGCTTTCTTTTACCACAGAGTAGCTTTTGGTCTGTGTGCATTTGGCTGCCAGTAATAGTTTACCTGACCAGTGATGGCTTAAATAATACTCATATTTTTTTCAACAAAAATTTTTTTAACAAATATCTTCCCCTGTTTAGATCGACTGTAGTTTTCTGTTCAACCTGTTTTCTACTGACGACCAGTGGATTGTTTCCAATATCTTGCTGTTACATGCCTACATGTACACCTCACAGTTGTACCTACAGGATACATAAGTGAAATTGATACGTAAGTGAAGTTCTGAGTAAGGGATGCATGCATTAGAATCTGGAGAGCCTCATTATTTACAGATGCCATATTTGTGAATTCATCTGCTTGCTCTGTAGTCATCCTTGCAACCCAACCATCAGTCCTCCCCACGCTGTCTTGGTCGTCTGCAGACATGCGCAGAGCGGGGGTAAAAATTTGAGCCTCCCTGTGTGCCCGTTCCTAGTGGAAATCAAAAAAGCAAACACTCTGCCTTCTTGTTTCACCTCCCATACTGCAAACAAGTGCCCTTTCATGATCTAACCTTTAGTGCCCTGTTTTTCAAACCACCACTTGGTGGTGGTGATTTCACCGTTTAAAAAATGCCCCAAAGCCTAGTGCTGAGGCTCAGCCCAACGCTCCCAAGTGCAAGAAGGTTGGAAAGTGCCTCATGTAGAAAACACATGTGCTGGGCAAGCTTCATTCAGACGTGAGTTATAGTGCTGTGGGCCGTGAGTTCATTGTGAACGAATCAGCAATATAAAACAAGGTGTATTTAAACGGAAACACACATAAAACAAGGTTACGTATTGATCGCCTGATGAAAATGTGACCAGAGGCTCGCAGGGACCCAACCCTCAATTTCCCCCAGGAGTGATAGTTCAGGATTCCCTAATTCAGTGATCGTGGTAACTTTATAGAACATAACTACCATGAATAATAAGAATCAATTGTATGGGCTTTTTTTTTTTTTCCTCTTACACAATAGCTGTGCTTTACTGGGATATAATTTACGTGCAACAAAATGCACACATCTTAAGTACACACCATGATGAATTTTGACAAATAATTACCCATGTAACCATTACCCAGATCCAGATCCAGAACATTTCCATCATCAGGGAAGATCCCCCTCCCTCTGTCCCTCCACCTGCCCCCTTGGGGCCACCAGACCTCTGATTTCTTCCCACCGGTTTTACTTGCTCAGAACTTTACGTGGAGGGATCACATCGTGGGTAGTCTTCTCTGACTGGCTTCCTTTGCTCAGCACGATGCATTTGAGATTCATCTGTGTTTTTGGACGGTAACCGTAGTATATTCCCTTTATTGTCCACTGTGTGGCTGTTACACAGTTTGTTTTTTCTTTTACCAGGCAGTGTACATCTACCTGTGCTGTTTCCAGTCTAGGGCTTTTGTGAAGAAGGCTGCTGTGAAAATTTTTGCGAAAATGTTTTTGTACACATTCTTTTCACTATGGTCATAGAGTAGGTATATGTTTAACTTAAGTTAACCCAGGTTTTTCATCCTCTTCTGGAACAAGATGTCTAATGGGCCATTCCAGGGATTTGGGGAAACTCAGTATTGCCAGGCTGCTGGGTTCTGATTCTTTTAATTTTCTCCCTCTGGGGCTCAAAATAGCTGCTGCAGCACCAGCCATTGTCGTCATGCTTCACATCAATTTTTCAAGCAGGAAGAAGGAGTAGGGGCAAATAATCTTCCCAATGTAGGGCTCTCTTTATCCAAATGTAAAAATCTTTCCCATGTTCACAACTTAACTGCAAAGGAGGCTGAGGAAGGAAGTTTCTGACCAAGGGGCAAAGGCCTCCGCTCGTAGTGACTCATCCTCTTGAGTGGGTACATTGCTGAATGAAACCAAATGCAAGTTCTGTTGACCAGGAAGTCAGGCTGGGAGTGGCTTTGGATAATGGGCAACCTCTTCAGGCCTGTTGACCCGTGAGGCCACCTTGTCACTGGCTAGGAACCTGTGGCTTGTGTTCAGTATGAGAGCAAGAGCCCTGGAAAGAGAACGGAGACAGAAGCTTCTAGAACAGCGGTTCTCCCGAGTGTGGTCCCTGGACCAGCAGCATCCGCATCACCTGGGAACTTGTTCGAAATGCACATTCCCAGCCCCGCCCCAGACCTTCTGACCCTTAAACCTTACTTTAAAAGCCCTTCAGGTGATTCTGGTGCAGGTTCAAGTTTAAGACCCAGTGGTCTAAAGCATGCACAGTGTTTTGGAGCTTTTTTCTCTTTTGTTCCTCTGAGCTCCACTCGGTCCCGACCTCAAAGCCTTCCCTGTTGCCCAATGTCACAGGAGGCCCTGTGTCCAGTCAACGTAATTATTCCTTCTGTTCTCTTCCCCCACCCCACTGCCTGTTTCCCTCCTTCTCGGAATTTCTTCTGTTTTTTTATAAACCAGCGTTCAAAAGAAAATGTAAAACCTTTTGAGATACCTGATTTTCTTGGCAAGCCCGCAGCTTTATAGCTGCATTTAGAACAGCAGCGGATGGTAGATGGTGGGGGAAGAAAAGGCACAAAACATTCTAGTGTGTAACTACCTGTATAAACTAGGCTTTTAGGAACTAGACACCAGTCGCTTTATGAGCAATCCACGTTTTATAGGGCACGCTTTAATGTTGTTAAACTAATTCAATGATTTTAGAACTCTAAAGGTCACTGAAAATAAAGATGGTGTAGATTTTAATTGCTCTTCAAATTGCTTTTTCTCTCTCTTCCCCAAAGGGGTGGGAGTGTGTGAGGAATCAACATTTTTTTCCCTGTTTTCCTTTTTTGGCTTTGAAAATAGACATAGCATGCCAGTGGCTACATATTCAGGGCCAAGTTAGCTCTTACTGGGAGGGCACAGTCCCCTAGTCTCCTTTGTGTGGATTAGAAGAGTCCTTTCTCCAGGTGGATGTTGCCCTTCTCTGGGTCTCACTGATGTGAGCAGAGCCTTGGCTGGATTTGAGGCCCCACTTGTCCCCATGACTTAATTCCTTTGTGTAGTGAACAACCTGTGCAACTGTACATGGTGGTTTGTGTATATATATTGTATACCCAGGATGGATCTTACAAATTTATGTGCTATACTAGTTTCCTGTGGCTGCGATAACAAATACCACAAACATGGCGGCTCACGGTTCTGGAGGCCACAAGTCCAAAATCAAGGTGTTGGCAAGGCCACCCGGGCAGTCAGAGTTGTGCCTTCTGGAGGCTCTAGGGAAGAGTCCTTCTTTAGCTCTTCCAGCTTCTGTGTCTTCCCTTGTGTCCGTGAGAAGGTCACTGGTCATTAGATTTAGGGCTCACCCAGACAATTTAGGATGATCTCATCTTGAGATGCTTAATTACATCTGCAAAGACCCTTTTTTCCAAATACGGAAGACCACATTCACAGGTCCGGGGTCGTAGACATATCATTTTGGGGAATTACTATTCAATGTGCTACAGATGCCCTGGGAAAAATCGGAAGAGGGCAGTTTCTGGGCATTGTGGCATGTGAGGTCCACTGTGGGAACTCATCACTCAGTGTTGGACCCAGGTGTGTGGGAAATGAGCTGAGTTTTCTGCGGTGCTTCAGGACAGTGTAAGGGGAAGAGGGCGTAAGAGGTGGGGTACTGAAGGTCCTTACAGGAAGTGTACCCCTGGGGGTGGGGATGGGGGGCACCTAGCCAGCCTGGCACCATCATGTAGTTCCCACAAGCTTGGGAGCCTGTTGGCCTGGGTTCACATCCTGACTCTGCCATTCTGCTAACTAAGTGACCTTGGGCAGGTTCCCTAACCCCTTTGTCTGCCTCAGTTTTGTCAGCTGTGAAATGGGTATGAGGATCGTGGCACCTTCTACAAGGGATTGTTGTAAGAATGAAATGTAGAAAGATGGAGCACTTAGAACAGCACCGGGCACTTTGTAAGTGCTCAGCAAACCTTGGCTTTGGTGATGAAGAGGAGGATGAAGCAGGAAGTCGTGGCAATCGGGTGGAGGGGACAGACCTGACCACTTCCAGTGCCTGGACTTCCAAACACCAGGGAGCCGTGTGAGGAAGGCTCCTGAGCAGAGGTGAGCCTTGTGGTCGGACAGGTCAGCCTGGTGGCCGGTGAGGAAGGGAGCCTGGCCAGGAGGAGGCAGGCTTTGTGTTGTCATTTGTGTGTGGTTTGATTGATGTTTTTACTGGTGGACTTGAGCTGTCATTGCCCACTCCAATTTGTCAGCGCCGGGCAGAAATGTAGGAGATGCTGAGTGACACTTGTGAGTGAATGAATGAATGAATGAATGAATTTAATAACATTAAATAACATTTAAATAACATTTAAAACACATAACAAGGGGCGCCTGAGTGGCTCAGTCATTAAGCGTCTGCCTTTGGCTCAGGTCATGATTCCGGGGTCCTGGGATCGAGCCCTACATGGAGCTCCCTGCTCAGCGGGAAGCCTGCTTCTCCCTCTCCCACTCCCCCTGCTGTGTCTCTCTCTGTCAAAAAAATAAATAAAATCTTTTTTTTTTTTAATTTTCTTTCTTTCTTTCTTTATTTGACAGGGAGAGACACCGTGAAAGAGGGAACACAAGCAGGGGGAGAGGGAGAGGGAGAAGCAGACTCCCAGCTGAGCAGGGAGCCCGATGCGGGGCTCGATCCCAGGACCCTGGGATCATGACCTGAGCTGAAGGCAGACGCTTAACGACTGAGCCACCCAGGTGCCCCAAAATAAATAAAATCTTAAAAAATAAATAAAATAAAATAAAATACATAATAAGCAGGGCACCTGGGTAGTTCAGTCGGTTGAGTGTCCGACCCTTGATTTTGCCTCAGGTTATGATCTCAGCGTTGTGGGATCGAGCCCCACATTGGGCTCTGCGCTGAGTACGGAGCCTGCTTGAGATTCTCTCTCTCATCCTCTGCCCCTACCCCCCACTTACTCTCTCTCTCGAAAAATAAATTAAAATAAATTTAAAATTTGTTAACAAGCAGTAGACCATTAGCACAGACTAGGTGGTGCCTGGTGTGGTGTGGAAGGGTGGTCCTGCAGGCTCCCTGCTGGGCCAGGTGTCACCCTGCAGTTGCTGGGTCCTGGGGGTGTTTCAGGACATCCCAAGAGGCCAAGTGGAGTGCTGGGGGCTCAAGCAGCGTTTATTTGCCAATCAGGATGGAAGTGTTTGAGTATTTTAACAATAGGTGCAGTTGGTTGTGAACAAGGGTAATATTAACACAGGCTGGATGGATGGATAGATGAAAAGAAAAATGATGGGATCTCTATGTGAGCAGGGACAGTGGCTGTGAGAGGAGGAGAGGGCTTGGGGAGGTTTGGGAGGTAGAATGATGGATAAAACTCGGATGGAGTCAGAGGTGTGAGGTCGAGGTTGGTCGTTTGTCTCTGAAGAGGGCTGTTATCAGTTAGCTGCTGCTATGTAACAACCCCCAAACTATCGCTGTTTAACAAATTATCCACAGGGTGCCGGGGTGGCTCAGTTGGTTAAGTGTCTGCCTTCCGCTCAGGTCATGATCTCAGGGTCCCGGGATCAAGCCCTGCATCAGGCTCCCTGCTCAGTGGGGAGTCTGCTTGTCTCACTGTGCGCCCCCCCTTGTATGTTCTCTCTCTCTCTCTCTCAAATAAATAAAATCTTAAAACAAACAAATTATCCACAAATGTAGCAGCTTAAATGAACAATTGTAGTATGCCCAGGTTTTACAGGTCAAGAATTTGACATGGAATTTGACAGTGGGTCTCTCTTCCACGATGTCTGGGGTCTTGGCTGGGAAGACTGAAAGCCTGGGGGCTGAAGGCCTGTTCATACACATGTTTGGCACCTGGGCTGGGATAACCTGATGATGGGACTTTCTTTCTTAAGATTTTATTTATTTATTTATTTATTTGAGCGAGAGAGCAAGGGAGAGAGAGAAGGAGCAGGGGGGAGGGGCAGAAGCAGAGGGAGAAGCAGACTCCCAGCTGAGCAGAGAGCCCGGCGTGGGACTCGATCCCAGGACCCCGGGATCACGACCTGAGCCGAAGGCAGACGCTTCACCGACTGAGCCACCCAGGCTCCCCGGAAGTAGAGCACCTGCTCGTGGTCTTTCTAGGGGCTAGATTAGGTTTCCCCATAGCATGGCGGCCTCCGAGCGGTCAGACTTCTATTTAAGATGGCTTAGGGCTTCCAGGTCAATGTCCTGGCGGACAAGGCGGACACCGAATTGCCTGCCATGACCCAGCCCGCAAAGTCACGTAACGGCATGTCTGTTGCACTGTCCTAGTTGAAGTAGTCGCAAGCTCTTTTTGATTCAGGAGAAGTAGCAGGGTTGCGCTGTGGGGGGTCGGGGGGATCAGCAACACTGTTGCATCATCTTTGGAGAAGACGAGGTGCCACAGCTTCAAACAAAGCCGTGTTCCCAGTGGTCGGAACTGGGACTGGGCACAGCTGGGTGCTGCCAGTCTTGCCTCGGTGTCTGTGGTCAGCTGAAGGTCAGCGAGGTGGCTGTGCTTCCGCGGCTTGATTGGATGTGAGCTGGGATGATGGAGGTGACGGGCACGTGACTCTTGTCGCCCAGTGGGCTGGCCCAGGCTTCTTCACACGGGCTGGGTCATGGCAGGCAATTCGGTGTCCGCCTTGTCCGCTAGGACATTTACCTGGAAGCCCTAAGCCATCTTAAATAGAAGTCTGAGGGCGCCCAGGTGGCTCAGTCGTTAAGCGTCTGCCTTCGGCTCGGGTCATGATCCCAGGGTCCTGGGATCGAGTCCCACATCGGGCTCCCTGCTCGGCAGGAAGCCTGCTTCTCCCTCTCCCACTCCCCCTGCTTGTGTTGCTGCTCTCGCTCTCTCTCTCTCTGTCAAATAAATAAATAAAATCTTAAAAAAAAAAAAAAGGCTAGAGGAATCAACTGGACCATCTGGGTAGGGTCAAGGAGCTCACCCTGCTGGCGGCGAGGTGAAGGCAACAGAGTGATGAATAGAGTCATATTCAAGCATTAGAAAAACACGTATGAAGGGCGCCTGGGTGGCTCAGTTGGTGAAGTGACTGCCTTCGGCTCAGGTCATGATCCCAGGGTCCTGGGATCGAGCCTCGCATCAGGCTCCCTGCTCTGCGGGAAGCCTGCTTCTCCCTCTCCCACTCCCCCTGCTTGTGTTCCTGCTCTCGCTGTCTCTCTCTCTGTCAAATAAATAAATAAAATCTTTAAAAAAAAAATAAATAAATAGAAGTCTGACCGCTCTGAGGCCACCATGCTATGGGGAAGCCTAATCTAGCCCCTAGAAAGACCACGAGCAGGTGCTCTACTTCCGGGGAGCCTGGGTGGCTCAGTCCGTGAAGCGTCTGCCTTCAGCTCAGGTCATGATCCCTGGGCAGAGAGCAGAAGTATGCCCGGTCTCTTGAGGTGTTGGCTTAGAAAGACACACCATCACTTCTGCCACATTCTGTTGGCCAAAGAGAGTCAGAAGGCCAGCCCAAGGTCTAGGTGTGGGGTGACAGACCCCATCTCTTGGTAGGAGGAGCCGCCAAGAGTATGGGACCAGGGAGAAGAATTGCTGGCCAGTTTTGCAATCAACCACAGTGATCTTTTTTTCAGATCCCCTTTCCACCAGCCCTGTTCAATTTTGCTGAGCCCTCTCAATCAGTGACACTCAGAGGACAGTCCTTGACCCGTGGAAGCCGGAGAGAGTCCTTGGGATGGGTTGCAGAGATATCTAGAAATGCAAGCTAAGTGGTCAGGGTGTGTCTGGCTGCAAATAATGGGAAACCCTAATAGTGGTTTGATCTGTAAGGATTAAGAAGTCTGGAGGCAGGGGCGCCTGGGTGGCTCAGTCGTTAAGTGTCTGCTTTGGGCTCAGATCATGATCCCAGGGTCCCGGGATCGAGCCCCACATCGGGCTCCCCGCTCCATGGGAAGCCTGCTTCTCCCTCTCCCTCTCCCCCGCTTGTGTTCCCTCTCTCTCTGTCTCTCTCGCTGTCAAATAAATAAATAAAATCTTAAAAAAAAAAAAAAAAAGTCTGGAGGCAGGCAGTGCAGGAGGAGTTGTTAAGAATCCAGTCTTTTTCTGTCCTCCCAACAGCTATCCTCTGTAGGTGGGCTTAACTGCCGTAGGTTTATTGCCTCGTTGTTGCAAAATGGCTGCAGCAGCTCCAGTCTTCTCAACTATACTCGAAGCTGGAAGTGGGAAGCAAAAGATTTTCTCCCCAGAGGAGCTCTGTCTTTATATTCAGGAAGAAAAACTGTCCCTAAGTCTGTGCCCTTTGGCTCTTCCTATCTGCAGAACCATAGCTGCCCTAGCTACAAGGAAGCCTAGGAAAGTGAACGTTTGATACAGGGGATAGGAGTGCTGCTAGTGTAGTCTAATTATTTTCAAGCTATTTTGACCACAACCCACAGTAGGAAATACGTACACGTACAGACACACATAATTGAAACCAATCTCACAAACTGATATTTAACGCTTACCACGGATGATGCCTTTTAATATTTCCTATTCTGTTCCATTCCGTTTTACTCTATACTATTTAATTAAAAGGAAAAAACAAAAAACGCCTGGTCACAACCTGCTCATTTGATTTCACAACCCTCCAAGGCGTGACCCATAGTTTGAAAAAGACTGACTCAGAACAGGCTTTGTTTACATCTTGGAGTTGGCAAGTGTTACCCTGAACGGCTTCAGGCTTCTGTGAGTAAGGCGAGGGGAGGGCTGGGGAAGTGGTGTTTGGAAAACAACAGTTAGGCTTTGCCACATCGACTTCTCTTCCTGCCCCTTCCCGTAGGCAGAGGATACGGTTCTGTAGACTTGCATGTTGGTTGCCTATCAATCCCCCAGGGGTTGCTAAAACTTTCGCTGGGAAATTAGAATGAGCCTGTTTCTGGAGCCGAGTGGAAGCTTTGAATCCTGCGTCCTGCTAGGCGATCTGGCTTATGCGTGGCTCCTGATGACAATGCAGAACTCCCCGCTCACATTACCAGTGCAGGAGACATTCACACAATCTTCTGGAAGGACACTTTGTCATTGTTGCGTCAGGCCTGTTCTCCCCAGCTGCTTGTGGTTTTTCGGTCCCAGCTTTTCCTGCTTTTTATAGCGCGGTGGTGAAGAATGAGGTCTCCAGAGTCACAGGGTCTGAGTTCGAATTTTGGCCCCCCTGGTGTGGTTTTGGGGGCAAGTGTCCAGACCCTTCTGAGTCCCGGCGTCCTGAGCTGTGACGCTTGAGGCAGCGTCCCTCCTGCCCCATTGGTGACGAGGAGGGGTCCGTGGGTGTGACGTTAGCATGAGGCCCGATACCAGGGAAGCACTGGGATGGGGTGGGGGGGCTCTTCGGGGTGCATCGGGCAGCTCTGGCTGAGTTTGTGCAGTAGCAAGCGAGCCCCACTTCTCCGGGGCTTTCAGTGGCAAAGGCTCGTTTCGTGCCCTCGTGGATTGGCTGTAGCTCCGTCCATGTGTCTGTCCCCTTTGTTCTGGGACTCAGAGCCAGGTGATAGTTCTTTTTTTTTAATTTTTTTTAAAATTTATTTATTAGAGAGAGTGAGAGAGAGAGCACAAGAGGGGGAAGGGTTAGAGGGAGAAGCAGACTCCCCGCAGAGCAGGGAGCCCGATGCGGGACTTGATCCCGGGACTCCGGGATCATGACCTGAGTCGAAGGCAGTCGCTTAACCAACTGAGCCACCCAGGCGCCCTAGGTGATAGTTCTTAAAGCTTCTGCTCTACAGGGGCTCAATATACCCACTCCCATGTGGACAACTTGGGGCTGGCAACTTTGCACACTTAACTGTGGCCCCTAGTCACCTTTTTTTTTTAAGCTTTTGTGTATGCGTGTGTTGAGGAGAGGGGCGTCCAATGCCACCCCTGGTTGAGAACCACGGGTCATGCCCCACCCCCCCCAGGGCCAAGGATTGGGTGTGCTTTTGCTCGTTAGGGTATCCCCAGGCTGAACACACAGTGAGCACTTCATAAATGCCCTTTCTACCAGGCTGCTCTGAACAAATGAACGGATTTGTCTGATGGCCTCTGTATGTTCATTTCTTCATTCCCCAAATATTTACGGAGCTCCTTCTGTGTAGGCACGGGCGTCCCGCAGGGGAACAAAGCAGACAATAAACAGTCAGACATGATACTTGGTATTAAAAACTTTTTTTTTTAAGTAAGCATTTTTCATTATGGAAAATTCCGAACGTGCACCAAGTAGAGAGAACAGCCAAACGTGGACCACCCCCCCGCCACCACCACCGGTCATCAACCACCTTGATCCATTTTCAGTTGCTACCAGTCTTGCAGACCAGCTCTGTCCAGTGAGAGAGCTTGCTGCGGCGATGGAAATGCTCCCAGTCCACGCTGCCCCGCACGGTAGCTACCAGCCACGTGTAGCTGTTGAGCACTCGAAACGTGGCAAGCGGGATTGAGAGTAAACCTTCGTGTCATTGAACTTTCTTAGGTGAATTTTTAAAAAAATCTTTGATACTCCTCATTGTCCTTTTTTAAAATTTTCATGTTTTTTTTTTAACGTGGTAAAATGCGCATAACGTAAAATTTACCACCTTAGCCATTTTTTTTTTAAGATTTATCTGAGTCATCTCTCCCCCCCCCCTCCCCGCCATTGTGGGGCTCGAACTCACGCCGCCACCGAGATCAGGAGTCGCACGCTCCCGGGCTCCCCCCGCCCCTGCGACCTTATAGCCGTTTGTAAGTGTGCAGTTCAGCGGAATTGGAACACTCACCCTGTTGTGCAACCGCGGCCCCATCCACCTCCAGGACTCTTCATCTTGCAGAACTGAAAGTCCGCACCCACTGAACAGTACCACCCCATTCCCCCTTCTCCCCGGCCCCTGGCGGCCACCATTCCACTTTCTGTCTCTGGGCACGTTACACGTCGGATCGTGTGGTGTGGGTCTCTTTGTAACTGGCTCGTTCCACGTAGCGCGACGTCCTCGCGGGTCGTTCGGGTTGTAGCCTGTGTCCGAATGTCCTTCCTGAATAATATCCCGTTGTAAGTCGCCACCGCATCTCCGTTCATCCATCAGCGTGGGCTGTTTCCACCTTTTGGCGACTGTGGGTAACGCTGCTGTGACTTTGGGTGCGCCCAGATCTGTTCGAGACCCTCCTTTTTCAGTTCTTGGGGGGCGGGGGGAATATACCCAGAAGTGGATGTGCTGGAGCATATAGCAGTGCTATTTTTACCATTTTGAGGAACTGCCAGACTGTTTGCAAGCAGCTGCACCATTTTACATTCCCACCAGCAGTGCACGAGGGTTCCAGTGTCTCCACATCCTCAACAATACTTGTTTTCTGGGGTTTTTCTGTTTTGGGTCGTGTTTGGTAGTAGCCGTCCTAATAGGTGTGAGCTGGTGTCTCCGGTCTCGACTGCATTGCCCTGACGATGAGTGATGTTGAGCATCTTTTCATGTGCCTGTGGCCGTCTGTGTATCTTCTTTGGAGAACTGTCTTATTCAAGTCTTCTGTCCTAATTCCATTGAATTAACCTGAATTTATACGTAGCCGTATGTGGCTGGGGGTCAGCAGTATCAGTCAGCACAGGTCTGAATGCCCCCTGAACACCCACAACTAGGTTCTTTTGGGGGAAATCAGACATTTTACCATTTCACCCCTAAATATTTCAGGGTATGTTTTTAAAGGGTAAGGACTCTAAA
>NW_023270718.1:3847440-4129968 GCF_011800145.1 Mirounga leonina
ATATTTCAGGGTATGTTTTTAAAGGGTAAGGACTCTAAAGAAAAAGAGAAGCAACACCATGATGCCATTATTACGCTGTTTTTACATTATTTTTTTAAGTAGACTCCGTGCTCAGCGTGGAATCCAACGCAAGGCTTGAACTCAACCCTGAGATCAAGACCTGAGCTGAGATCAAGAGTTGGATGCTCCACCGACTGAGCCACCTAGGCGCCCCTCCACTTTGAATCTTTTTTTTTTTTTTAAGATTTTATTTGTTTATTTGAGAGAAAGAGGCAGAGATAGCAACAGAGAGCAAAAGCAGGGAGGAGAGGGAGAAGCAGGGAGCTCAATGTGGGGGCTTCATCCCAGGACCCCGGGATCATGACCCGAGCCGAAGGCAGGTGCTTAACCGACTGAGCCACCCAGGCGCCCCCCTGTTCACATTGAATCTTAATCACGATTTCTTAATATTGTCAAATACCTGGGCAGGGTTCAAATTCTGTCTTTCAGCAGCCGGTGGGTTCATTTGTGTCCTTCAGGTCTCCCTGTGACTGCTGGATTGAGGGCTGCAGTATTGGCCAGCCCCGCGCGGGCACGTGTCCTGGGCTGTCTTTGGCCCGTGGCTTCTCCATAACCATTCTGTTCAGCCTCACTTATCTCATCTGAGAAATGGGGGTAAGAATGGACTTGGAAGGATTCGAGGAGCCTTGGTGCCCGTTGGTTTAAGTAGGACCGTGTGCACGACCCACGGCCGAAGCAGGTGGTATATAAAGCCTTCCAAAGGTGCTCAAGGGTGACACGGGGTAACTGGCAGCAGGTGGCCAAGCCAGAGCTTGGGGACTTTTTTCCAGCCCGACTGGGCTGGGGCCAGAAAGCTTTGATCTCACTTTGCCCCGTGAGATCCTATTCACAATGGCAGTTGAAATTATTACAGCAGTATACATCACTCACAAAATACTTTACCACATGCGAGGATTAAAGGCATTCCTATAGAACAATCCCGTGGGGGGTGGGGCGCATACCGTTATCCACATTTTCCAGGTGGGGAAACTGAGGCATGGGTGTGGGGGGTGTTAAGTAACTTGTCGTAGGCACACAGCTAGCAGTTGGCAGGGCCGGGGTGGGTCCTGGGGCGCCTGCGGTAGAGCATACCACCCCGCCGTCCCACAAGGGACCTTTATCAGTCTAGGGGCGCCCGATCCCCGCCATGAGCACTTGATGGGCCACTGGTGCCCGTCGCCTCGGAGCTGTTGGCCGCACTGGAATCTGAAGCATTTATTCCAAATGTAGCAACTCTGGCCCCTCTCCCAATTTCCAACCTCCTAGATCCAGGGTAGGTCCTGGGAATGAGTGTGAAGACGGCAGGGGAGATGAGACAGGGTCAGGGAGGCAGAGGGTGGAAGCCGGAGGCCGCTGCACCTTTGCCCTTTTCTCGTTAGCCGACTCACAGAACAGCAGGATCAAGGCCAATATTGATGCCACGACCTACTGTGCACAAACCACAGGCCCTGTTCTGAGAGACTGTCCACCGCCACTTGAGACATGCGGACTGTGATTCCACCCGTTTGTGACCAGTGAACGAACACATGGGGCCCAGAGAGGTGAAGTCACTTGCCTGGGGCCACCCAGCCTCCCATGCATGGTGGAGCAGGGACCTGAACCCCCGACTCCAACCCCTGTCATTTCATGCTGGACCTCTTGGCATCAACCCAATAGGAGACACGGGAGGCGGAGTTACCAGACGTGCTGATCATTGACATACCGTTTTCTTTTTATTATGGAAACTTTCCAGAATGTACAGAGTGAGGAGAATGGTACCGTGAAGCCCCCAGGTACCCCTCACTCAGCCTTAACAGTTATCAACATCCTGCCACACCCTGTCCCCCCCCATCCCACTACCACTTGATGGTGACGATTTGGTTTTTTTAGAGCTTTTTAAGGTCAGATTTACATGTTTTGAACTTACATGCACAAATCTGAGCTGTGACATTTTAAACCCTCACGAAACAGGCACCACATCGCAAGGCAGAGCATTTTCCTCTCGTCTAAAACCACCCCCCCCCCTTCATTTCTCTGCTGTTACTGGTGGAATGAAAATGCACGAATGGGATCACCTGGGTGGCTCAGTTGGTTGAGCGTCTGACTCTTGGTTTTGGCTCAGGTCTGATCTCATGGGTAGTGAGCTTGAGCCCCACGTCAGCCTCCACGCTCTGCGTGGAGTTGGCTTGAGACTCTCTCTCCCTTTGCCCCTCCCCTGCTCAAATAAATGAATAAATCTTAAAACACACACACACATACACAAATGAAAAAAATTCTCACAGAGACGTACATTCACCTGCGGGCCCCATTTGGAGAGTCCTGGTCAGGAAGCACCCACTCCTGGCTATAATTCTGCTGGCCCGAGGTTTGCAGAGCTTGGGCCACACCTGAAACTCAGCGCAGCAGGGAGGGGAGACCCCACCCAAATCTGGCTGCTCTGGCAAAGCCACCTTGGGTGCTCATGGACACCCCCAGACCATGGCAGTGCACCCGGAATCTAGCTGGGACAGGATCCCATGTTCCTGGATCATGTGACAGATGGTTTCTAGATCTTTCCAGGGCCTGGGCCTGCCAAGCAAGAGGGGAAGCCACTGGGTGCTCCCATTCCTCTCGCTTTTTTGAATCTGAACTATTCCAAGCATTCTTAAAATGATAACAAAGGCTGCCACCCAGCTTCATCTTATCTTGACATTTTTGCCATATTTGCTTCAGATTTTAGAAGAGAAACAGCGTGATGAGAGGAACGTGCATGGGATAGCGGTTAAGGGCGGGGACTCTGAGTGAGTCTGCCTTGGCTCAAGCCCCAGCCCGGCCGCTTTACCAGTTGAGGGCTCTTGGGCGTATTGCACACTGTTCTGAGCCTCCGCTTCCCCATCTTCAGAACAGGGCTAATAAAAGTGCCTGCCTTGCAGGGATCTAGAGAAGGTGAAATGGTTCATACAGGTAGAGCGCTTAAAACTAGCGATGGGCAGGTACCATATTTGCAATTCCAAACATTTCATACTTGTGAAGCTACCTACTCGTGAGCACGTATAACCTGCAGATCAATACCGATGCACTTCCCTGGTCACCAGGGGACTTGTGAAAAATCGGAGTGGCCCTGAGTGCCTGTGCCTGCCGAGGTTGAACAAGGCCACACTTTGCCTTCTTGGTTCAGCTCCCATATTATTGAGTGCCATGGTTTTTGCATCTTTGTGCTCTTTGTGGGTGGTTTTGCTGTTGAAAACGGCTCCCGGCGTAGGACTGAAGTGCTGCCTGGTGTCCCCAAGTGCAGGAAGGCCAGGATGTGCCCTCCGGAGAGAACGCGTGTGTTAGATGAGTGTCCTTCAGGCACGAGTGCACAGAGCTGTTAGCCGTGGGTTCGGTGCTAACAAATCAACAGTTTATATTACCTTAGGTGTCTCTAAACAGAAACACCTGTAGACTAAGGCTGTGTATTGATGGGTTGATGAGAAGGTGAGCAAAGGCTCGCAGGAGGCCACCCTGTGTCTCCCCCCACCCCCCCCGCCCTGGGATCGGTGGCCCAGAATTCACAACCACGTGCTCACGGCAGCTGTGCAGAATGCAAGTGCCTCAGATAATGAGAATCGACTGTGTTTTATGAGGTCCAGGTATCAATAAATTATCTCATATGACGTTCTACCTTGCTTAGTACATGTGGCTATGTAACGCCCTACCCCTTGCTCCGTGTGTGCACGTCGCATACAGGATCACATGTAGTGTTGTCTCACCTGCTCTTAAACTTGTGTTTGACCCCTTCTTTTCTTGCCTCTTTACACGTGGCTGGGTCAACCCCTCTCCTGGGCTCCCCACTCCCTCCCTCCCCCCATCCTTCTCCTTGTCACAGACTTCCTTACAGCCTCCCTTATTCTCTCCACAGCTGGCCCCCGAAAGGACACTCCCCAAGTCCCCAGCCAGGGGCCCCGCGTAGACCTGGAGTGGACACCCCCTCCTTCCCTTCATGATTCGTTTGTAGCGCAGGTAACCGGCCAAGGGTCCCAGTTCGTGCCTGGAGGGGCGCTTGTCCCTCATTCCACCTCCCTGGGCCCACCCTGACCCCCGGAAGAGGAAGGAACACTCCTTCTTGGCAGAGCCTGACTTAGCCAACACCCTTCCGCCCCTCCCCCTCCGGCCTTGGGCCCCCTGGGTCATCTGGACCATCCCCCTGCCTCCATGCCAACTGCAGGTGGGATATCCTCCCCATTTTCCCCTTTTCTCCAGATTCTTTGCAGGTCTTGCCTTTCTGTCCCCTGGCTGGGCCTTCCCCTCCCACCCCACCCCTGCCCCGGGCTGGTCGGAAAGGGCAGGGCTGGTAGGCCACTGACCTCGTGGTGACACAGGAAGAAGGAAGCATAGGTGGGCCTGGGATATGGAGCTGGCAAGAGCCCATTGTCACCACTGCCAAGTGCAGCCAGCGCCTGGGAGGGACCTCGAGGGACGGTCCCCATGGCCAACGCTGGAAGGGAGAGTCATTGGTGTGTGTGGAGGGGGGTGTTCCCGCCAGCTTTGCATGGCGTGTTCTAGGCTGGGAGTGTTGACCCAAGGCCCCGGGGTGTGCACGTGTGTGTCCCACAGCCCTTGGGAAAGTGTGTGTCCGTTTCGCCCCACCTGCGTGTTTTTGGCAGAAGGGTCTTTTGCCTTCATCACATTCTCCAAGGCACTGTTCAGAGAAGAACCTGAACAGTTCAGGACGGTTCACACGCAGGGCAGACCCCTGTCCCACCCCGCTCTGGGCCAGGCCCCGGCGCAGGGAGGCCGGGCAGGCCAGGCTCTGGGCCAGACTCTGGGTTCGAGGCCTGGCTCTGCCCCCTGCTGGCTGGAAAATGAATGACGAGCTCTGGGCCCCTGTTTACTCCTCTGCAACATGGGTGGGGATGGCAGGACCCATCTTGTGGGGTGCCGTGAGGATTAAAAGAGTTACGGGCGTGTGAAGCACTCAGCACAGGCCTGCACGTGATCAGGGCTTACTCAGTCTTGGTGGATGTCCTCATTGTGGGCATCAGATGCTGGGGAAGAGGTTGGGGGAGGAGGAAAAGGCAGCCGTCTCTGGCTGCTCACCACCCCCACCCCCACCCAGAGGCTCAAGGGAACAGAAACTCTGACCTACCAGAGACCTTGGTTCCAAGGAGGGGTCCTGGAAGGGAGGGTCCTGGCACACTGCCTACGTCTAACCTTGTCCCCCTTGCCCCCTTCCTGCCCCACCCGGTTCAGTGGCGATGGATGATGAGGATGGGAGATGCTTACTAGACGTGATTTGGTGAGTAACAGACTCCCTCCGCCCTCCCTGTCCCCCCTCCCCTGCCCCTCACCTCCTCAGTGTCTCTCCCCTTCTGTCTTTCAGTGACCCTCAGGCCCTCAATGACTTCCTACATGGATCCGAGAAGGTGAGTGCTGGGGCAGGCAGGGGCCTCCCCGGGGTAGGGGGCTGTGGAACTGGGGGGCTGAGAGACCTGAGCCCCTGATTCAGTAGACATCTGCCTCTTGCATTCTGGGAGCTGGGCCCCGGGGTTATGGCAAGAGCAGAAGAGATGACAGATCCCTGCCCTCATGCCATACACATTTCCTTGATAAACAAAGTAGTAACTGCTAAAGGTGATCACGGACAGAACCCTGCAGTGTAGGATAAGAAATAAGAAAAGAATGTCCCCGGCACAACGAAAATGGTTTAAAACAAAATGAATGGGGGGCAGGGGCAGTGGCTTCTTTAGCTAGTGTGGGCAGGGAGGTGACCTTGAAGGCGACCTTGAAGGATCAGAGAGAGGCACCCATGGTGCTCTGGGCAGGGGAAGGGCAGGTAGAAATGCAGGAAAATTTGCTATGTTCGAGGAATGGAAAGAAGGCTGGTGGTACCGGACAGAAGGGGAAACTAGTAGTGGTGAGACCAGAGTGGACAAAAGTCACAGGTCATGCAGGGCCTGGAACAAAGCTGAGCCACAAGGAGCTGTATCTGTTATCTAGGGCTGCGTAACAAATTGTCCCAACACTTAGTGACTTAAAACAACTTGTTAGTGCTCTCACAGTTTCTGAGGTTGGGACTCGGGGAGCAGCTTAGCTGGGTGCTTCTAGCTCAGGGTCTCTCCAGAGGTTGCAGTCAGGATGTTGGCTGGGGCCACCATCATCCGAGGGTTCGTCTGGGGCTGGAGAATGTGCTTCCCTGATGGTTCATTCCCACGGCTGTGGGCTGGAGGCCTCAGGGCCTCACCACATCGGCCTCTCCATAGGATCCTTAAGCATCCTCACGACACGGCAGCCAGGTTCCCCCAGAGTGAGTGACCCAAGGGAGAGAGCCAGGAGGATGCTCAGGGCCTCTTATGATCTCGTCTCTGAAGTCACACACCATCACTTTTGTCACCTTGTATCCAGTAGAAGCAGGTCACCAACCCAGCCCACACTCCCAGGGAGGGGAATGGAGCACCACTTCTTGGAAGGAGAAGCAGCAGATGATTTGTGGAGCAGGGGCGAGTGCAGTGGGCTGAGGGTGGCCAGGGCCATGGGGTGGGCAGCAGAGGGGGTGCCAGGTGCTGGCTTTGGGGGGCAGAGTCAACTAGACCTGCTGGTGGAGTAGATGTTGAGGAGGAGAGTGTCAGGTTAGCTCCTGGATTTGGGCCTGAGCAGCTGAGTGGAATGTGTCTCCAGAGCTTGGGAGTTTGGGGCTGACTCCACAAGGGAGGCTGTTGGCCGTGCCAGGCTGGGGTTCTAGAAAGACGTCCAGGCAGAGAGAAACCGGGGAGGCTCAGTGGGCATTCGTGTGGACGCCGGGCCCTGTTCTAGGAGCTAGAGACGCCTCTGGGAATTGGACAGGTCCCTGGTCTTCCAGAGACGGGCTCAGCAGGGCGCACTGGGTGCCCGGATGGTGGGGCATGCCAGCTACTTGGGCCGCATGGAGAAAGGAGTGGCTTAGTCAGGTGGGACGGGCGGCTGTTGGGAGGAGGCGGCGACCGTGACGGGTCTTGAGGGGCGTGCTGTCAGAGAGGTGAAGGGGGAAGGCAGGGGCACAGCTTCGGCAAAGGCATGGAGGCAGGATCCTAGGGTTCCAGGCAGGCATGTTGGGAGAGCCTCGGACTCCGTGTTGGGCACACCTTGGGTTTTGAACATGCTGCCAAGCCCCGTTCTTTGGTGCCTCTTTTCTGGAGATGGAGTTTCCCATACTCCTTGCGCCGCCCACCCCCCACCCCCACCCCATCTTTGTCCTTTGGTCTAGTGTAACTTTAAATTGGTTTTTGTTCTAGAGCAGGGCCTGCCCGCTGCCTGGCTGATCTTTGACCTTGGGTGGGGGCGGGTCTTGTTGCAGCTCGATGGTGATGACCTCCTGGATAACCCCGGGGAGGCCCAAAGTGCCTTCTATGAAGGTCCTGGGGTAAGTGGCCCAGGGGTTCGGGGAGGGCCCCAGGCTCTCAGTCATGGCTCATATTGCCCCTGGTGGCAGTCAGCAGGAGGGAGGCCCTAACGGCCAGAGGGAAGGGGTCATGATCGTCCCCCTGGGGCACCTTGCTTGGGGGTTGGGGAGGGCAGTCACTGACAGCAGCGTGGGGCGGAGGTGGGACCACAGTGGGATGGCCTGGCCCACGGGCTCCTCAGAAGAGGTAAGGGAGGGTCCTGGGTCCCGGGCCTTGGGTATCAGTTGCTACAGAGCGGTCCTGGGAGTTGAGGCAGATGCTAGGGTTCACCGGGGACACTCTTCTCAGGAGCAGAGGGTGTGGGGGCCTGGAGGCCTGTCCCTGCTTAGCCATCATGGTGGGGTGTGACCTGGGGGAAGGGGATCGACTGACACAGACTTCAGTCTCCATCTGGAAAACGAAGGCAGGGGTGATGAGCCAAGCCCAGAGTGGGGAACATGGTGGACATTAATTGAGCACCTACTGTATGCCTGACTGTGCAGTTGTCCTTCCCTCTTCTTCCTCCCCTTCTGCTGCTTCTCCCTTCCTCTCCCCAACCCTCCCCCCTCCTCTTTCTCCCTTCCCCCCTCCTCCTCCTCCTCATCTCTTCTCCTCCCTCCCTCCTGGTCATCATAACTATGATTCGCTGAACAGTTACTATATGCTGCGAAGCCCCTTTCAGTCACTTTTATTTAATGCCCACAACAAGTATAATAATATATTCTGAATAATTCATCTTTCATAGTATAAATACCTATAAAGTCCCTGGTCAGGTTCTAAGCCTCCCATATGTGAGGTCAGCAAAAGTCACGACCGTCCTAGGAGGCGGGTTTGGTTGTGGCCATTTAGCGGTTAAGAACTCAGAACTGCCTGGTTCTGGGTTGGGGGCCGAGCAGGGGCCCCCTCCTCCAAGCACTCCCCTCTCTCCGTCTGGGAAAGGAGGATGGGGGGCCGTGCCCGCGTCACTGAGCTTGTTACCGACAACAACAATATGGACGGCATAATGATAACGTTAGGTGATGTTTCTCACACACGTGCTAAGGTGCCGGGTATCACGGTAAGCCCTCCGTGTGGGTGAACCCCGGACCTTTTAAACTCCCAAGTTTTGATCTATTATCTGGTCAAATATCAGTGGGGATTACGTGCTCTAAGCATAATTACTGCTCGTGTGGTATTTGCTCAAATGATCACACGTATATCGATTGTGTTCGTCCTGGATCGCAATCCGGGACAGCGTGGGACGCAACGTGGGAAGACGTGTCAGACTCAGCGCCGCCTGCACAAAATCAGGTTCAGGGCGGTAGCTGCTCCTGTCTTTAACACGACCGTGGTCTCTTATCCAAAACCTTTGAGGCCAGGCGCGTTTCAGATTTTGGAATTTTCCAGATGCTGGGAGGGTGATGCAGAATGTCACATAGCACGCTCACGTACCTTTCCGTGGTCAAGAAGAGTCCCGTTACGTGGACAAATCATGGCCCTCCCCGAGCGCGCCATGTCACTTTTGGTTAGGTTTTGCTACCGAAAGAGTTGTGAAGACATTTGCCATTTTCAGGGCCCTTTCGAGCTTTGGAATTGCAGATTAAGTATTATGGGCTTTTATGGCTCTTTAAAGGATGGTCTTTATTCCATTCTACTGACGTGTACAGACGGGGAAATAGGCCAGACTGAGCAAGCCCCAGGTTGTACGGCTAAGCGGAGCTGGGATTTGAACCTAGGTCCGGCCACTTCCAGATGGAATATTCTCTCTGCCCATTCTGCTCTGGCACCAAGGGTCCCTTTGCTTTAGCCGCGCCCTGAGCCAGCCCCTTGCTAACCTCCGCTCTTCCCTTCCCACCTTACCCGGCCTCCAGCTCCATGTGCAAGAAGCTTCTGGCAACCACTTGAGCCCAGAGCCCACGCAGCCGGCCCCCAGCGTGGACCTTGACTTCCTGGAGGATGCGATCCTGGGCTCGCCTGCCGCGGGGGGCGGCGGGGGGGGCGGCGGAGGCGCCGACCAGCCCTGCGACATCCTCCAGCAGAGCCTCCAAGAGGCCAACATCACTGAGCAGACACTTGAGGCCGAGGCCGAGCTGGACCTGGGCCCCTTCCAGCTGCCCACCCTACAGCCTGCGGATGGCGGAGCAGGCCCGGCGGGTGCCGGAGGGGCTGCTGCCGTGGCCGCTGGGCCCCAGGCCCTGTTCCCAGGCGGCACCGACCTGCTGGGGCTGCAGGCCCCACCCACCGTGCTGACCCACCAGGCCCTGGTGCCGCCCCAGGACGTGGTCAACAAAGCCCTGAGCGTCCAGCCCTTCCTGCAGCCTGTGGGCCTGGGCAATGTGACCCTGCAGCCTATCCCAGGCCTCCAGGGCCTGCCCAACGGCAGCCCTGGGGGCGCCACGGCGGCCACGCTCGGCCTGGCACCCATCCAGGTGGTGGGCCAGCCCGTCATGGCACTCAACCCGCCCACCTCCCAGCTCCTTGCCAAGCAGGTGCCCGTCAGCGGCTATCTGGCCTCTGCGGCCGGCCCCTCAGAGCCGGTGACCTTGGCGTCCGCCGGCGTCTCACCCCAGGGGGCTGGCCTGGTCATTCAGAAGAACCTCCCCACCGCCGTGGCCACCACGCTCAACGGGAACTCGGTGTTTGGAGGGGCGGGCGCGGCCACGGCAGCGGCCAGCGGGGCGCCCTCGGGGCCACCGCTGGCGGTGGCCCCCGGCCTGGGCACATCACCGCTGGTCCCGGCGCCCAACGTGATCCTGCATCGCACGCCCACACCCATCCAGCCCAAGCCTGCCGGCGTGCTGCCCCCCAAGCTCTACCAGCTGACACCCAAGCCGTTCGCCCCGGCGGGCACCACACTCACCATCCAGGGCGAGGCGGGGGGCCTCCCGCAGCCGACCAAGGCCCCCCAGAACCTGACTTTCATGGCAGCGGGCAAGGCCGGCCAGAACGTGGTGCTGTCGGGCTTCCCCGCACCTGCCCTGCAGGCGAATGTCTTCAAGCAGCCTCCTGCCACCACGACCGGGGCTGCCCCGCCCCAGCCCCCCGGGGCCCTGAGCAAGCCCATGAGCGTCCACCTCTTGAATCAAGGCAGCAGCATCGTCATCCCCGCCCAGCACATGCTGCCGGGCCAGAACCAGTTCCTGCTGCCGGGCACGCCCGCCGTCCAGCTCCCCCAGACGCTCTCGGCCCTGCCCACCAACGTCAGCGGGCAGATCCTGGCGGCCGCGGCCCCCCACGCGGGTGGACAGCTCATCGCAAACCCCATCCTCACCAACCAGAACCTGGCGGGTCCGCTGAGCCTGGGCCCCGTGCTGGCCCCCCACTCTGGGGCCCACAGCGCAGCCCACATCCTCTCGGCCGCCCCCATCCAGGTGGGCCAACCGGCACTCTTCCAGATGCCCGTGTCCCTGGCCGCGGGCAGCCTGCCCACGCAGAGCCAGCCGGCACCCACCGGCCCCTCTGCCACGACCGTCCTCCAGGGGGTCACTCTGCCCCCCAGCGCTGTGGCCATGCTCAACACCCCCGATGGGCTGGTGCAGCCGGCCACGCCTGCCGCCACAGGGGAGGCCACGCCTGTCCTCACGGTGCAGACGGCCCCCCAGGCTCCACCGGCGGTCAGCACCCCACTGCCTTTGGGCCTCCAGCAGCCGCCGGCCCAGCAGCAGCCCCCGCAGGCCCCTACTGCTCAGGCCGCCGCCCCGCCTCAGGCCACCACCCCCCAGCCCAGCCCAGGCCTGGCGTCCAGCCCCGAGAAGATCGTCCTGGGACAGCCGCCCTCTGCCGCCACCACGGCCATCCTCACTCAGGACTCCCTGCAGATGTTCCTGCCCCAGGTAACTGGGGCTGGGCAGGCGGGAACGTGGGGGGGACGGAGGGGGTGGCCAGGGGAGGGGGCGGCCAGGGCAGGGGGTATGCTGCGGAGAGGGGCCAGGAGCTGGAGCTGAAACTGTGTGTGGTGGAGGCAGCGACTGGGGAGGGTCTGGTGTGCTAGGGAGAGCGTCTCAGAGGTGGCACCCCAGCTCCCAGGGCGTGCGTCCCCCCTTGGTGACAGGGACTGACAGACAAAGAGGCGGCCCGACTGGCTGACGGACTGACCGTCCGTCCTCCTGCTGGAGGGCGTGAGAATCTCAGAGAGAGTAGGCAAGACATGGACGGACAGACAGACAGGGTGGGAGGCTGCGGGCGAGGCGGAGCTAGAAGATCGGCAGGGCCCTGGGCGGCCCGACCTGGGGTTGTGGCCTCCCTGGTGCCTGGACCCTGGGGCTCCCGGCCGCCCTGGCCTCTGTGCCCAGCCTCTCAGTGCCCCTCTGCCCGGTTCCCACCACCCCCTTCTCTGAAGCCTCGGGGAGGCCAGGGTCTCGGGGTGGGGAGGCTGCAGGTCCGCGGGGTGGCCTTCTGACCCTGTGCGGGCTGCCCATTTCAGGAGAGGAGCCAGCAGCCCCTCTCCGCAGACGGCCCCCACCTCTCCGTGCCCGCCTCGGTCATAGTCAGCGCCCCGCCTCCCGCCCAAGACCCAGCCCCGAGCACCCCCATCGCCAAAGGAGCTGGCCTCGGCCCTCAGGCCCCCGACAGCCAGGCTTCCCCAGCACCGGCCCCCCAGGTAGATGAACCCCAGCAGCCTCTGTCCCAGCTCAGACCGAGCCTTGCCCCTGCGACCCCTCCTCCTGCTCCCTCCTCCCCTGCTCTGGCTGCCCTGCCTGCCTCTCTGTCTTGCTGGCTTGGGAAGGGTGCTCCTTCGCTCCCCAGAGAGTTCCCGAGGGTCTTCTGACAGTCATGGACTCCCCCTGCAACCCTGGGGGAGCCCACACTCTAGGCAGAGGTGCACACAGCAGGCAGGTCTTTCCTGGAGTTCTCATTTTCATATCTGGATAAGCAGTACATTCAGAGGGTTCATATCTCCAAAGCTACCAAAGGTCTCGCTGAAAAGCCCCTTCTCCTGAACCACAGCCCCCTGCTTTCCCGAGGGCGGTTTCTTGCAGCCTTTCCCACTCATGGACAAGGAGAATGGCACCTGGATTCTTTCCCTCCCGTGGTTGCAAACACGGTAGCGCACTCGGCAGTTTCGCACCTTTGATCACTGAAAGATCCATCTTGGAGACGGTACTTCATTCTTCCATAGGACTGCACGGTACTCTGGCTGTGTGGATGCGTTGTTCTTTATCTCCCCGGTCCTTGTTGTCAGGCAGTCCGGTCACTTCTGATCTTTCGCTGCGATGAGCGAAGCTGCAAAGGATGACTGTACATATGTCATTACATAGGGTCAGTTCTCAAAGAGGAAAGTGCTGGGTCCGTCAGAGGCCATTTGCACTTGCGGTGTTGACAGATGCTGCCAGATTGCCCTCTGTGGAGTATCAGTTGGTTTGCCCTTGATCATCAGTCTGTTGCTTGTACCTGTTCTTCTGCAACCTCAGCAGCGTATTGAACTTAGCCAATCTGGTCAGGTGAAAAGTGGCTCCTTGTTTTGTTTTAATTTGCATTTCTTTTACTGTGAATGAGGTGGGGCAAGTTTTCATAGATTGAGAGCTGTTTGTGTTTTCTCTGGAATTGTCGGCCCGTACTCCTTGCCAGATTTAAAATTGGGGTTACTGGTCCTTTTCTTGTTGATTTGTAGAAACTCTTTGCATATTAGGAAAATTAGCCTTTGTCTCCTACAAGTCATAAGCACATGAGAGTTTAGAGAGGGCCCCCTTTTATTGTGGAGGGGGGATGTTGCACTCATTCAGAAAGGACTGATGGATGGTAGAGGAGGTCGGTAAGAGGAGGAGGAGGGAATGACATTCAGCAAGGTCAGGGTGACAGAAAGCAGCGTGGGCTTTGGCCTTAAACAGCCATGATTTCACTCTCAGGTTCTGCTACTTGCCGTGTGACCTTAAGCGACCAGTTTCTTCTTTCCTTAAACAGATTATTTGGGGAAGAAGGGCACTTAGTACGTGCCTGGCCTTGTGCTGCCCTGAGCAGTTCCCCGTAACTGCTGAACCTTGATTACCTCATCTGGAAAGTGGGAATAATAGTTTCTTAAAGGCCTATTAGGAGTAAGTGAGTTAACATAAGCTCTCAAGAAATATTTGTTATTATCATTATTATTGTTGTGGGGTAGAACAGGATCAGGTCCGGAATTACAGTCTAGAGGGACTCAGGGCCAAGATGGCCTCAAGCCATCTCTCCCCCAGGAGGAGAAAGAAGCAGAGGAGGGGGAGGGACAAGAGGCCAGGAGCTGCCTGGCCTTTGAACAACTCAAGCTGGAAGCAGCATCTCTAGAGTGGGTTAGATGCTGCTGGCCTAGGTCCCTCCAGCAAGCGGCCTCTCCTCCCCGAGCCTCCCACGGTCAGCTGTACCAGGGGGTTTGTAGAATTGGATAAATCAGTGGAGGAAATCATTTATTGATGAAACCAAGCACACGCACGGGAGCCCGCCCTGTGCTCACTCTGTGCTGAGTACGCCACAGTGCAGTCAAAGGGAGAGAATGTTCTCAAAGGAGATGTGGGTCAGCTGCAGGGAAACAGCCCGAAAGATGAAAGCATTGAAGGGATCAGGGTCCCCATGAGGAAACAGGGGAGGAACCCACTCTAGGGAGAGTAGGCAGGAACCACGTCAGGGAGGGGGATGTATTTAAGCCAAGGCCTGAAGGAAGGGGGGGGGGGGCAACAGCATGTGCAAAGGCCCTGAGGCAAGGACAAGCTTGGGATATCAAGGAATGGAAAATAGGCCAAGGGGAGTGGAGGGAGGTCGGGTCAGAGAGGTTGGCAGTGCCTTGTGGACCAGTGAGTTTGGACCTGGCCAAACCACTGGAGAGCTTTCAGCTGGGCCGTGGCATGGGCTGATTATATGATTTTCAGTGATCCCTCTGGCTTCCATTGGAAAATGGTGTGGTGGGCAACAAGAATGAAGTCCAGAGATCCTCATGGGACAAGATGACAGGGCTTCAAAGACCAGGGTGGTCACAGAGATGACGAGGGACGTTGGAGGATTCAGGGCATAATCTGGAGCTTGCCTCGGGGATTAGAGGCATGAGGAAGAGGGCATTATGGTAAAAACTTCATGAATGGTAACATTTCTGTTATTTCTAAGTGCTGTTCAGAATCATTTACAAGCATCATCTCGTTGAAACCTCCCATCAGGTGGGTGATGGATATTCTCCCCATTTTACAGGTGAGGAAACAGAGGCACAGAGATTAAGTAGCTTGCCCAAGGTTACCTAGCTGGTAGGGCCTGGATTCGAACCTGAATGGTCAGTGGCCGGAACACCTGAGGTCTCGAGAAAGCCAGACCTGAGCATGAATCCCAGCTCTGCTTAGCATCAAATGCTCTGAGACATGGTTTATGGGAAATGGTGGCTCTGCACAGAGCGGGCATTCAGTGAGCAAGTACCTGTCATCAGCAACTGTGGATGGCCTTTGAGAAGAAAGGTCAGCTGTGCACGTGAGCTGATTCCCAGTCACCCGCACGCAGGCCAACGTGGGGCTAGACACATCGTTGGCCACATGCAGCTTCTGCGCCCACGACAGTGCATGACGGGAGTTCTTGATGAATGTTTGTTGGGTGAGCAAGTGGATGGAGAGGTGGGAGTGGGTGGATGGACAGGTGGATGATGGATGGACAGGTGGACAAGTGGGTGAGTGGATAGACCGAAGAATACAGACACACAGAAATACCAGCAGTGTGCCAACTTGTGCATGTGTGCGTGCATGCGCGTAAGGGCCGCTCCCAGACCGGAGGTGGGTCATTGCTTCAGCCCACGTTCCCCAGGCACCTGCTTCATGCCCAGCCCCAGCCGTGCCCTCTCAGGGCTCACACTCCAGGGGTGGATTTTGTCATCAATATCCCGACTCTCGAAATTGTCCCTTGATGGGACCCTGACTGTCTTTTCAGAGAGGGAACACTGACCATCCTGCTCAGGAAGCTCAAGGCTTGCTGTGTGTTGCTTATGGTAGGCTTAAAACACACACACACACACACACACTTAAAACACACACACACACTTTGTCGTGATTCAAAGAGCGTTACCCAGACGTGGTTTTATTTATTTATTTATTTATTTATTTATTTATTTATTTATTTATTTATTTTAAATATTTTATTTATTTATTTGAGAGAGAGAATGAGATAGAGCATGAGAAGGGGGAGGGTCAGAGGGAGAAGCAGACCCCCCGCTGAGCAGGGAGCCCAATGCGGGACTCGATCCCGGGACTCCGGGATCATGCCCTGAGCCGAAGGCAGTCGCTTAACCAACTGAGCCACCCAGGCGCCCCACCCAGACGTGGTTTTAAAAATTCGGTTTAAAAAGAAAAAAGGGCAGGGCGCCTGGGTGGCTCAGTCGTTAAGCGTCTGCCTTCGGCTCAGGTCATGGTCCTAGGGTCCTGGGATCGAGTCCCACATCGGGCTCCCTGCTCCACGGGAAGCCTGCTTCTCCCTCTCCCACTCCCCCTGCTTCTGTTCCTGCTCTCGCTATCTCTCTCTCTGTCAAATAAATAAATAAAAGCTTTAAAAAAAAAAAAAAAGAAAAAAGGGCATACAGTGAAAGCGAGTCTTCCTTTCTGTGGAATTCCTGGCCCTTTCCCCATAGACGCCACCCCTGTCGATTTCTCTGTGGAGCCCCACCGTGTCCTCATGGCGCAGGCACTAGGGACACTTGGGATCGGGTCATTTTCCATTGTGGGGGGCTGTCCTGAGCACGGTGGCACGCTGAGCAGCATCCCTAAGCCTCCAACCATTTGTTGCCGGCAACACCCCTTCTCCAGGTGGGACAACCATGGCGATCGCCGGAGATGGCCAGGTGTTGCCTGGGGGACGGAATCACCTGGGTGGGGAACAGCCGTCCTGTGCGCATGACAGGCCTCCCTCGTTGTCTGAGCTCGGAGCCAACTAGACGTGACAGCCTGCGTGTGCACATACGGGCGCGCACTCTCCCTTCTTACACACAGAAGCACACCGTCCCGTTCTTGTGTACCTTGCTTTGCTCGTTCAGCCAGATCTCTTGGACCACTGACTTGCATGAGAATCCCACTGTACATCACCCCCTGGGATGCACATAAGTGTGTGTGTGTGTGTATGCATATCACTGAAACAGCTTTCACAGGATAATACGCTATTTTTTATTTAGTTCCCTCTGTTCTTTTCCTTTTTTTTTCTTTTTTAAGATTTTATTTATTTGAGAGAGAGTGAGAGAGAGAGCGCACGAGCAGGTGAGGGGCAGAGGGAGAAGCAGACTCCCCGCTGAGCAGGGAGCCCCACGTGGGATTCGATGTCGGGACTCCAGGATCATGACTTGAGCTGAAGGCAGACGCCTAACGACCGAGCCACCCAGGCGCCCCTCCTCTGTTCTTTTTAAATGCTAGTCACGACCTCCTAAAGTGACTGGAACCATTACTAACAGGCACTAGGTGTGATATGAAGCCCACCATCCGAGGTAGTCGTTAGCACGGGGGCTCCGGAATCCCAACTCTGCACTTACAGGCTCGGTGACCTTAGCCAAGTCACTTGCCTCTGTGTGCCTCAGTTCCCTTCCCCGTAAAATGAGGGTGAGCATAACAGCGTCTAGGTCACAGGGTTGTTGTGAGGAATAAATAAGCTAATATACGTTAAGATGCTTGAATGAGGTCAGGCGCGTTGAAAGGAAGCCAGGCCAACACTCTATAAAGGGCCAATGGGAAACATTTTAGGCTTTGTGCAGAAGCCGCCCTAGACCATATACGTAAATGAGTGAGCGTGCACGTGTTCCAATAAAGCTTTATTTATGGACACTGAAATTTGAATTTCATATCATTGTCGCCAATCACAATATCTTTGGTTTCTTTTCCATCATTTTTTAAAAAGATTTACTTATTTATTTTAGAGGGAGAGTGTGCACATGGTGGGGAGGGGCAGAGGGAGAGAGAATTTCAAGCAGACTCCCTGCTGAGCGTGGAGCCCAACCCGGGGCTCGATCTCACAACCCTGAGATCATGACCCGAGCTGAAATCAAGGGTCAGATGCTTAACCGACTGAGCCTCCCAGGCGCCCCTCTCTTCCACCATTTAAAATTGTAAAACCTGGAAGGGCGCCTGGGTGGCTCAGTTGGTTAAGCGACTGCCTTCGGCTCAGGTCATGATCCTGGAGTCCCTGGATCGAGTCCCGCATCGGGCTCCCTGCTCAGCGAGGAGCCCGCTTCTCCCTCTAACCTTACCCCCTCTCATGTACTCTCTCTCTCTCTCTCTCATTCTCGCTCTCTCAAATAAATAAATAAATCTTTAAAAAAAAAAATTGTAAAACCCGGGGCACCTGGGTGGCTCAGTTGTTAAGCGTCTGCCTTCGGCTTGGGTCATGATCCCAGGGTCCTGGGATCGAGCCCCGCATCGGGCTCCCTGCTCTGTGGGAAGCCCGCTTCTCCCTCTCCCACTCCCCCTGCTTGTGTTCCCTCTCTCACTGTGTCTCTCTCTGTCAAATAAATAAATAAAATATTTTTTAAAATTTGTAAAACCCGTTTTCAGCCTGTGGGCCATACAAAATGATAGGCCAAGCAGGCCAGGCCGGCCGGAGTTGGCCTGTGGGCTGCAATTTGCTGCCGTCTGTTTTTCATTATACAGACACACCGTGAGTTATTTACTTGGTTCCCTATTCGAGAGAGAGCACTTAAGGTGGTTTCCCGTGTATGTCAACAAATAACACTTCTCTTAATATTCTGGTGCCCAGGCTTTGCACTTTTGTGTGGGTAAATTTCTAGAAATAGAACTGCTGGATCAGAGGGCGGATGCGCTTCCCAAACATTTTATGGAAAGCGCTAACGCAGTTGCGCCTCCATGGGGTTTTTGCCTGTGAAGGCTTCTTCCGGCAGCTTCATCAGCCCCAGCCAGGGGCTGTGCTCCCAGCCAGGCTGCAGGGTATCACCCCTCTGTGCTTGCTCTCATTCTGTGTGAATTTGAGCACATCTTTCCAGCTATATCTTAAGATTTTATTTATTTGAGAGAGAGAGAGCATGAACAGGGGGAGGAGCATAGGGAGAAGCAGACTCCCTGTTGAGCAGGGAGCCCGACATGGGGACTCAATCCCAGGACTCCGGGATCATGACCCGAGCCGAAGGCAGATGTTTAACCAACTGAGCCACCCAGGTGTCCCTGAGGTTTTCTTTTAGCCTAATTTTTCCCCACCCATTTAAAGCATTTTTAATTTTTACAATTAGGTATTAATGTTCACATGACTCAATCATCAAAAAGCATTTTTCTTTTTTTTGAGAGAGAGAGCATGAGCAGGAGGAGAGGCAGGGGGGGAGAGAGAGAGAATCTTAAGCAGGGTCCATGCTCAGCACGGAGCCCAGCACGGGACTTGATCTCACGACCCTAAAATCATGACCTGAGCCAAAATCGAGAGTCGGACACTTCATGGACTAGCCACCCAGGCGCTCCAAAAAGCATTTTTTAAAGTGAGGGGATTGGTTAAGCATCTGCCTTCGGCTCAGATTATGATCTCAGGGTCCTGGGATCGATCCCCGAGTTGGGCTCCCTGCTCAGCCGGGAGCCTGCTTCTCCCTCTCCATGCTACTCCACCTGCTTGTGCTCTCTGTCTCTATCTCTCTGTCAAATAAATAAATAAAATCTTTAAAAAATAATAAAATAAAAAAGGGGGGGAGTGTCCCAAACCCATGCCTACATTCCCAGCCCACCTGCCCCTCCAGATAACCACAGTACTTAGCTCTCGTATATCCTTCCAGTTCTTTACACATGTACAGCTTAGCGTAAATGTGGATTTACGTTTCTCTCCCATTTCTGTCTGCCCAGAAGGCAGCACATTATATGCTTGCTTTGGCAGCATGTGGAGAGTTTCCTTGATCCCTTGTTAGAGTTGTGAAGTATTCCTCCATGGGGACGGACTGTCATTCCTCTCCTCTGTAAATGCTGGGTAGATGCACACGAGCCCAGTCCAGCTTTGTCCCTCCCCGCACAGCTGTAGTAAACAACTTGTCGACCTGTCATTTCCCACACATGCACGTGCATCTGTCAGGTCATTTCCCGGAAGCCTGTTTTCTGGATCAAAGCGAATGTGTACTTATAATTTGCACAGCTGCTGCTGGATTGCATTGTCCTGGAGTTTTAGCAGATTGTGCCAGTAACCCTCAGAGGCCGTAGAAGAGAGTGTTTTTATGAGATATGGCTTGTTCCTAATGCA
The DNA here is from genome assembly GCF_011800145.1 of Mirounga leonina. Classification (NCBI taxonomy): domain Eukaryota; kingdom Metazoa; phylum Chordata; class Mammalia; order Carnivora; family Phocidae; genus Mirounga; species Mirounga leonina. The sequence continues at coordinate 3,866,952 of NW_023270718.1, forward strand.
ATGAGTGAAAAAGGTTCCACAGGGTGCTTTCGATGGGCATTACTCTTAGCACAAATGAGGTAGAGCCTCTCTTGAACTATATAAGCCTTTGTGTTTCCTTCTCTGTGCACTGTCTGATCATATACTTGTCCCCTTTTTCTCACCGGTTGTTATTCTTAGTGATTTCTGGAGGCTGTTTATATTTGATGGAAATGAGCTTTGACTGCACTGTGAATTGCAGCTGTTTCCCCCAGTGTATCATTTGGGGTTTTTTGGACGTGATTAGGGGAGGGGGGGTGTGTTTGTCTGTATTTTTAATGAGTACAAGATTGACTTTTTCGATTTTTCTTTTTTAAACACTTAAAAAGAATTTAGATAGCAACGTTATAGGAATAGTACAGAGAACTCATGGGAGTTCTTTACTCTTTACCCGCATATATTAGTTATCTGTTGCCGTTAACAAATGACGCCCCCCAGACTTAGCAGTTTTAAACCACGAGCATTCACTTCTCACACGTAGCTTGTAAGGATCAGGAGTCCGGAAGCACTGTGGCTGGAAGGTTCTACCTCGTAACCTCTCAGGAGGTTATAGTCAGCCAGGGCTGCGGTCATCGGAAGGCTCGACTGGACTGGAGAATATGCCTCAGCCCCTCCCTTCACAGGCTTCTCCAAGGGCAGCTTATAACATGCTCCAAAGGTGGCTTCCCCCAGAGGAAATGATCCACCAGAAAGGAGAGTCCCGGGATGGAAGGCGCAGCCCTTTCTGTAACTGAATCTTGGAAGTAGCGTCGGATCACTTCCGCCAAATCTGTTGGTCCCAGAGACTAACCCTGGGCACCATGTGGGAGAAGACCGAATAGTGAGGAGGTGGGGATTGGCGGGGGGACCAGGGGGCGGGGGGAGGGCGCCTTGGAAGCTGGCTACTGCCCAGATTTTCCCACCGTAAACGTCTGGCTACATTCGCTTTATTCTCCGTTCTCTTGATATGTATACATTTTTATTCGGAATTGTTGGAGAGTAAATTGCAGACGTTCTGCTTCTTTACTCCTTAACGTCTCAGCCTTTGAGAACAAGGACATTCTCCTACTTGACCACGGTGGAGGCATCAGATTCAGCCCATTTAGCGCTGAGACAGTACTGTTACCCACTGTCCATAACCTAGTGTCGCTGGTCGTCCTGCCATCATGTCATGCGTTACTCTCCTGATTACACCTAGCTTTCGGGCGCCTTTCTTTCTCCGCACCAGCCCCGCGCACACACCTCCCAGGGCTTCGTGAGGTGGCCAGCTGTCTTCCCTACCCTTACCAAAACCTGTTGTTTTCCTCTGTTCTCTATTCTAAATGCTCCCACAATGGGGGAGCCCTGTGAGCCAGTGCCTGAATGGTTCCTCACTGATTGCTCAAGGGCGGATTGCCAGGTCAAAGGGCGTGCGACCCTTTCGAAGTCTGCAGACCAGAGTGCTGTCCGGGTGACACCCTCAGAGCCGCTTCCGAGAGCCAAGGGCCTCGCCGATCTCTTCCTAGAGGTGGCTAGCCTTTGGGGATGTGTGTGGATGGATTGGTGCGGGGGGCTTTGTTTTGAATTGCCAGAAGTTATTCAAGGTCAGCCTTGGACGGGGTGTTGGAGAAGGGTCCAGGGCGTTGGATACTTCAAGCAAGTCGTAACCTTGAAATCACGAGTCGGTCCACTTTGGGGGCTCATGGTGAAGAGCCCCAGCTTTGGAGCGTGGCAGCTTTGGTGGCCTTGGGCCACCCCCCACCCCCCCGGGCCCTCTGAGCCTGAGTCATCCTCGGACAACTTGGAGGTCACGGGGGAGGGGGAGGGGGGAGGTGGGGAGGCAGGGAGACTCAGGACTAGCCGTTTTGGCTCCCTGGCCTCAGTTTCTCCTCTGTCACCGGGGTGTGGATTCGATGACAGCAGAGGGGTGCCAGCCCGGTGTCAGGACTCAGCTGGTACCCGCTGGGGAGACAGTGGCTGCCGAGGTTAGGACTCTGGGGGAGGACAGTGCGGAGGTGCTGTGTCCCGGCTGTGTTTTCGGCAAGGTTGCAGTTATCACAGACCAGTGCCCGGATGTCATGTGCGAGTCTGATAACACACAAGCTCACATACCCGCACGCTCACCCGGGACCCAGGGAGGCCTGCAGCCATGGCCACGTAGGCACACGGAGGCAGAGGTCACGGACACTTAGAGGCACCCGGCCCCGCCCCTCAGGTGTCATCCTTAGGCCCCGCTCTCTGCCCCCCTCAGCCCCTCCCAGCCCCCCCTGCCCCGTGCCTTCCACAGCCAGCAGCCCCGTGCTCTGCAGCTGCTCCATCCGTGCTGGCGTCTGTCCTCGCGGGGTGGGGGGCTGGACAGTCGGGCCCCGCGGGGCTGGCAGCTGGGATGCTGCCCCCCGCCCCCCAGCCGGCCGCCTCCTTCCCCTCCGCTGCTGTGCTCGCGCTCCCTGGCCCCCCGCCTCCCCGCTGGGCAGCTGGTGTGGTGCCCCCTGCCGCCGCCACTGCTTTCTCCGCTGCTGCCCCCAAACCCTGCAGAGCTCACCTTCATCTGGGGGGGGGTGGAATGGGGAGGGGGCGAAAGCAGAGGGAAAGGTCTGGAGATGAGGCGGGGGCAGGTGCAGGGTGAGGTGGAGGACCGGTGGAGGGATGAGGAAGGGAGAGGTGCAGGGGTGGGGTGGGAAGAGGTGGAGGGGTGAGGTAGGGACAGGTGCAGGGGTGGGGTTGGGGGCAGAGGTAGACAGGTGAAGTGAGGAGTTAAGAAACGCGAGGTGGGAAGGATAGGCATGGCAGAGTCCTTTCTCTCAAGACAGGGGTGGCTAAGAAGGAGGGTTTCTGGTGGGCGTGGCTGGGGTCCCCAGTGTCCTGGGGCAATGGGAGCCAAGGTTGGTTCTGACCCCCACCCCCTCCCCTCTACCTCCCTCCCCTGCCCAGATCCCGGCAGCGGCTCCGCTGAAGGGCCCAGGCCCCTCCTCGTCCCCGTCACTACCTCACCAGGCCCCTCTGGGAGACAGCCCCCACCTGCCCTCGCCACATCCCACCAGGCCTCCCTCCCGCCCCCCCTCCCGCCCCCACTCCCGCCCGCCCTCCCAGCCCCAGAGCTTGTCCCGCCCACCCTCAGAGCCCACCCTGCACCCTTGCCCCCCGCCCCAGGCACCCCCCACTCTGCCTGGCATCTTTGTCATCCAGAACCAGCTGGGAGTCCCCCCACCTGCCAGCACCCCGGCCCCCGCTGCCCCAGGCCCCCCCCAGCCCCCCCTGCGACCCCCATCCCAACCCCCAGAGGGGCCGCTGCCCCCAGCCCCCCACCTCCCTCCCGCCTCCACATCCTCTGTCGTGGCCTCCACGGATACAGCCACCAGGCTGCCAGCCCCTACGCCCCCCGACTTCCAGCTCCAGTTCCCGCCCGGCCAGGGGCCCCACAAGTCCCCCACGCCCCCTCCGACCCTCCACCTGGCCCCTGAGCCCGCAGCGCCCCCCCCACCGCCTCCTCGGACCTTCCAGATGGTGACCACCCCCTTCCCGGCGCTGCCCCAGCCGAAGGCTCTTCTCGAGAGATTTCACCAGGTAATCGGAGGCAGGGACCAGCCCCACCACCCACTCTGCAAGCCTTGCCCTCCCCGTCCAGTCTGATGGGGAGTCCCTCCCATGCTCCAGCTTTCTCTTCATCCCCAGCCCTGGTGCCTGGCTGCCGCCACTCCTAGTGTGTGCCCCCTACCCCTCAACCACCTGTCCCCCTCCTCAGGTGCCGTCCGGAATCATTCTCCAGAACAAGGCCGGGGGGGCCCCCGCCGCCCCGCAGACCTCCGCCAGCCTGGGGCCCCTCGCCAGCCCCACTGCCTCTGTGCTGGTCAGCGGGCAGGCCCCATCCGGGACCCCCACCGCCCCCAGCCATCCCCCTGCCCCGGCACCCATGGCCACCGCAGGTAGGGGAGAGGTAGCCCACGCAGGAGAAGTGGGGGGCCTGAAGGTGGGTGGGCAGGGGGAGGGGGACGGGCTGGGGCAGAGCTGTGGGGGTGTGAGCCCAAGGGGTCCCCCAGACCTCACAGGACAGGGAAGGTGGAGGAGATAGGACTGTCTCCCCAGATCTGCAGGGGCACTCGATTCAGGGCTGGCGGGGCTGCCGAGGCCAAAGGACCAGAGGAGAGCGGGGCGCAGGCTTGGGGGTCACGTTGTGGAGGGGCCTTTGTGCCAGTGACCCCTGAGCCCTGTCTGCCCCCACCCCCACCCTCAGGCCTCCCTCCTCTGCTTCCTGCCGAGAGCAAAGCTTTTGCCAGCACCCTCCCGACCCTGAGTGTGGCCAAGGCCACTGCGGCTGGGCCAGGGAAGTCCTCCGGGCTGCAGGTAAGAGGCCTCCCGTGGGGGGGGCACTAGGGCCAGAGCGATGTTACCAGGGAGCCGGGAAAGGGGCCGGCGGGGCAGAGGAGGCCGACAGGCCGTCACAGAGCAGTCTGGGCGGTGGGTCCAACACCAGGACAGCCCAGGTGGGCGCATGCCAGAGAACGAGACAGATGGAGACCCACAGACACCACGACACAGGGTGACGATAGGAGCAGTGGCTTGCGTGCGTCCCTGAGGCCATCACTGGGGGTGGGAGCAGGGAGAGTTCGAGGCTTGAGGAGGAGGGACGTGGGGAGACCATTGGATGAGGGAGGCAAGAGAAAGGAGGTGGTGAGACCCTAGACAGAGCTGGGGGCGGATGGGAGGGCCGGGGTGTCTCACGATGGGGGGCGCAGAATGGAGGGGACAGGGCGGAGACTGAGGGGAGTGGGGGAGACTGAGGCAGAGACCCTCTGTGGGGAAATGGAGGGGAGGCAGGAAGACAAGGACACAGCAGGTGGAGGGACCAGGATGCCGGCCTCCAAGGCTAGCAGCCTAGAGGGAAGTCAGGGTGGAGAGGTTTGAGGCATAATGGGCGGAGCCGGGGCAGAAAGAGAGAACCCTGGCAGCCAGGTGGGCCAGACCCGGGACCATCAGCAGAGGCCAAGGCCATCAGATGAGCAGGGAGGGAGCCTGCAGGAGCCTGTCTGGTGTCCAGACCAAGAGTCAGGTGGAGGCCGATACCCACGCAGTGGGAGAAGGGGCCGGTGGGGAGCCAGGCAAGGCCCAGCCCAGGTCTTGCCGGCAGGTTCATGTGCTGGGCAGCGCATCCGCAGCTGGGGCCAGGACCCCACCCCGGGAGGGAGGGGGGCCCGGTGGGGAGACATGGGCCGGCTCTCCTCTTTGTCACGGGCGGGGTCAAAAGGGGGTCAGGGCACCAAGGGAAGGCCCCTCGGCGGTGCGGCCTCTCACTCACCTCTCTGCCCTGCAGTATGAAAGTAAGATGAGCAGTCTGAAGAAACCCCCCGCGCTTCAGCCCAGCAAAGAAGCCTGGTGAGTTGCAACACTGTGCACCCCCCCCCCCCGCCCCCCCACCTTCCTGGAAGCTTGGGAGCAGGGTGTGGGGACCACCTTTCAGAAGTGGGGTTGCGCGGGCCCTGCCTCTTGTTAGCTGTGTGGTTTGGGGCAATATAATTTCCCTCAAAGACCTTTAGTTTCCCTTCTAGAGAGCGGGGTGGTAATAGTAGTGATGAGAGGGTGACAGGTGAGGATCCCTTGTGACTGTGGTAAGACGGGTGGGTGTTTGGGCAGATGGATATGGATGGGAGTTCGGGTAGGTGCATGGACGAATGTGGGTCTGCATGGGCGTTTGGTTGGATAAACGGGTATTTGGATAGATGAATTGATGGGTGTTTGGCTGGATGGCTGGATGGAGAGGGTCTGGGGTGGGTGCATGCTGGATGGAAGGGTGTTTGGGTGAACGAATGGGGATCTGGATGGATGGTTGGGTGGATACATGGATATTTGGGTGGATGGGTGTTTGGGTGGATACATGGGTGTGTGGATGGATGAATTGACGGGTGTTTGGCTAGATGGATGGATGAATGGATGGTGTCTGGGCTGGGTGCATGGCTGGCTGGCTGGCTGGGTGTTTGGGTGGATAGATGGATATTTGGATGGATGGGGTCTGGGTGGGCAATGGGTAAATGTTGGATGCTTGCCTGCATTCTCTCTCTTCTGCTCTCCTTCTACTGTGTTTATGAAATACTCACTCAGTGCCCAGTCCTGTGCTGGATTCTGAAAACAAGACAGGGTTCCGGCTCCCATGGTGTGGTGGGGGTGCTGGTCTTCAGCTCAGGGTAGAGATGAACATGTCTGGGGAGAGAGAGACAGTCACACAATGAAGAGACATAACTCACTGCCACGCGATGTGGTAGAAAACAGCCCAGGAGAGAACTGGATGGTACCACCCAATGGACCAGCCTCCCTCGCTCCCCACCTTCCTGAGGTTGCTGTTGGGCCTGAGGCAGAGAAAGGACGTGCTGACCCCAGGTGGCAGGAGACAGGATAGCACGAGGGGGATGAGGTTCAAGCCCTGGCATCTGGCTCCCAGCTCTGCCTCTTCCCCACGCTGTATGTGCTTTGGGTGGAGGAACATCACTCCACCGGGCCTCAGTTCCCCCATCTGTAGAGTGGGGATAATGATAGCACCTGGTCCCTTGCGTTGTCGCCAGAGTCCGTGAGACAGAACAAGCGCGTCCAGCCCACATTAACGCATTTCCCTGCTGTCTGTGTTGGGGCCCCGGGGCTCAGGGTCGGGGTCTGTTTTCTCCCGGCCTCACCACCAGCTGTGTGTGTGTGTTTGTGTGTCTGTGTGTGTATGTGTGTGTGTGGTCTCTCCCCACCCCACCCCCCAGTTTCCTGGAACATTTGCACAAACATCAGGGCTCCGTCCTGCACCCTGACTACAAGACAGCCTTCCCCTCCTTCGAGGATGCCCTGCATCGCCTCCTGCCCTACCACGTCTACCAGGGTGCCCTCCCCTCCCCCAATGACTACCACAAAGGTGAGCCCCCCACTCCTTCCCCCTGCTCCCCCGGGACTCTCCCTCCCTGGTCCCTGGCGTGGGGAGGGGGGTGGAAAGAGACCACACACACACGCAGGGGCAGACACCCCTCTGCGTCCGCTTGACTGAGGCTCAGGACAAGCAAGCCCCGCTCCCCGGCGTCTGTGCCCCTGGACCTTTTCTCTTCCTCCACAGTGGACGAGGAGTTTGAGACGGTCTCCACACAGCTGCTGAAACGCACCCAGGCCATGCTCAATAAATACCGCCTCCTGCTTCTGGAGGAGTCCCGGGTAGGGTGCTGTCACCTTCCTCCCTGGGAGGCCCCGCCCAGTCCCCTTGGCCACTTTGGGCCCGTTGGGGTGGGGGGCCTTCTCCTTGACGCCTCGGGAGGAAGGGAGGCTGGTAGTCAGATCCCAAGTCCGTTTGGAATCCGTTCCCATCCTTCCGGGTTGCCCACGTGCCCTCCCCTGCCTGGCTTCTTCCCTGGCCCATCCTCTCTTCCTCCCCCTCAGAGGGTGAGCCCCTCCGCGGAGATGGTGATGATCGACCGAATGTTCATTCAGGAGGAGAAGACCACCCTTGCCTTGGACAAACAGTTGGCCAAGGAGAAGCCCGGTGAGAGGGGAGGGGAGGGGAGGGAGAGGGGTCCCCAGCTCCTGCCCCTGCAGTGGAATTCAGCCTGGGGGCAGGAAGACGGGGTGCACGGCCTGACCTTTCTCCACCCCACCTTCCCGCAGTGGCGGGGCCTACCCTGACCTCCGGGCTCTGGAACTGGAGAGAACTGAGTTTGTTCTCCTCCATCCCTGTGTGTCCATTCCACTCCATTCTGGCCGGGACATCCCACCACCCCCAGGGGGACAGAAAAGCAGGGAGCAGAGCCAGGACTGGGGTGGTTGCAACATTTAGTTAGTTAGTTAGTTAGTTAGTTAGTTATAGATTTTATTTATTTATTCATGAGAGACAGAGAGAGAGAGGCAGAGGCAGAGGGAGAAGCAGGCTCCCCGCGGAGCAGGGAGTCCGATGCGGGTCTCGATCCCAGGACCCTGGGATCATGACCTGAGCCGAAGGCAGACGCTTAACCGACTGAGCCACCCGGGCGTCCCCGGGTGTTGCAACATTGAAGGGCCATTCTCTGGCGTCAGCTCCTGCTGGCACATCAGGGGGTTTGGGGATCGCTGAAAAGAGTGGTACCCAGCAGTGCGTCCTGAGGGTCTGATGAGTCCAGGGTTTGGCCCCCAGGCCTGGCAGATTGTCGATGCCCATCGCATGCGGGCTCCTCTTAGCTCCTCACAGGCGTCTCATGCTTTCCCTGCCGCCCCCCCTTTTGCAGATGAGTATGTGTCTTCCTCGCGCTCTCTTGGCCTCCCCATCGCTGCCTCTTCCGAGGGCCACCGGCTCCCTGGTCACGGCCCAGCACCATCCTCAGTGTCCGGGGCCCCCACCCAGCCCCCTCTGCACCTGCCAACCAAGCTGGTGATTCGGCACGGTGGGGCGGGGGGCTCCCCTTCGGTGACCTGGGCACGGGCGTCCTCCTCCCTGTCCTCCTCCTCCTCCTCCTCAGCCGCCTCCTCCCTGGACGCCGACGAGGACGGCCCCATGCCCTCCCGCAACCGCCCTCCCATCAAGACCTACGAGGCCCGCAGCCGCATCGGCCTCAAGCTCAAGATCAAGCAGGAAGCTGGGCTCAGCAAGGTTGTCCACAACACCGCCCTGGACCCTGTGCACCAGCCCCCGCCCCCTGCCGCCCTCAAGGCAGCAGAGCCCCCGCCCCGGCCGCCGCCGCCGCCGCCGCCCCCGGCCCCGGGCCAGATGAACGGCACCGTGGACCACCCGCCGCCCGCCGCCCCGGACCGCAAGCCCACGGCCCTGGCCCCCCACTGCCCCCGGCTGCCCCTGCGCAAGACCTACCGCGAGAACGTGGAGGCCCCGGGCGGCGGGGCCGGGGAGGGGGCGGGCAGCGGCAGAGCGGGGGGCAGCAGTCCGGCGCCACTGCCCACCAAAGTGGACGAGGCCACGAGCGGGCTCATCCGCGAGCTGGCCGCGGTGGAGGACGAGCTGTACCAGCGCGTGCTGAAGGGGGCCCCCCCGGAGCCCGCGGCCAGCGCCGGGCAGGGCAGCGGCAGCAGGGACCCCGGCTGGGAGGCGCCCCCCGCCAAGCGGCGCAAGTCCGAGTCGCCCGACGTGGACCAGGCCAGCTTCTCCAGCGACAGCCCGCAGGACGACACGCTCACGGAACACCTCCAGAGCGCCATCGACAGCATCCTGAACCTCCAGCAGGCGCCGGGGCGGACGCCTGCACCCCCGTACCCCCACGCCGCCCCGACGGCCGTCCCGCCTGCCTCCCCGACGCCCCTGCACAGGCCAGAGGCCTACCCGCCCTCCAGTCACAACGGTGGCCTCGGCGCCAGGACGTTGAACAGATAACACCGGGCTGGTCTTCGCTTCCCTGGCCAACGTCCTGCCCTGCCTACGCGGGGACGCCGGCGGGGGGCCCGGGGGGGAGGGGGGATAGGGCAGCGCGGCAGCCGGGCACGCCTGACCTCAGCCTCCTGGGGGACACGAGCCGGGGATCCCCTGACCGGTTTTTCTTGCCTAAGTTATTTGAGTCACAAAGGCCTCCTCCCCCACTTCCTGCTTCAGCCGGGTTGTTGGGTGGGGGTTGTGGGTTGAGGGGAGGGGGCTGTAATGTAAAATGTCCCCCTGCCAAAGGTGGGGGTGATCCCGGTGTGTCATTTCCTATTTCTTCCCGCTTCCTGCCACACTCTGCCCCTCCGTGGGGGAGGGGAGGGGGGGGACACGTGTGTGTTTGCCCGGGATGGAGGTACCCTGGTCGTACCCACTGCTCGCGCGTGTCCCAGTACTGGGCTTGTCCGTGTGGCCGCACAGATCCACACGCGTCGAGGGCGCTCAAAGCCGCGAGGGTCCTTTGCGAGCCTCGCTCAGCCTCTCCCTACCGCCCCCCCCAGGCTGTAAAAGGAAACGCAGGGAAGGGCGGGCGTCAGCCAGCGTCCCGGACCCCCACCTCGGAGGGCTGTGCCCGCGGGCACCTGTGTCCCATCCATGTGTGTGCGTCCAGCTCCGCGTCCCGTGTCCCTGTGTGTGTGCTCGAGTGAGCAAGAGAGAGAGAGAGATTTCGAGCCCTCCCGCCCCTCGACTGAAATCCGAGCACCTCCAACAAAACAGGAAACCCGGGTCTTCCTCCCCACCCCTCCATCCCTCCCCAGCCAGTCTTCCCTCTGTTCTTCCTGCCGCCAGCCACCCGCGCCAGATTTTGAAATCTCGGAGACAAAACTAGTACTGTAAGATAAATTTTTTTGTACTGTATTTATTGTGTATAACGATTTTTTTAAAGGAGAATTCTGTACATTTAGAACTCTTGTAAATTAAAAACTGATCCTTTTTTTAAAACTGTACTGACTCCGTCTCGGCCCCATTGCTTTTGGGTCCTTGGGAGGGGGGTGTTGTTTGAAGTCTGGGGGTTGGGTCCAGACCTGGGTGGGGGAAGGGATTGTGAGGGTTCATTGCACATATTATTTGTTGAATACCTATTAGGGGTGCCAGGCCCTGTTCTGGGCACAGGGGTGCAGCTGAACATGGCAGGCAGAAGTCTCGACCCCTGGGGGGGCTTCAGAGGACAAATCTGGGGCACCTGTGTGGTGCAGTCGGTTAAGCCACCGACTCTTGGTTTCAGCTTGGGTCGTGATATCAAGCCCCACGTTGGACTCTGCTCAGCGGGGAGTCTTGAGATTCTCTCCCTCTCCCCTTCCTGCTCATGCACCTGCTCTCGCTCTCTCTCTCTCTAAAGTAAATAAATAAATCTTAGAAAAAGAAGAACAGACATTTATTCTTTCCCGTTCTGGAGGCTGGACAGCCCACAACAAGGCACCAGCAGCGCCATGCTCCCCCTAGAAACTCTGCAGGGGGATCCTTCCTTGACTTTCCACTTTCCGGGTGTTCCTGGTCCTGTGGCTACATCCTTTTTCGGCATTGGTGTCTCCTCTTAAAAGGAGACCATATTGGATAATAGCCTACCCTACTCCAGTATGATCTCAATCTTCACTTGCTTACATCTGCCAAGATCCTCTTTCCAAATAAGATCACATTCACAGGTGCAGGGGGTTAGGACATCTGCGTATCTCCTCGGGCGGGGGTAGGGGGTGGGTAGAGGAATGGACAAGGCTCTAGTCCCAAACTAGGACGCCTTTGTGTGAACTAGAAAGCAGTGCCCCTTTCTTCCAGGCACTGAGTTTTGAAGGGCAGAGTGTGAGCTGGATTCCAGCCTCCTCTCACCCATTCAGTGAGTGCTTTGTGCAGTGAACAACCTGTGTAACTGCACATTAAGGCGTCCGGGATCGGGTGGGAAGGGGAGACTTCTTTGAGGAGGTGACATTTGAGCAGAGACCTACATGAAATGAGGGAGGGAGCCACAGGGAGTTCTTGGGGGGGGGGAAGCATCTGAGGCAAGAGCATGTCTGGAGTGTTGCGGGACAGCAAGGAGGCCCATGCGGCTGGAAGCTGGGGGGTGGGAGGGGGAGGGAGGGAATGAGAGGTGAAGTCAGAGAGAACAAAGCTGGCCTGTGGTGTAGGACCCTATGCTTCATGGTGATGATTTTGCTGAGCTATGGCGGAACCACCGCGAAGGTTCTAAGCCGAGGGCTGAGCTGACTTGGGTTTCCTGAGCGCCCTCTGGCGGCCGCGTGGGGAACGGATGGGGCGAGTGCGGACCCGGAGCCCAGCCCAAGAGGCCACTGCTAAGGTCCAGGGGCCCGGTGACGCGGCAGGACCAGGGTGATGTTCCAGTTTCTCTGCAGGCCCTAGGGGTGTTTGTGGCGGGGAAGCTGGTATGTGGGGCCACGGAGAGAGAGACGGTCCCCCTTCCTAGCTGTATATCTACTTCCCCACGTGCAAAACGCAGTTCTTAACATCCTTGGATCCCCGAGAGCTCCGGGGAGACCCCACGTGGCTGCGCGAAAAAGTTTGCCGGTGATTTCCGCGGGCTTCTGGAAGGCCGTGGAAGGTTCTGGAAGGCCGCGGAAGGTTCTGGACATATTATTTGTTGAATACCTATTGGTTCTGGAAGGTTGACTGCATGCAGCCCCAGCAGAGAATCAGCGATGACTGACTATGGAACACTTACCATGGGCACTGTTTCAAGCCCTTCACCCAGGATGTTTTATTTGATCCTCACAGAAGCCCCGGTATGGGGATTGATAGCCCCATCTTGCGGATGAAGAAACTGAGGTCCCGCTGCCGTCAGTGGCAGGCTGGGCTGCACCCCAGGCGCTCTGGCTGCAAGCCCACGATCTTGGCCTCTGCACACCCAGCTTCCAGGGAAGTGGGCGCGTCGGGCAACAGCAAGGCCTTTCCCAGAGGGCAAGTGCAGGAGCCAGAGGGCGCCCCCCCTGCTGGGGAGGAGACCAAAACTGGGGACCAAACTTCATAGACCCTTGCTCCCAGAACCTAGAACCAGCTCGGTGGGTGCGTGTGGCGTCTCCTCTTCCATAGCGAGGCATCTGGGGAAAAAAGAGTCGCCTGGGCACAGAGCAGGATTGGAACCCTAGACTGACCGCGGCCGAAGTTCATCCCTAACTTCTGGCTGGCCACCTGCTCCATCTGTTTTGTTTGTTTGTTTTTTCCTTCTTTAATTGTGATAAAATATACATAACATAAAACTGACCGCTTTAACCATTTCTGAGTACGCTGCTCAGGGACGTTCAGTACCTTCCTTCACATTGTGCAAACACCACCACCGGCTCTCCTCTGAACTTGAAGATCGAACCCCTTACACGCTGACTCCCGCTCCTCAAGCCCAGGCCACCACCTTCTGTCGGGATGGATCCCACTGCTCTCAGCACCTCCAGAGTGGGATCATACAGTATCTCTTCTCTTGTGACGGGCTTATTTCACTTGGGGTGACGTCTCCAAGGTTCATTCATGTTGTAGAATGTGCCAGAATTTCTCCACCCGGTTTTGACAACTGGGGAGGGAGAGAGGTAGGGGGGAAAATTTTTTTTTTTTTTTTTTTTTTGGTGAGTTTGTGCCGTGGGGAGAGGGCTCCCAAGACTATAAGGGCACCGGGAGACTTGTCACACGGAGACTTTCCGATTCAGAGATCAGCGACACAGCAAGACAAGACAATTGCCCCAGTAACTGAGAGCTCAAAGCATGTTTAATGAGGCAGCGTCATCCAGGGCGCCTGGGAGGCTCAGTCGGTTAAGCGTCTGCCTTTGGCTCAGGTCATGATCCTGGAGTCCCGGGATCGAGTCCCGCATCGGGCTCCCTGCTCGGCAGGGAGTCTGCTTCTCCCTCTCCCTCTGCCCCTCCTCCCTGCTCAATCTCTCTCTCTCTCAAATAAATAAATAAAATCTTATTAAGAATAAAAATAAAATGAGGCAGGGCAGGATGACAAGGGGACCGATTATACTGAAATCCAGCTATCGGTGTATTTAAAGCCCCCCCCCGAATCTGTGACACGGTAATAAGGGCTCTTGTATTAAGACACTAATTAGAAAGAGCTAGCGGTGGGTCTAATCAGTGGTGAGTAAACAATCACTGGAAATCCCCAAAACAGCCATGATGCGGTGAAAACAACCACGATGCGGTGAAAACAACCACGATGCGGTGAAAACAACCACATTCCCCTCCGTGGCAATAATACAGGTCCCACTAATGTCACTGTGCTTTGTTGTTCACGGTTGACAGAAACCGTGAAATCTCAGCAAGCGATCCAGATGTCATGTTTCTCTCCATGTCCAAGTTCACGGACCCTCCCAAATCTCATCTGAGCACGACGCAGTGGGCTGAGCAGTGCCGGGGTCGCCTCCGAGGGGGAAGGAGATGCCCCATGTCAAGGTTTGAGAAGAGGACCTGGCTCCTAGCTGTAATAACGTTAGTCGCCACTAAGCCCCAGGCCTGTGATTAAATATATATCATATATACCGTTATACATTGTATGTGATCATGTATTATAATTATATAATTATGTATAAAATGTATTATATCCATACACCTCTGTATAGAATACAGTTGACTCTTTTTATTTTTTATTTATTTATTTTTTTTAAGATTTTATTTATTTATTTGACAGACACAGCGAGAGAGGGAACACAAGCAGGGGGAGTGGGAAAGGGAGAAGCAGGCCTCCTGCAGAGCGGGGAGCCCTATGCGGGGCTCAATCCCAGGACTCTGGGATCATGACTTGAGCTGAGGGCAGACGCTGAACGACTGAGCCACCCAGGCGCCCCGACTCTTTTTATTTTTTTTAAAGATTTTATTTATTTATTTGACAGAAAGAGAGACAGCGAGAGAGGGAACACAAGCAGGGGGAGTGGGAGAGGGAGAAGCAGGCTTCCTGCTCAGGACCCTGGGATCATGACCTGAGCCGAAGGCAAATGCTTAATGACTGAGCCACCCAGGCACCCCATAGAATACAGTTGACTCTTGAAGAACATGGGGGTTATGGGTGCCGACCCCCCCAGTCGAAAATCCACGTATAACTCTTGACTCTCCCCAAATTTACCCACTAGCCTACTGTGGACCAGAAGCCTTACCGATAACATAAATAGTCGATTAACACATATTTTGTATGTTATATGTATTCTTACAATAAAGTAGCCAGAGAAAAAATGTTAAGAAAATCTTAAGAGGGGCGCCTGGCTGGCTCAGTCAGTACAGCATGCGACTCTTGATCTCAGGTCGTGAGCTCGAGCCCCACATTGGGTGGAGAGATTACTTAAATAAATAAATTAATTAAATGTTTCTAAAAAAAAGTTGCAGTCCTTCAATTGTTAGCCACTCAAATCCTTTGTTAGTTAGGGTCACGCTAGCAGCTGTAATAAATACTCAAAATATGTAATACTCAAGCCTAAGAAAAGCTTATTTCTAAAAAAAAATTAAATCATGAGAAAAAATACATTTACAATAGTGTACTGCATTTCTCGAACAAAATCGACTTATATGTGGACCCATGAATGAATATTGTTCAAGGGTCAACTGTATCTGTCTGTCTGTCTATCGATCGATCTATTCAGCTTTATTGAGATATTTCAGAAGCCATTCGCCCATTTAAAGTGCACAATTCAATGGTTTTGGTGTATTTGCAGGGGATGTGCAAACATCACCGCAATCAATTTTAGAACATTTTCACCACCCCCATTATGTACATTTTTTAAAAAGATTTATTTATTTATTTATTTGACAGAGAGAGAGAGCGAGAGAGAGCACAAGCAGGGGGGGGGGGCAGGGGGGGGGGGGAAGCAGGGTCCCCCCTGGGCCGGGACCCCCCCCCCCCCCCCCCGACACTGGGCTTGATCCCAGGACCCTGGGATCATGACCTGAGCCACAAAGGCAGATGCTTAACCAACTGAGCCACCCGGGCGCCCCCCCCCCATTATGTACATTATTGAATTCAGCCAGTTAAATATTTAACTGAATGCCTGCTGGCTGGGCCCTGTTCTAGGCACTGGGGTGACAACAGCAAACAAAACAGACCCAAGCCCCTGCCCACGAGGAGCTGACATTCCTGCAGGGAAAGATTAAAAATAAGTCACACTGAAAATAAATACATGAAAATAAAATTGCAAAAAGAAGTAAAAATAAGGAACATCTCTCTTCTGGCTGACAGTGCTAAGTGCTAGGAAGGAAAAGGAAGTAGGAACCAGGGTGGTGGGGGGTTGGGGGGAGTCAGGGTAGGACTTACAGAGGAGGTACCATCTGAACAAAGACCCAAAGGAAGTGGTCCTTTGTAGTAAGATAGATGGGGAAACTGAGGCTCAGAGAGACTGAATTGCTTGCCTGAGGTTCTCTTGCAAGCAAGTAGCAGGGCTGGGATTTGACTTGAGGCTTTGTATGCTCTGACTCCCATGCTGAGAGAAAAAAACCCAGCTCCAGACCTGGATTATATGACCTGATGTTTTTTAAGCACCAGTTAGGGGCCAGGTGCAGGGCTAAGCCCTGAACAATCCCTCTGTGTTTTTTTATTTCACTTCTCTGGGACTCATTTATCTCATCTGTAAAATGGGGATAACGATAGCCACTTCTCAGGACATTCTAAGAACTCAATGAGCTAATACTCTTAGCTAATAAGCCTGCATATAAGGAGGCGCTCAATAATCGTGAAAGATTAACTCAACAAATATTTACTGACTCCTTTTGGTGTGTCCAGCACGGTGCTAACCTGGGGACACGACAGGAAACCACCCAGTTGGAAATCCCTGTCCTCAGAGGGCTTGTGTTCTTGCTAGGGAGACAGTCACTTAAGCAGAGAAATGTAGAATAATCAGAACTGTGGAAAAAAATAAAGCAGTGATAATGGATAGATGGTGGGGGCAGCCTTAAATAAGGAGATCAGGGAGGGCTTCTCTGAGGAGGTGGCATTTGAGCAGGCACGAATGAGGAGAGTGAGTGAGCTGTTCGGATCCCTGCGGGGAAAGTGGTTTAGGTGGAGGGAACAGCAAGTGCAAAGGCCCTGAGGTTGGAGGGCTGTTGGTGTGCTTGAGGAACAGCAAAGAAGCCAGGGTGGCTGGAGCAGAGTGAGCCAGGGGGAGAGGAAGGGAGGTGAGGGCAAAGGGAACGGGCAGATCCGCGTAGGGCCTTGTGGGCCCCATTGAGGGCTTTGGCTTTTACTTTGAGTTCTCTAGAGAGGAGCCAGGATGGGTTGTGAGAAGAGGAATTTCATGAACTCAGGTAAGTTTTTAAACTATTATTATTGTTGTTGCTGCTGCTGTTGTTGTTAGTAGCAGTATTAATATTAGCACTCCCATGCTGAGAGGAGAGACAGAGATCGGGGAGTGGCCCAGTGTCGGAGGTGGAACGGATTTTGAACAACCGGGATTCGGATTCGAAGCCCGCTCTCACCCATCTCGAGAAGCCGCCCTGCCACTCCCCACCAGGGGGCGCCAGAGGCCGGGCTCCCGGTTTGGGGAGGGGGGGCGCCTGGTCCCGCCCCCCCGCCCCTCCCTTCCCTCCTCCCCGCTCCGGGCCCCACCCGGCTCAGACGGCTCCGGACGGGACCTCGACCACAGGCCGCTCCGCGGGCGCCTCGGATCCCCGCGGGACCCCTGTCCAGCCCGCCGCCCGGTGCAGCCGCCTGCGCGCCCCATCGGTGAGTGGTCCCCGACCGCCGCTGTCGCCTCCCAAACCCCGCCCGGCCCGCGGAGCCTAGGAGCGTGATTATTCCCCTGCCGCCCCAAGACTCTCAGTCCCCACCCCCCGCAATGTGTAGCGGTGTCCCCGGGGTCCCCAGCACCCCGCTTCGCGAAACCTCCTTGTCTTCCCCACTCCCTCCAGCTCCTTCCAGCCTGTAACAGTGCCCCCTGCCCTCCTCGTTTCTTCCCATCGTGCTCAGTTTCCCCCACTCCCAACTGGCCTCCCCATCCTCTCAGCCAGAAGAGATCCCCTCCTTGGAGTCCCCCTCTACTGCCCTTACCCATCTCTGTCCTATTTGGTCCCTCCTCCCACTCAAGAGCTCCTCTCCTACTTCACCAACCCCACGGTCTGTCCAGCTACCCCTAAAATGTCCCTCGGACCCCTCCCTGCCTAGGACACCGCCCAGGGACCCCTCCCTCTGCCAACATCCCAGTTCCCAGTTCCTGCCTCTCCTTTACCTCTCCGGCACTCTTTCCCCTCTACTCCTTTTCCTTTCTGTTTATTCATTTTCCTTTAAGTATCATTGTGATTTTATGGAGTTTAACATTTTGATTTGCAGTTAATTTTGATGCTCAAATCCTCCCATCTTTGGCCAGTGGGAGCTCCTTCAGGCTGGTCCTTGCGTCTCTGTGGCATGCCCCTTCCATCTTTGAGCACCTTCCCACTACCTGATCCAGGCTCACTTGTTCTTCCCCTGCCCCAGCCCTAGAATCAGCCATTTCTCCAAGAAGCCCTATTTGTTTGTTTATTTGTTTTTTTAATGGAAAATGGTGTTTGGAGACTCCCATCTGACCAAAAGCTGGTTCTGTGAAAAGATCAGTAAAATTATAAGCATCTACTTAGACTGATCAAGGAAGAAAAAGAAAAAGAAAGACACGAATGACTGATATTGGGAATGAAAGAGGGGACATCACTACAGGTCCTACAGAGAATGAAAAGATAGTAAGGGAATATAGAGAACACAGTCTGGGTGCTGGGGGTGCTTGCCACTGCTGGATTGGTGATTCTCTCTTCCTAACTCAGGTAAGAACACAGGTTCCGAGGTCAGGTTGCCTGGTGTCCCAGACTGAGTGCTTTCCAACCAAGTGATCTTGGGCAAGTTATTGCTATCTTCGTGAGCCCCCTTTGTGAGACAGAAACATGGGGATAATAACAGCCCTACCTTACCATGTTGTTAGGAAGATTAAATGAGTTAGAGCAGCGTCCGGCATGCAGTGATCAGAAATGTTAATATTTTTGTGATCACCTGAGGACCCTCATGACCTGGGTGCACCCAGGCAACTCCTCAGCTTTATTTCTCACCCCTCCTCTGTCCAGCAACCCCCTCCATGCATTTCACAGCTCGGGGCCTTAGCACACACCACCCTCTCTGCCTGTCTTGCACGGTATCCCTGTTGTGCATGGAAGGGAGCAGTTCAAAAGTCAGCTCAGCCAGAGTTTGCTGATCCCGTGGTTGGTTCACTATGTCCCCATCTGGTGCCCACAAGTCCACTGCCTGGCATTTCCCAGGCATCACTGGCTGCTTGGTGCCAGGTCCCCTCCTCAATGGGGGCTTTGAATGGGTAAGGGCCCGTCTCAGGCCTCTTTCTGGATCCATAGCTCCTGACACATGAGGTGATTTCAGTGAAAATATGTGAAAGGATGGGGCGGGGGGAGGACTGAAAGAACAAACGGATGAAGGAATACATTTTTTCTAGGCAGCTTCTGCATCCTTCCCTTTGTCCATCATCCCTTGGCCTCCCACCATCAGTCCTGCTTCTTCAATCATCCCACCATTAATCTCTTTCTCTTCCTCCAGCTGGAATAATCACCTTCTTCCTCCATGAACCATCACCTCCTGCCCTACCGAGCTCTCTCTCTGCCGCTTCCCCCTCCCCATTCTCCCACCCTCCTCTGCCCATTCCACCTCCCAGCTCCCTTCCTTCTCCTCCTCCTCCTCCTCCTCCGCCAGGTAGGCCCCCATCAACACCCTGTCCCCCCCTTGCAGGCAGCTCTCCCCTGCCCGTCTCCCTCAGCAAGACCAGTGGGCAGCGTGCAGCCACCATGTTCAGCTGGCTGAAGCGGGGCGGCGCGCGGGGCCAGCAGCCCGAGGCCATCCGCACGGTGACCTCGTCCCTCAAGGAGCTCTACCGCACCAAGCTGCTGCCTCTCGAGGAGCACTACCGATTCGGCGCCTTCCACTCGCCGGCCCTGGAGGATGCCGATTTCGACGGCAAGCCCATGGTCCTGGTGGCTGGCCAGTACAGCACGGGGAAGACCAGCTTCATCCAGTACCTGCTGGAGCAGGAGGTGCCAGGCTCCCGCGTGGGGCCCGAGCCCACCACTGACTGCTTCGTGGCTGTCATGCACGGGGACACCGAGGGCACTGTGCCGGGCAACGCCCTTGTGGTTGACCCCGACAAGCCCTTCCGCAAGCTCAACCCTTTTGGGAACACCTTCCTCAACAGGTGGTACAGCTTGGGAGGCAGGGGTGCATCTCCCGGTCCCTGGCCCCCACCCCCGCCTGTGTTTCTTTCTTTCCCGCTCCAATTCCCTCCTCTCGTCATGCTCCTCCCCCTTCCTGCCTCCTCGAGGGTAGCAGGGAAGCCAGTGGAGCCAGGCTGCCTGGGTCCACCTCCTCTCTACCTCGGTGGCCTTGGGCAAGTGACTTAACCTCTCTGTGCCTCTCTTATCCGCATCTGGAAAATGGGGATAACCATAGTCCCCACTCGCTTATAAAGGGCTTAGCACAGCATGTGGCACAAAGTTTGTGATCAGTTAACATCAGCTCTCAGTTTTTTTTTTTTAAGATTTTATTTATTTATTTGAGAGAGAGAGACTGAGAGAGAGAGCAAATGAGAGGGGGGAGGGTCAGGAGGGTCAGAGGGAGAAGCAGGCTCCCTGCCGAGCAGGGAGCCTGATGTGGGACTCGATCCAGGGACTCCAGGATCATGACCTGAGCCGAAGGCAGTTGCTTAACCAACTGAGCCACCCAGGCGCCCAGTTTTGTTTTTTTTTTTTTAATAGCTCTTATTCTTTGTCCTGATCTTTCGAGATTCTTCCCTGCTCTGTACCTGAATCACCCTCTGTGTGGTCCCGGTTTTCCCTTCTTATGGGTCCTCTCCTCCTGCCTCTCCCTGTGTTGACCCCTGACTTTCCTTCTGCCTCAGGTTCATGTGTGCCCAGCTCCCCAATCAGGTCCTGGAGAGCATCAGTATCATCGACACTCCGGGCATCCTGTCAGGCGCCAAGCAGAGAGTGAGCCGGGGTGAGTGGGGCCCGAGTCCTGGGTCTGAGGGAGATGGCGGCTGGGTCTCTGCTAAGACTCGGGCCTGTGTCAGCCCGCCCTGAGCTGGCTGGTGGCAGAAGGCTGTGGTTCCTCCATGTCTGTGCACGTAGAGGGGACAGGGGAGGCGTGTGCCTGAACACGTGTGAGCAGGCTGTCGCTCCGTGTCTGGGCTGGTCTGGAGTATGGGGAGGGAGAGATCAAGAGAGACAGAGACGAGCGAAGTCAGAGACAGATCCCGAGTGCGGGCAGCCTTACAGAGACACAGGAGACCCAGAGAGGAGGGAGGCCCTGGGCCCTGGGCATGCTCCTGGCTCCACCTCTGGGCCGCAGATGGGGCTGAGCAGGGGTTGGGAGGGGGAATCTGGGCGCGGGCCAAGGCCGGGCCTGGAATTTATAAACAGCTGTGCAGGGGGAGCGGCGGGGGGTGAATTCCAGCGGGCCTCCGGGGGAGCCGGCCCCCACCTCTGCCCAGCCCGCTCAGCATCTGCGCCCCGCCCCGCCCCAGTCACCCCGCAGTGTCTGTCCCGCGCCAGCTCGGCGGCCTTCGAGGCCCGGGACTGGGGCAAAGGAGGCTGCGTTGTGGGGCAGAGGGGACGGGACGCTGGGCCGCCGGGCAGGGCGGGAGCGCGGAGGGTGATGGTGTCCCTGGCTGCTACCCAGCGGGCGCGTGTCCCCCTGGGAGACAGGCAGGGGGCAGCTGCAGAAGCGATCGGAGGGCGGGCTGCCAGCCCGAGGGCGGGGGGAGGGGCGAGGGGGGAGGGGCGGGCAGGAGGCGGGGCGGGGGCGGGCAGGAGGGCGGGCCGGGAGTTCCTGGGGCACCGCCCCTGGGGCTGGGCCTGGGAGAGTGGGAGGGGAGAGCGGGAGGGGAGAGCGGGAGGGGTGCTCGGTGGGGGCCCAAGGTTGTGGGGAGGCGGAGAGAGTAGAGAACGGGGTCTCCTTCCCTGGCAGCTTGGGTAGAGGAAGAGGAGGCGAGTCGGTCTGTCTGTGGATTTGTGTGTGTGTGTGTGTGTGTGAGCAGGGGTGTGTCTGGGAGTCCACATCTTGGAGCGCGCGGCTACGATTGTGTCCGGATGTGTGTGCTCATCTGTATGCATCGGTGGGATGCGTGGCTGGCTGCCCTCGCGTATCAAATCTGTGCCCACATTTTTGTGTGATCGTAGCCTACGGGAGCCTCTGGTGGGGCTCAAATCTGGGCTCTGCTATTGCTACACCATGGCTTTGGGCGAGCCACTCATCTCTCCCTGTCTCAGTCTCCTCATCTGTAAAAGGGGAATAATGATAGCCTCAGCCTCGTAGGTTGCACGGAGGGTCCACATTAAATGTCAAACCTGCCAAGCACTTCGGGGTGCCACACACAGTGGGCGCTGTGGATGTGCGGACACTTGTGTCCCCGGTGAGTGTCGTAGCTGTGCGCCCCGGGTACGCTCTGCCGCGTCTCCACGTCTCTCGTTCCCACGCTGACTCAACCTGCCTCCTTCCTCCCACCCCACATGAGACACACTTTCCAAATCCTGGCCCGTGTGTGCGTGTGTGTGTGTGTGTCTGTCTGTGTGTGTGCACACGCATTTAGACACTGGGGGAGAGAAGGAGCCCCAGCTGCCATCCCTCTGGTTACCTGGCCCTTCCTCCCCCCGAGCAATGCCCCCCCATCCAGTCCCCAGGGACCATAAGGAGCCTGCTCCCTCCTTGGCAGGATGCGCCCAGCACCCGCTCTTCAGTGGAGCATAGAGACCCAAGCAGGCTCCTGCTCCGCGCCTCCCACCCGCGTGTCTCGAGTCAATCCCTCAACCTGTCCGTGCCTCAGTTTCCTCATCTGGAAAATGAGGATCACAAAAGCGCCTGTCTCCCGAGGGTGTTTTGAAGATTCAACTAGATGATTCAGGGAGAGCAAGCCGTGAGGGCTCCCTGTTCTGCCAGGTAATGCCTCGTCCCCCAGGTCACCACCGTGTCCCCTGTTCTGAGAAGCCCTCCTTGACCCCCCCCCAAGCTGGGTCAGGTGCTCCCGCTGGGCTCCCCCACCCCGACCTGACGACTCTGGGGATGGGTTTGTGTCCTCAGTGGACTGTGATCCGGATGAGAACAGGACAGGGACGGCTCTGGGGACAGTTCCCGAAGGAGGCCCCCACTGTGCCCCGCATGTATCACAACTGATAACTGTTGAGCACTTACCGTGTTCCCAGATTGTGTTTGCTTGTTTTAACGGCTTATTTTATTTACGATTTTATTTATTTATTTTTTTAGAGAAAGAGAGCAGGGGGAGGGGGCAGACAGGGAAGGAATGAGAATCTCAAGCAGACTCCACCCTGAGCTCAGAGCCCGATGCAGGGCTCGATCCCACGACCCTGAGATCATGACCCGGGAAATCAAGAGTCGGGCGCTTAACCCACTGAGCCACCCAGGCCGCCCCTGTTTTAACCGTTTAATTGAGGTACAGTTGACATGCCTAAAGCGCACCCATTTTAAACAGGCACTGTTTTAAGCTCTTTATAGATGGGCTCTTATTGTATGTTATATATTAGCTCATTTATATTCTTTTAACCTCCGCAACAGCCCTCCAAGTCACATTCTGTTAGGACCTCCATTTTACGGAGGAAGAAACAAGTTCAGAGAGGTTTTCTACTTGCTTAAGGTCACACAGCTGGGGGGGGGGCAGAGGTGGGATTCAAACCCAGGCCTGCCTGACCGCCGAGTCAGGGCGTCCCACCCCCTCCTCCCTACTCTCCTAAGCATCACTTGCTGAATGCACGAGTGAGCAGCAAAAGCGAAGGGTGTGAACGAGGAAGGAATGAATGAATGAAGCGCGTTGTTGAGACAGGTACTCCATGAAGGCCAGGACTTGTCTCTGTGCCCTCTGTGGTTATCTCCGGGTGCCCAGGATAGGGCCTGGCACACAGCAGAAGACTCTCTGTAAATATTGTTAAATAAATTCAAAATATTTACCATCTGCTCTGGCGAGAGCAGAGCCAGAGCCAACGTGAACTCTTCAGTTGCTGGATTGTGGGGAGATCCAGAAGTCCTAGGGAGGGGCTGGGGTGATGGAGGCACTTGGGAGACCCGGGGGTGGGGGGTGGGGGGAGGTTCATAGAGGCACAGAGAGCCTGTTAAGAAACGCTTCAGTATTTTAACAACCCGTACGTCCGGACCTGCGCTCGCCATTAATATCTACCTAAGGAATGAATGAAAAGGGGGCGGGTGATAGCCCTCTGTAGCCAGATGGCCTGAGGGCCTGGGGCCAGAGTGATGAGGTAATTCTGGGGCCGGGGGGGGGGGGGGGGGGGGGGCAGAGCCGGGGGGTACTCTTGGGCCCTTGGCTATTTCGCCCAGAGAAGGTTTTCGAAAGTTAACAACCTGAACGTCTGTACAGTCCGCTATCCAACCAAAGGAATGGATGCTTGCGAAAGGCTGGAGGGAGGGGGGCTGACCTCTGCGCTTCGTGCCGCTTCCACTGCGTACCCCCAGGCTACGACTTCCCGGCCGTGCTGCGCTGGTTCGCGGAGCGCGTGGACCTCATCATCCTGCTCTTCGACGCGCACAAGCTGGAGATCTCCGACGAGTTCTCCGAGGCCATCGGCGCCCTGCGGGGCCACGAGGACAAGATCCGCGTGGTGCTCAACAAGGCGGACATGGTTGAGACCCAGCAGCTCATGCGCGTCTACGGGGCGCTCATGTGGGCGCTGGGCAAGGTGGTGGGCACGCCCGAGGTGCTGCGTGTCTACATCGGTTCCTTCTGGTCCCAGCCCCTCCTGGTGCCCGACAACCGGCACCTCTTCGAGCTGGAGGAGCAGGACCTCTTCCGCGACATCCAGGGCCTGCCGCGCCACGCCGCCCTGCGCAAGCTCAACGACCTAGTGAAGAGGGCCCGGCTGGTGCGGGTGAGCCTCGCAGGAGGGCGGGGGTGGGGGGCGGCAGGGCTGGAGCGCGGAGGCAGGGGCCGCCCTTGCCCTGCCTCCCATCCTGTCTCAACTGGCTTATGGGCTCTCTGATGAGGTAGTTCACCAGTCGAAGAGAGTCCTCCAGGCCGGGTCATTCTGGTGCAAGGTGGAGTGGGGGAAGCCGAATGGCATGGGGAGTCATCCCCCTGCTGCTGCGCATGTATCATTCTATTTCCGCATCTCCTGTCTCCTCTGTGTCCTGTCATCCACGTCCCACCACCAGTCACGTTGTATCATGGCCCATCTCTGCGCACAAGCCACCCAGGACTCCAGTGAGGTCCGCAGCCGTCCCATTCCCCCTCCACCTCCACGCTGCTTTTCCTCGCTGTCCTGCTCTTCCACTCCGTTCCCATCATCCATTGCACTTCACGCTGGCCTCCTTGCTCCTACCTCAGGGCCTTTGCACTTACTGTTCCCTCTTCCTGGAACCCCTCCCCCTTCCTCGCCTCTCTCCCACTTGGCTCGCTCCTTCACCTCCTCTTTGCTCCACATGCTCGGGAAGGCTTCCCTGTCTGCCCTCCCTTCTTATGACTATAACTCCCTCCCCGCTCCTGTCATGTGAGTCTTGCTTTATCCTCGTTGTAGTTTCCTTCATAGCATTCATTGCTGCCTGGCCGGACATCATCCACATCATCCATTCATTGGGTTTCTGGGTTTACTACCTGTCTCCACTCGCATGTAAGCTTCACAGAATCAGAGACGTCTAAATTTGTTCGCTGCTGTATCCCCAAAACCTGGAACAGAGTTGGTGCTCCGTAAATATTTATTGAACGAATGCCCTTGAACCAACACTCTTGTTCGACAAAATCTCCCCTGTCCCCAGCCCTGTGTTGGGTGGTATTGAGGGCACAGCAGTGACCAAGGCAGTTCAGGGGAGGAGACAGACCCATCCCCAGACAGTGATGAGCCAGCATGGTCAGGGCTGGTCCTGGGGAGCCCAGGGGGAATTGGGGCGGGAGACTTCTTGGAGGAGAGGGCATCAGAGCTGCAAATGGGAGGAAAAGGAGGATGAGGAGGGGAAGGAATTCTAGATGGTAGCACTAGCAATTGCATGGACCGGAGATGAGAACATGGCCAGTTCAAGGAAGAGGGGAAATGTCAGTGTTGAACCCCGTGTAGATGGTGCAAATAACTGAATCTGAGGCTGGTGAGGTAGGAGTCAGACCACCCAGGGCTGTGGCCTGGAAACTGCGCTTTGTCCTGAGGGTACTGGGGAGCCATGGAAGGGTTCAGAGCAGAGGAGGGACAGGGTCCTACTCAGGCTGCCTTTTGGTGGGTGGATTCAAGGGCTGTTAAACTGGGGCCAGAGACCATGGAGGAGGCTGGGGACAGAGGAACAAGGAGGAGCCTGGATCCCAACAGGGCCTTGGGAGGGGGAGGGGAGCACTGGTTTGAGAGCGATTTTGGAGGCCAAATGGAACATTCATAGGAGAGGCTGCCAGGGTGGAGGTGGGGCAGGAAGCTGGGCAGGCAGGGAGGCCTAGAAGGTTATGGGGGGTGGAGGAGCCTGAGGTGTTGGTTTAAGGAGCAGCAGAGAGGGGGTGAGTCAGGGCCCCCACCCCCGCCCCAGGAATCCTCCTTGGGAGGGAGCGGCCCAGCAGGGACGGCTCTGAGCCTCGGAGTCCACCTTTAACTCCTCCCCCACCCAGGCTCTGGACTGTCTCTGTGTCTCTGTCTCTCTCTCTGTGTTTCTCCTCATTTCTACCTCTTTCACAGCGTCCATCTCTCTCCCTCTTACTCGTTCTCTCTTTCGGGCTCTTCCTCTCCCCTTCCCTCATTCTCTGTCCGTCTCTCCTTCTATCTCCCCGCCTGTCTTCCTCCGTGTCTCTCTCAGCACCCCCCTCCGGTTCGCCCTGGTCTCCCACGGACCCCCGGCCCCTCGGGGACGCAGACAGCGGCGGGGGCTGGGGCCCAGGGCCGTGGGACAGAGGGGCGGGGTCGGGCCGGACACCTGGTGCCCCCGCCGGGTAGGAGGCGGGTCCGGAAACCCGGACAAACCCCGGAGTCCGGGACCCGCGCCCCGGCCCAGCCCGCCCTCCCACCTTATCTCTTCCTGGCACCTTCCCCCGCTTCCTCTCTGGAAAAGCCATCAGCGCCCTCCCGCCTTCCCTCTTCTGGGTCCCCGAGGAGCCACTTTAGGCCCCGCCCCCGCGCCCCCATTGGCCCGCGCTCGCAGGTCCCGCCCACCAGCCTGACCACGCCCCTGCCCCATTGACCCCCCCCTCACACCTATCGACCGACCGTTCCTTCCCCTACCTCCCTCGGATCCATCTGTGGCTCCCCAGTGCCCCTCACCCAGGGTCCAACTGTGACCGAGCCTCCCTGCCCCTCCCCTGCTCCGTGTCACCCACACATTCCCCACGTGTGATTCCGCCACCACACTTGGTCTAGCCATCAAACAACAGTCCCCACCATTTACCTCCCCACACACTCTCCCCCAAAGTACAGGGCCTTTCTGGATTCTGGGTAACTACCCCTCGGTGTCTCGGTTTCCCTGTCTGTACGATATAGGGTGTGGATGAGTCACCTGGCTCCGTCCTTTGGTTGAAGTGGTAACGGTGAGAAGGGGCGATTTCACTGTGTTGTGATATTTGAGGCCAAGACCTTGGGAGAGTCTGATACCAAAGAGGCCAAGGTGCCCTGAATCTTTTTTTTTTTTTTTTAAGATTTTATTTATTTGAGAGAGAGAGAGAATGAGAGACAGAGAGCACAAGAGGGAGGAGGGTCAGAGGGAGAAGCAGACTCCCCGCCGAGCAGGGAGTCCGATGTGGGACTCGATCCCGGGACTCCAGGATCATGACCTGAGCCGAAGGCAGTCGCTTAACCAACTGAGCCACCCAGGCGCTCCGCCCTGAATCTTCTTACCGAGCTTCTCTGAGGCGGCTCAGTGACATTCATTCAACAGTTACTGAGCACCTACAACGTGCTTCTGCACTGTTTGGGGCCCTGGAGATAGAGCAGGGAACAAATGAGTTAATGTTGTTTTTTTCTTGTAGAATTACTTTTCACTGGGGAAGTGGATATTAAACAAATGAATCTATAATATCATACAGTATTGTATGTGATAAGGATCAGGAAGGAAAATGAAGCAGGAAAGGAGATTGGCAAGGGACTGTTTTAAGGAGGTCAGGGAGGGTCTCCCAGCAGAGACCTGAAGGAGGGAGAGTGGAGGTCTGGGGGAGGCCCTACCAGGAGGAGGGAACAGTAAGTGCAAAGGCCCTGAGGCAGGAACAGGCTCAAACAAGGAGCCCAGGATGGCTGCAGGAGGCAGAGTGGTGGAGGTGGGAGGACATAAGGATTCAGAACCAGCCAGGGACCGCCAAAATTTTTAGCATTCTAAACCTATGATTCATTAAGAGAACTTTCAAACAAGTGTTTTCCATTGAACATTTAAGACCATCTCATGGTAAAGCATTTAAGCTCGGTTAAACATGTTCCCTCCCAGCCCTGATCCTCCCCCCAACCCCTCCAGGGCCTCTTCCCTGGAGGCAGCCCCCATGAGGAGTTTCTTGTGTCTTTATCCAGATATAGTCTATTTTTATTTAAGCATATGCATTAATTACTGAGCTTCCAGTTCAAAAATGCAAATGTTCATGATTCTGCCCTCCTTGTTTGTTTTTTGATAGCTCTGGAGATTGGGGCTCAAAGGTTCCCAAGTTCATTGCTTCCCTCCACAAGTATTTCTTGAGTGCTTTCTGTGCATACCGTGCCCGTGCTGGGGACAGAGGGAACAGATAAGGTCCCAGCCCTCCTGGAGCTCACATTCTGATGGAAGGAGACAGAATAAGTAAACCACCAGATAAACAAAATAAGGATGGGTTGCAATAAACATTGTGGGGGGCAGGGAAGTGACGGTAGAAAATAATTAGATGGTGGTGGTTGGGGCACCTGCTTCTCATAGGATGGCCTCTGTGAGGAGGTTAACATCAAGAGGAAGCTGAGAGAGCCAGCTTGGGGAGATCAGAGCAGGGCTGCAGGCAGAGAGTGGCATGTGCAAAGGCCCTGTGGTAAGAAAAATATTAGCATGCTGGGACAAGGATGGCAGGTGAGGAAGCTGGCACGGGGGCAGGGCGGGGGGGGGGGGGGGGGGGGGGGGAAGATGCAGGATGAAACACCAGGAGCCAGACTCTAGAGAAACTTCCAGTCACAGGAGCTCATGACACTCTTGAAAATGATTGAGCGCCCCAAAGAGTGCGTAGGTACATGGGTTGAATCTGTCTACATTGGACATACCAGAAGTTAAAACTGAGAAAATGTTTAATATTTATCTAGTAATATTGGCTTAACCAACAATAACCATTTAACTATTAACAAGTAGCAATTTATTGATGATAAATGTTATCGATGAGTTATGATAGTTCAATTTATATTAATTAATATGGATAATAGATATTATAAGATCAGTTTTTAAATAACCATAAGCCCAGGACTTGGTAACCTAAGTCCCATACATTTTATGAAAATTCTCTCCAAAC
The DNA here is from genome assembly GCF_011800145.1 of Mirounga leonina. Classification (NCBI taxonomy): domain Eukaryota; kingdom Metazoa; phylum Chordata; class Mammalia; order Carnivora; family Phocidae; genus Mirounga; species Mirounga leonina. The sequence continues at coordinate 3,895,632 of NW_023270718.1, forward strand.
CAAAAAAAAAAAAAAAAAATTCCAGAGGATGGTGGCCTGGTTTTACATTTTTGCAAATCTCTTAAATGTCTGGCTTCGAAGGAGACCTCTGAATTTTGCACATCTGTTCCTGCTTCAGTTACAGTATCACACCTCCTGTTGCCTTTAAAAACTCCACTGTCCCCTGGGGGGGGGGGGGGATGAGAGCACAAAAGACAAATAGCACCTTAGTATTGTTATTAAAATAGCTTTGACTATGTGAACCCCTGAAAGAGGCTGGGGGGGGGGGAAATCCCTGGGGTTCCCCAGACCACGCTTTGAGAATTGCTGCTGTAGGGACTTGTCAGCTATGGTCGGAATTTCGTACTTGGATAAGAAGCAAATCGAAACTTCGGAGCAGTGTTTCATGATCTGGTGTTTGTTCCTAAAAAACAAAAAGACTTCTCCAGCCGCTGCCTGGAGAAGGCATTGCAGGGGCAAGAGAAGCCAGAAGACCAGTGGGGTGCCTTCTGTGTCTCCCCAGGCAGGCGTGGGGAGGTGGGGGTGGTGGCCTCCTGAGGTGGAAAGCAGTGAAAACAGAGCAGACAGACGTAGGAGGTAAAAGGCAAAGGGCTCGCTGGTGGTTGGATGTGGCTGGTGAGGAGTCAGAAGCATCAAATCAGGAAAGGTTTCGGGAAGTCTGGCCTCACCTGGGGAGGGAGCAGGTGGGGGTGCCCTTTGTTCCCGCGATGGGCACAGCTGAGGGTGACACAGCTCTGGGGGCCAGGCCCAGAATCCGCTGGGCGTCAAAAGACGGAGCTGTCCAGGAATGTGGACAAGGCAATCCAGGGAGAGGCTCGGGCTGGTATGTAGATTGGGGGGTGGGGGTGGATTGCCTAGGAGAGGAGGGGGTCTTCTGCCCTCAGCTGCCAGCTGCCGCAGCAGCAACTCACCTGTAAGGGTCAGAATGCACATTCTCAGGCCCCCCTCCGGGCCATGCGAATCAGGAGCTCCAGGTGTGGGGCCCCGGGTGATGGTGCTGCAGGCTCAGGTGAGCGCTCTCCTCCTACAGGTCCACGCATACATCATCAGCTACCTGAAAAAGGAGATGCCCTCCGTGTTTGGGAAGGAGAACAAGAAGAAGCAGCTGATCCTCAAGTTGCCCGTCATCTTTGCCAAGATCCAGCTAGAGCATCACATATCTCCCGGTGACTTCCCAGACTGCCAGAAGATGCAGGTGAGAGGAGGGAGGCAGAAGGGGTCAGCTTCTGTGGGCTTTGGGATGGGGCCTCGAAAATGGGAGGGATGGAGGGCAGGTTCTGGAAAGCACCTCCTGCAAATGGTTCCATAAGAGCATGGTTGTGTGCGTTAGGACAAAGGAATGAAGAGAAAACCCCAAGGAACAGTGGCTTGATTAGGATGGAAGTTTGTTTTTCTCCATAAAATCCTAGAAGGTGGTCCAGGGCTGGTTTGGTGCTTTACAGAGCCAGGGACCAAGTCCGCCTCTGTCTCAGTTCTCCTCCATGCCCGGCCTCCAGTTCCAAGATCCCCACATGGTACAGAATGGCTGCCAAAACTCCAGCCATTTTGACTGCATTCCAGCCAGCAAGAAGGGATGAGGGAGAAGGGAGGGAAAGCTATCTGAACAGTCTCTGTCTTTAAGGACACTTTCTAGAACAGTGCTGTCCAATAGTACTTCCTACCATGATGGTAATGTTCTGTGCTCTGCCTTGCAATATGGTAGCCGCTAGCCCCATTAAAACTGACATTTTAGATTTTATTTAATTTTAGCTAATTTAAATTTAAATAACCACACATAGCTCCCGTATTGGAAAGGACAATTCTAGAGTTGTGTATGCAAGGTACACTGACATCCGATTGGCCAGAGGTAGCCACATGGCCAAGGCTGGCTGTAAGCTGAAAAGTGTAGTCTTCCTTCTAGGTGGCCAGGTGCCCAGGTAATGTTCAGGGATTCCAGTGCTGAGGATGAAGGGACAAATGGGAATGGGGGGACCCCTTGCATGTCCAGGTCTAGGATTAACCAGGTGTGGAGGAGGCGGGGACTAGCCCCCCAGCCCGGCGTTGAGCCTCTGTTTTGAGACTACGTTAGGCTGATGATACTCCAAGCCTGTGACCTTTGGGTCTGAGATGGTTTCTAACCCAAGACTCTGAGGAATTCTGGTAGACTGCATTTCACTTCGGCCACTTACTAGCTTCTTGAGTCTGGACGAGTCACCTTGCCTGAGCCTCAGTTTCTTCAACTGGGAAATGGGCATCGTCGTAGTACTTACCTATTGCGGTGGGTGCTGAATCCGCCAGCGCTTGCAGCCCCCTAAGATCAGCGTGTGGCACAGAGCTGGGGCTAGATCAAGATTCTCAACCTCAGCGCTACTGACATTTGGGGTCAGAGCACTCGTGGTCAGGGGTGTCCTGTGCATTGCGGGATCTTTGCATCCTCCTGACCTCTAGGTGCCTGTAGCACCCCCCCTCCCAGCTGTGACAATCAAAAATGGCTCTAGATCTTGCCAAGTGTCCACTGGGGAAGGACAACATCTCCCGTGGCTGAGAACCACTGGGCTAGATAAACAGCAGCTGGTAGGATTACACTGACAGTTCTGGAACACTATCCCGATGAATTCATTAGCCTTTCCCATCCCCCCAAGGGAGGGGAGCGCGAATGTTATTGATCTGTTTTACACGTGTGGAAACTGAGGCCCAGAGAGGTGAAGTCACTTGCTTGAGGGCACACAGCTCCTAAGTGGCAGAACTGGACTGGGACCTGGGCAGGCTGGCCCTGGAGTCCAGACCCCCGCACCCCTTTATGTCCAGATCAGCGGGCCTTTCTGCCTCAGTGTGGTGCCATGAACCAGATCGGCTTTGCTGTGAGTCTCCTGGCGCGGGCGACTCAGAGCGACTCAGAGCAGCCGCCGGAGAGAAGCAGCGTGACCACAAATCCAGCCCCACAGCTGCTCTAGCACAAGAGGACTTCTGGAGGGAGGGGGGCAGGGGGAGGGTTGTCCCAGGAGCTCCTAATAATCTGGCCATCCCAAACCTAACCTCCAAACTTGGCAGCAAGCCACTCACCCGTTGCTGTGAAGTGGGGTGACAGAGCTAATGGAGCAGCAGGAATGGAATTTTTTCGATTTGCACAACTGGGATGGGGTGCCGGCCAGCTGCAGCTGGGGCGCCCCAGAGGCTGGGCAGAGTCAGGGCTGTGCTGGGTAAGGCTGGGAGCGCTGTCGGAATACTGAAATCCTCTGCCGGCTGGTAAACAGCTACTGGTCTAAGTCCTCACAGGGCCACTTACGTCCCTACCGTCCAGTGATCTTGGGGACACGCCTGGCGCAGGGGGAGGGCCCCTGGGACCCCGCTGTCCTAGTCTCTTCTGAGTGGTGGGTGCCCGAGTGAAATGGGTTGCACAGGCACACACCTCTCAGCCGGGACCTGCTACCAAGTGAGCTGCCCGAGGGTCCCGCTGCCCCCACGGGGCTGGGGGGCCTTGAGGACGGTGCCCCCTGACTTCCCAGTGCTCCCCTCTCCCCCTCACCCCACAACAGGAGCTGCTGATGGCTCACGACTTCACCAAATTCCACTCGCTGAAGCCGAAGCTGCTGGAGGCCCTGGACGAGATGCTGACCCACGACATCGCCAAGCTCATGCCCCTGCTGCGGCAGGAAGAGCTGGAGAGCACCGAGGTGGGCGTGCAGGGCGGCGCTTTCGAGGGCACCCACATGGGCCCGTTCGTGGAGCGGGGGCCCGATGAGGCCCTGGAGAACGGCGAGGAGGGCTCGGACGACGAGGCCGAGTGGGTGGTGACCAAGGACAAGTCCAAGTACGACGAGATCTTCTACAACCTGGCGCCCGCCGATGGCAAGCTGAGCGGCACCAAGGCCAAGACCTGGATGGTGGGCACCAAGCTCCCCAACTCGGTGCTGGGGCGCATCTGGAAGCTGAGTGACGTCGACCGGGACGGCATGCTGGATGACGAGGAGTTCGCCCTGGCCAGCCACCTCATCGAGGCCAAGCTCGAGGGCCACGGGCTGCCCACCAACCTGCCCCGCCGCCTGGTGCCGCCCTCCAAGCGGCGCCACAAGGGCTCTGCAGAGTGAGCCAGCCACTGCCTGCCGGCCCTCCCTCCCTCTTGCCCTGCTGTGGCTCCCCAGCACCAGCTGGCTGCACACACACCCCCGCCCCAGCCTGCATGCACGCTGCCTGCCCACCTTCTCAGCTGTAAGGATGGGGGTCTCTCTACTCCCCTCTGCCAGACAGTGGGGACCAGGGGAGGGGCAAGGCTTCTCTGCCCGGCCTTTGCATCTCTACCCTCACACACACTTAGGCACATCCCGTTGACATTAACACACACACGCACAGAGGCATCGATTCAGTCATCGTTCATTCAAGTATTTATTGAGCACGTACTATGTTTGGATGTGCAGGGCTTGTTCTGGGCACTGGGGAGTGGAGCAGAGAGCAAAACAGACACGTGTATCTGCCCTCAGGGGGCTGACATTCTCAGGAGGGAGCACCCACACAGTCACACAAACACACACGGACACAGGCCCTAACCAGCCTGATCCCCAATTCTGGGCAGGACCCCTCGCCTCTCCCCATAGTCCAGTGGCCCCTTGTTGGAAATAACAAACACAAAGGCCCCCTTCCCCACTTCTTGCCCATCCAGGCAAGGACCGCCTGTCCCCCCAAACTCCATCGTGTTCTCACGCCTTGGGACCAGTGGGGGCTCAGAGGGGAGACACAACCTCCTACTTCCTCAGAGGGACCCCTCTTCAGCCCCTCTGCCCAGTTCTGGTTACACCCCTTTCTGTACTAAGGATTCTTAGCAGACAGAAAAGCCCCTTCTCTCCTTGCTTCGCCCAGACTGTGCCCACTTTGAGGTATTTTTGGCTTCGGCCCACGGGCCCTGGTTTGAAAACCCAGCCTGGCTGCCCCCGTCCCTAAGCTCCCCACAGCTGGTGGCCTGAATTGTAGACCACAGGGGCACAGCCTCTCTGCCATCAGCCCATATTTAAGTAGAGCCCCTACCAGATATAAAGGCCCCAGGGCTTTATTTTAGTCCCCCTTTCAGGGATGCGTTGGGGGGTGGGGGGCTCTTGGTGCTATAGCTCTCCCTTCTCCTCCCTAAAGGGACCCCTCACGTCCGGCCTTCCACCCTTCGGTGCCTTCACCACTTACTAGTGCTTGACCCTGGTGGGGGACCCCATGGAAAAGACGGGGAAGGGTGACATAGGTGGGGACGACGCCCCCCCACGATGCTCGCGGGGATTTCCACACCCACCATCACCCCCCCCCCCCCCATGCCTAGGAGGGGCCTGTGAACCGAACAGCGAACAGCGAACAGCGTTCCCACAGAGCAAATAAAGCCAAGGCTTCTAACCACGTGGAAGTCAGGCTGTCTTGGGATGGGTTGGGGGGGCGGGGATGGCTCTCCCCAGACTCCCGGGGAAGAAGAGCGCTGGGCAGGGCTTGAGGTTTGGGGGGGGGGTCCCCTCCAAGGTCCCAAGGGCGGGGGGTGGAGGCCATGACTCAATGCCGCAGAGCCTGATGACTCAGGCCTGGGCTGGGGGCCAGACGGACATATTTTCCGAAGAAAAGTTACTCAGGGGCCCTCCCTCCGGGACATCCCTCCCTCCCACCTCCCGCCGCGGGGGCCTGGGAACCAAGCCCTGGGGCGTGGGGCTGTGTGCGCGCGACTCGGGCACATCGTGTCTCCGCCCCGCCCCCCAGCGTGCGCCACCTGGGACGCCACTGCTGACACGTAACACCAGGGCCAAACGGGCTCTTGGAGGGGAGGTGACGCTGCCCACAGGGACCACCCTGTGTGCGCACGCGCGCGCGCTCACGCCCGAGGGCCTCGGCCTGCGGACCCCGCGCGCTGAGCCCCCCGACCACACCCACCGCGGCCGGGACACGCTGACCGCTCGCGCTTCCCGCCCACGCGCGCTCTCCCGCTTTCGCGGCTCCCAGCGCCCCCTGGCGGGCACTCGGGGGCTGCGCGCGGAAACCCCGGAGCCAGGCGGTCCGCGCTCGGGGCTCCAGGGCGGGTCGCGAGGATCCCGCTGGGTTCCGCTGTGCGACCACCGGCGTGGCGCCCTCCCTCTCTGTGCCTTCTTCCCTTTCGCGTCCAGAGCGGCCTGTAGGCAGCCCTGGATGCCTGTGAATGGTTGCCAGCGCCCAAGGGCCTCCGAGCTTCCTTCCTTATTTGTAAACAGCAAAGATTAGTTGATTCTAAGACGAAACCTCAGGGGCCGAGCCAGTAACAATAGCTAACATTGAGATATACCAGGCACAATCTTTTTTTTTTTTTTAAGATTGATTTATTTATATTTATTTCAGAGAGCGAGAAAGCACAGAGGGAGAGGGAGAAGCAGACTCCCCGCTGAGCGGAGAGCCCGACTGGGGGCTTGATCCCAGGACCCCGCGATCATGATCCCAGCCCAAGGCAGACGCTTAACCTACTGAGCCACTCAGGCATCCCCCACGCACAATCTTAAACGCCGCGCGTTTATCCTCGTTTTCCTCTCCTGAATAATTTATAAGGCTGATGTACCATAATCGTCCCTGTTTCACAGATGAGGAAAGTGAGGCACAGCGAAGCAGTTTGCCCAGGATTGATTCCGAGCCTACACTGCCAACACTGTTTCTAACACTCCTCGCATATATGAGGTTCTGTGCTCCCAACTCGACATTCGGAAATCTCTTGGATTTCCAAGATTCTAGGATCGCAACACTGAGAAGCCAAACGTTCTGAGACTGGAGCGTGTCTTCTGCCGAATCTCCCACCGACGGTTCTGATTTTCTTTTTTAAGACAGCTGGACTAAAAATAATAATCAGTAAGTTACAGATTAAAAACATACGCAGATTTTATTTATTAATTTATTTTTATTTTTTTTAAAGATTTTATTTATTTATTTGACAGAGAGAGACACAGCGAGAGAGGGAACACAAGCAGGGGGAGTGGGAGAGGGAGAAGCAGGCTTCCCGCGGAGCCGGGAGCCCCAAGTGGGGCTCGATCCCAGGACCCTGGGATCATGACCTGAGCCGAAGGCAGTCGCTTAACCAACTGAGCCACCCAGGCACCCCATACGCAGATTTTAAAAATACTCCTGAGCCGCAGTAAAGCTGTTTGCTTAGGGCTAGAGCCGCGAACCCGCGACTCGCGGCCGACGGGACTTGGCATAAGAGGGAGGAGACATTTACCCTTTATCCCCGCCCCTTGGCGGTTCCAGACACTTTACCAAGATGGCGGTAACCGGAAGTAGGTCACTGGAGGGGGCGGGAGATCTGCGCGCGCAGGCCACAAACGGGCTTTCGGGGCGCCGGCGAGCCGAGACTTCCTTTGCCAAGATGGCGCCGGGAGGCAGTGACGGCGGCAGCACGCACTGCTCGAAAAGCGAGGCCGATTCCGGCTTCCTGGGACTGCGGCCCACTTCGGTGGACCCGGCGCTGAGGCGGCGGCGGCGAGGCCCAAGAAATAAGAAACGGGGCTGGCGGCGGCTCGCAGAGGAGCCGCTGGGGCTGGAAGTTGACCAGTTCCTGGAGGACGTGCGGCTGCAGGAGCGCACGAGCGGGTGCGTGGGGCGGGACTTCCGGGAGCCGGGCCTCGTTCGGAGTGGCGGGGTGCGAGGCCGAGCGCGCTTGGGGGGACTTCCCGGGGGGCTGCGCGTGGGTGTTCCGGCCACCGCTGGGCTCGGGTGAGGGTTGGGGCTTGGGTTGGGTCAGCAGATACAGAACTCCCAGAGTTAAATTAGAATTTAGGGAAGTAAGTAATACTTGTAGTGTAAGTGTGCCCGTGCACCCGCCTTAGCGTAGCGCTGAGGATTAAATAGTACGATATTTTGAGCATTATGATCTGTTAAGTACTAAGTTCTGTGATTTGAAGGGAGAAGCTTTAGCGTGGAGGGATCCCGTGGCGGACAGAAGGCGCTTGAATGAGCGTAGTACTAGAGGAAAGCCTGGCCCCTGAGAGGTTAAACCTCCCTCCCCAGCAGCTTGCACCCTCCCCAACGTCTCCGGCTGACCTTCTGCATTTCTGTCTCCCAGTGGCTTGGTATCAGAGGCCCCAGATGAGAAACTCTTCTTCGTGGATACCGGCTCCAAGAAAAAAGGTGAGGAAGAGCTTTCGGTGGTGCCTGCTTGGTCCTTATTTAGTCCGTCTCAGTCTCCGAGAGAGTCTTTATCATTGACATGGCTTGGATGGCAGGCATAGGCTGGAAAAGGTCTTTACTATAAATAAGAGGGCTTGGAAGGAAAGACTAACAAATCAGGTTTTCTTTTTGAGGTTTCCCAGCTCTCAGTCTTCAATCTGGCAATTCCCAAGTCTCCATCTGGCACAGAGAAGCCAGCAGGGGTCTTGCCTCTGAGTAGATTAGATGTAAATTAGCAGGTCTCTGCTTAACTTGCAGAAAAGCTGTAAGGGACGAGACCTGTTTTAGTAAGATGTGCTTGAATAAGAATAAGAGGATCTGCTTTAACGAGTAGGTATTAGGTAAGTAGGTAAGAAGCTCGTCTTAATCTGCTTGCTTTTATTTGCCAAAAAGCCGGGGTGGCGGGGGCGGGGGGGCTGCTGAAACAGAGTACAGGAGAGGGGAGTTAGGGGTGGCTTGAGCGAATGATAGGCTTTCCATCATTAGGTAGAAAAACAGACCAAAAATAGACCATCGCTTTAATGAGGGGATAGAAAACAAGCTAAGGGTCTGCTTTAATGAGCAAATGGCAAGGGGCTTTAACAGCAGGATGCCCTTAGGGAGCATGTGTGGGTTCAGTCCATGGGTCTGGAACGTGAGAGGGCCTGTTTCAGTGAGCCGGAAAGGGACCTGCTTTGAGGTGCAGGAGACTTTGAGCAAGAGAGTGAGAGATGATTATTAAAGAGGTCACCTTTCACAGGAGTGAGCCGATCGGGTGTGTAACAGCAAGGGGAAGGCAGGACCCGCCCTGGTGAACAGGTAGGGTAGTCACGAAGGCCTGCTTTGGCCAGTATGAAGTCTGTTTGGGAACAGAGAAGAGGCAGTTTATAGATTCTGCTTTTGGCTTAAAAAGGAAAGATACAGGCACTCTTCATGGTCTTTTGGTCTGGCTGTGGCTTGCGGGCTCCGTTCTGGTGGGACAGCAGCTCCAGTGGCACGTGACTGACCGACTCGTGGCTCCTAGTTTCAGGTCCTGGGGACACAGAGAAGAAAAGAAAAAGAAAGATAATAGGGATTGTGGGCTTTCCCAGGTGATCACGGTGCCTCATGCTGTCGTGGTCCTTACTTTTCCAGACAACCCCGTGAGTTAGGCATGAAGGTTCTCATTTTGGAAGCACAGAGGAGTAAAGTCTTCTATGATGTAGCCTAGGAAACGAGAGGACGTGGGTTCTGTCCTAGTGTGTTTGGTCGTGGAGTTTGCTTTTTGCTATCAGGTGGAAAACCGTTGTGCTGAGAATCAGCCGTTTTGGGTCCTGAGTCCAGCTCCCTGGGCCTCAGTGTCACTTGGTCGCCTTCTTTCTCTTTAGCATTCCTGGTTTTCCTGCCTTGTCCGGGAGTCCTTAGAGGGCAGGGCTGTGGGTCTGACCCTCTCTTTGTTCCCAGCACAGGGCTGCCTCCAGGTGGCCCAGGAAATGGGTGTGTTGGGGGGCTGGGCAGAGCTTGGACACCTTGGGCACCTCTTTCCCCAGGTGGAAGCCTGGGGCCTCCGTGTCTGCACCAGGATGCGGGTCTGATGGCTGCCGTGGAGCTGAAATGCAGGGGGTGGGGAGTTGGTCTTGGGAAGCAAGGAGGCCCGAGCCCTTGATTGCGCTCCTTTCTCCCAACCCCAGAACTAAACAAGAAGAGGACCAAAAGCCAGAAAAGGTCACTTCTTCTCAAGAAACCCCTTCGTGTTGACCTCATCCTAGAGAACACATCCAAGGTCCCTGCCCCCAAAGAGTGAGTGTCCCCCCATCCCGAGACCCGTCTTCCCTGCTGGGCTCTGGCATCGTGCCCTTCTGTGCAGCGATGCCACTCACTTCTGGCCCTAAGGGAGTTCCTAGGGAGGGAGGGGGTCAGGTGAGCATCACTTGGAGGAGAGGGATAGGGCTTTGGGGGGTAGATAGGAGGAAGTGAGGTGGGGGCCGGGGTGTTGTGGCTGAGGCAGGCAAGTGCGGGGCCTCAGCCCACCCGGGAGCTCTGGGGATGGAGAGGAGGGATGGCCGGGAGCCATCAGGAGGCCCATCAGGCTGGCTGAGTGACAGCTCTGAAGGAAGAGAGGTTGGATGGGTGATGGGGTGGATAGAGGGCGGCTCCTGAGATGGGAATATGGGAGGAACGGTTGTGGGGGCGAACCTGAGGTTGGTTTTGAAGTGATATGTGAGGTTTCTGGGAGATCCACAGGGCGAGGGCTGCCAAGGCCGCCGTGTTGTTGGCTCTCGGGTCAGGAGATGGGCTCTGAAGCTGGGTAGGAGAGGCAGGAGGAGCTGCCGAGTAGTGGGGGTGCAGAGCCTGACTGGGAGGAGCTGGGCCCTTTCTCAGGCCTCTGCTTCACTCCACCTGTGCTGCTTCTCCTCCACCCAGCGTCCTCGCCCACCAGGTCCCCAATGCCAGGAAACTCAAACGGAAGGAGCAGCTATGGGAGAAGCTGGCCAAGCAGGGCGAGCTGCCCCGGGAGGTGCGCAGGGCACAGGCCCGGCTCCTCAACCCTCCCGCGACCAAAGCCAAGCCTGGGCCCCAAGACACCGTTAAGCAGCCTTTTTATGATCTCTGGGCCAAAGACAGTGAGTGCCTCTGTTGTTACTTGTGGGTGGGGACAAGGCTGCCATGCACGGTTGTGCAGGTTGTGCATTGCACAAGAGCACAATGTCTAAGGGAGGTACTCTGCAGGTGCTGATTCGATGACCCTCAGCAGAGTTCAACGTCTTGGAGGGGCTCCCCTTTCCCGAGTGCATTTTCCTGAGGGCCGCCCCCTGCCCCTTAGCCTTGGCTCCCTTCTGCTTTCTGGACCTGTCCATATGCTCTTTTGCTTGGCATTCAAAACCCGTCGGGGTCTGAGAGTCAGTCCTTCCCTTACCCATGTTTCGGTGCTGTCTTTATGCGGGGAGGGATGGGAGGGAGCCCTTCAGGCCACACTGGCAAGCCCCAGCAACCACCCTTCACTGCCTCCACAGACCCTCTGGAGCGACCCCTGGCTGGCCAGGACACCTTTTTCCTGGAGCAGACCAAGAAGAAAGGGGTGAAGGTGAGACTGTGGCAGCAGGGTGCCCTTGGTGATGGGTCGGAGGAGGGCTGGGGTGGTGGGAGCTACACTGGGGCCCTGGAGCCTCGGTCTCAGCCTGTGGCCAAGACCACACGTGCAGGAGCTGGGCCTCGAGCTAGTGCCTCCGGAGGAGAGAGCCGGGTGGTGGCAGTCAGCGGGAGGTGCTTCAGGGGGCAAGCAAAGCTTCACTGGGAAGAGGCCTGGACCTGGACGGGAGGGAAGGGCCTCCAGGCAGGGAACTCGAGCGCTCAGGGGCAGGGCTTAGTAGGAGGTCCGGAGGACGCTGGCCTGGTGGGAGGGAGCGCCACTCAGGGTATGGAGTGTTCCTTTGAGTGGTTTTGCATAGGAGAGTGATGGGGTCCAGGTGGCAGCTCTGCAGAGGCGGGATCGTGGGGGTGGGGGGGACCCAAGATGGCGCCCTTGGGCAGAACCACTGGGACTGGCGGGCAGTCGGGGGTGGGGAGCAGGTGGGGGCAGGGGGCTTCCAGGGTTACCCCCAGGCTTCTGCTGGGGACTGAGGGCCTTTGCTGAGGCAGAGGCCAGTTGGGAAGCCACCACCACCCCACCCCCCCGCCCCTGCCTTAGTCTTGTTGAGGTGCAGGTCCTGATCGGATTCAGATTCATTCCTTGTGGACCTGGGTTTCTGCATTTGTCACCAGCTCCCGGCAGGGCCCGGGGCCATGCTAAGAGTCTTTGCCAGCCCTCTATCCGCTGTCATCTGCTCTGAATGACAGAGAACACCCCCACCCTCTCCCAAGCCTGCTGCAGGTGTCAGGGTGACAGACTGGGGACTAAAATCAAGGTGCCCTGTACCCCTGTTTTTGCCGATGTTGCCCACCACAGGGTCACGGGGACTTTTCTCAGGAAAGGCAGGCAGGACCTCTCCCTGCAGGGAGCTTGCTTCTCCTGGGGATGTGGCTCCCGTGGGTAGCACAGCAGCTGGGTAGCAGGTGTCCATTGTTCTAGACGCCAGACCCACAGGTACCTCCCAGTTTGAAGGCCGTGGGCCCTGCCGAGGCCTCTGCCGCCTACCACGCCTGGAATCCCAGCACCCAAGCTTGTGAGGTCTCGAGTCGTGGGGCTGCCAGGCTTCATGCTGCCTTGTCCTCCTCCAGCGGCCACCACATCTGCACACCAAGCCCTCCCAGGTCCCTGCCGTGGAGGTGACACCGGCCGGAGCCTCCTACAACCCATCCTTTGAGGACCACCAGGTACGTGGTCTCTCCTCAGTTGGGGCCTGGCTGCTTGGTTGGATTGGCCTCACCGGGTACCTCCTCTATATCCACCCACTGCTGGGGAGTCAGCAGCAACTGAGGCAGCCCCCCGCTTGCCCTCCTGGGGCTCATGGTCCAGCGGGGGAGACAGACCTGTTCCCAGACAGTAATGACCCAGAGGCCTGGGATGAAGGAACCCAGAGGAGTCGCCAAACCCAGCCTTGGGGGTCAGGGAGGGCTTCCTGGAGGAAGGCAATATCAGAGTTTAGACCAGAGATGTGAGGAGGAGCTTGCTGTGGGAAGAGGGGAATGGGTGTTTCAGGCGTGTGCAAGGAACAGCATGTACGAAGGCCCGGGGGTGTATGAGACCACGCCACCTTTCGGGGAGTCCACGGGACTTACATGCAAAAGGCTTCAAAGAAATATTAGCAGTCTGAGCGGGTAAGATTTATCTCAGGCCTAGGTTGGGTCAGCAGTGGGACACCTGGCTGTGAGAGTCACTGTGTATTTTGGCGATGGATGTCATGAACAGAGGAGACAGACCCTTTGCCCCCGGGGAGCACAGGTCCCCAGAGAGAGATTGAGATCATTGAGGAGACGCAGGACGCTCGAGCGAGTGCCGTTCAGCCTCATTCGTGGTAAGAGGGCCTCTTAGCCGACCAGGAGCAGAGCGAGCAGTTTTCTGCTCCGATAAAAGGTGTCCGCAGAAACAGACCCCGTGACCCTGAACGGGAGCAGGATGAGGCTGGTCACAAGCAGAGGAGACCACGAACCGTAGTCCGTTCCCCCGTGGACTGACGTGGCTGCTGGGGGACAACGTGGAAAGATCAGTCCGTGTCTTTTGTCCTTCACAGAACTGTATTACAGAGATAGGATTCCCATGCCTGAGGGTTCGCCCACTTACTGCACACAATTTACTGGTTTTTAGCGTATCTGCAGAGTTGTGTGGCCCTCACCAGTACGTTAGAATGTTTTCATCCCCCCAGAAAGAAACGTGGCGCCCATCGGCCATCACCACCACCCCCCCATGCCCCATCTTCCTAGGCAGCCCCCACTGTCATTCCTGTCTTTACAGATTTACTTGTTCTGTGTTTCGCGTGAACAAAACCGTACTGCGTGCAGAGATCAGGGATCAGGCGGTCCTCTAAGAGAGAGGACAGAGCAGACAGGAGGCTTGGGAGGAGAGAGCGCCCCCTGGCTGTGCGGGGGGTGGAGAGGGGCCTTGGGTGCAGGGGTGGGGCCAGGTCTGTAAGTCCCAGGAGAGGCCTGGGGGGCCTGGGGCCTCACCCCCGACCCCCTTCCCCACCTAGACCCTGCTGCTGGCAGCCCACGAGGTCGAGCTGCAGCGGCAGAAGGACGCGGAGAAGCTGGAGCGGCAGCTGGCCCTGCCCCCCTCAGAGCAGCCTGCCACCCAGGTAAGCTCACACCTGCCCACCCCTCCCTGCCCGGCCGCCCGCACGGCCCCGACTCACCGCTTCCCTCCCGCCCCAGGAGTCTGCCTTCCAGGAGCTGTGCCAGGGGCTGCTGGAGGAGTCGGACGGGGAGGGGGAGCCGGGCGAGGGCCCGGACAAGGGCCCCGAGGCTGGAGGGGAGCAGGCCGCAGGCGGGGAGGCGTCCCCTGCACCCGTACGCCTGGCCGCCGCCGTGGAGAAGAAGACAGAGCAGCAGCGGCGGCGGGAGAAGGCCGCCCAGAAGATGGTGAGCACCGCGGGCTCCGGCCTGCCCCTGCTGCGCTGGCAGCACTTGGGCTCAGGATGCAGCAGGGAGTGTTCTAGACCGAGTCTCTGTGCCCTGGTCGTTAATCTTTGGGGAGTGGGATTTGCAGGCCACCAGTGGGTAAGGACGCTGGTTTCAGGAAACGGCTGTGAAGAAGTCGGGGGAGGGGGCGCTGGAGGGGCCTCAGTGGAGGGGGGACGGCGCTCTGCCCGGCCCCTGACTCCGCCCGGCCCTGCTGCAGCGGGTGCAGCAGGCCGAGGTGCGGGCCGCGCGGCTCCGGCACCAGGAGCTCTTCAGGCTACGCGGGATCAAGGCCCAGGTGGCGCGGCGGCTGGCGGAGCTGGCGCGGCGGCGGGAGCAGCGGCGGGCACGGCGGCTGGCGGAGGCGGACAGGCCCCGGAGGCTGGGGCGGCTCAAGTGAGGCCCGGCGGGGGGCTCCTGGGGGGGCGGGGGGGGCCAGGTGTCCCGGTTCTCTGCCTGGTCTCCTCCTGGAAGATCATCTCTTCCCCACAGAGCCCCATGTTCTGGAAGGCCTGCTGCCCGGGTGGGGCCTTTGAACTCTGCCCTGGGCAAGGCCGAGCCCCCGAACACCCCACGCCCGTGTTCTCTAGGTACCAGGCCCCCGACATCGACGTGCAGCTCAGCTCGGAGCTATCTGACTCACTCAGGACCCTAAAGGTACTTGCCCATCTGGGGTGTTGTGCTTTGGGGAGACCCCCGTGCCCAGTGATGATACCCATCCTTGCTCCCCATGCCCCCAGGGGCTGTGGGCGACATCCTGGCTGCCCCAGGTTGGGCCGGTTGGCCTGATGCCTGGGGGCTGAGGGCACGGGGTCCTTGGGGGTGAGGGGCCTGCTGGCATGATGATTTGAGCCTGTGACCTGCAGACGCTTTCCTCCCAGCCACATCCCGAAGCTGGTGTCCTGGCCCTGCGGTGCTGGACAGGTCTCCCTACAGCTCAGCATGGGCCCTGTCCCACCCCCGCTCAGAACCTGCCATGGCTCCCAGTGGCCCCGGGCTCCTCGCCGCGGCCGTGGGCCCTGTGCCTGCCTTGGGGCTCCAGTCAACTCTACTTCATCAGTGGGCCAGCCGTGCGCCCTGTTGGTCTGACCCCCGGCCTTTGGTGCCCCTCTTGCCCTGCATGCTCTCCGCTTCTTCAGCAGCCTCCATCCTATAGATTCTGCAAACCTAGCCCAGGTGGCCCGGGGTCCACACACATCACCCCACCAGATCAGGGCCAGGCTGGGCCCCGTGGAGAGGTCAGAGCCCCCCCACACACACACACACAACTGAGGCCTCCCTCTCTGTGTCCCGCAGCCTGAAGGCAACATTCTCCGCGACCGTTTCCAGAGCTTCCAGAAGAGAAACATGATCGAGCCTCGGGAGAGAGCCAAGTGAGGGTCCCCGGGGCTGCATGGGGAGTGAGGGCTTCGGGAAGCTTCGTGCCTGTGCTTGGTGGGCTTGCTGGCCCCTGACCGCTCCCTTTCCTCCTACAGGTTCAAGCGCAAGTACAAAGTGAAGCTGGTGGAGAAGCGGGCGTTCCGCGAGATCCAGTGAGTGGCACTCCCCTTCCCTGCCAGGCCGACTGGGCTCCTGGCTGTGACAGAACCCCTCCAAGCTGCTTGAGAAGAAGGAGCCCTTGTCCCTCCCTCCTTCCTGGTGGGATCCCCTGGCCACACCCAGGAGGGGCAGCCTGCTGGATGCCCTTGAACCCAGAGTCAGGGCGGGGGAGGGTCCCCAAAGGGAAATGGAAGGGCCCGAACCAGAGTTGGGGGATGTCGAGGGGGTGAGGCCGTGGGGCCCTTCCTCCCCTCACGCACCCTCAGTCCCCTCTCCTCTGCCCCCAGGTTGTAGCTGCTGCGGGATGCCGGAGCCCCCACCCCACAATAAAATACCGCTGACTGACATCCTGGGCTCCCGTGTGACTTGTGTCCCTTCTGGGGGCAGCTTCCCTCTCTCTCTGTGTCCCTCTCTAGCACCAGAACATTCGTCTCCACTAAAGCCTGGTGTGGCAAGATCTTAGGGAAAGTAGGCAGAGGAGATGGGGCTTGCAGGCTGGTGGGGGGCTGGGGGGAGGAGGAGTGGAGATCCCAGCTGGGTGTCTGACGGGACACAGCCCACATCTTTCTGCCTGGGTGACTGAGAGGCAGGTCTTGGCTACAGCCCTGTCACACGGGTGTTGCTGACGTTGGCCGAGCACCTACTGTACTTTTACGCAGGTGGATTCCCTCCCAAGAGGGGGTCATAAAGGTGAGGGGCCTGAAGCGCATCAGAAAGAACTAATCCCTCCTCCCCATACCAGTTTAAGAAGGATTTATTAAAGACCTTTTTTCTACAAGTAACAAAGGACTATATTTTCATTGTAAATCACTGATTTACATAAAGATACCAAAGCACCATAATTACTGCCCTGAACCTTTGTTTTCCAGTCAAACCCATTCCCTTCTTTGCAAAAGTAACTGTCACTGCAGTTCAGTGTGAATGATTCTGGTATGTTCCATGTGTGATCCTATTATACACAAAAGTACATAAGAAAGTAGAATAGTTTTAATTTTTCTATGTCTTGGATACACTCCTACTACACGTAGTTCTGTAGATTGCTTTTTAGTGTGTCTTAGAGAACTTTCTGTGTCTGTACAGGGTGCTTCTCTTACTTTCTTACGGCCGCATACACCGAATTGCAGTGAGTGAGTGTGCCACGCCGTGACCGGCTTCCGTGGCTCCGTCTCATGACGTGGCGGGAACATCGTACGTGGGCCATTCCACAAGGATCTGTAGGACAAGGACCTGGAGGTGAATCTCTGGGCTGTACGAGAAAGTATATGTAAAGGGCCATTTGATAGGTTCGGTCAAATCCTCCTCCGGGTAGGATGTGCTGGGTTTTGCCCTCTGGCGACACCGGAGCCCGCTTGTGGGCTCCTAGCTTTCCTACCGTGTGATCTCGGTTCTCGTTGTGCTCTCTGGTCGTCAGTGAGGCTGAGCGTACGCGTGCGGCGCGTCCCTGGCGCGTCTGAGCTACTCCAAACCTCGCCCTTGTCCTCCTGGACCGTCCTTTTGTTGGCGTGGAGCGGCTCTTGATCGGCTGACGGCTCCTGAAGTCTGTGCTGCACGTTCCAAACGTCTCTCCCGGGCTGTTGCCTTCTTACTTTGTGTCCGGTGTTCTCTGGCAGACGGAAGAAGACCGTGTTGGTCGTGTTCTGTTAGCCTGGCCTTCTTTCTTATCGTGGCCTTTGCAAAGGTTGCTCCAGGACACGGTGTTTATAAAAATAGAGCAAGCAGTTTATAAAAGAAGTGGATGGAGGGAGAGACTGATGTCAGGGCCCCTCCACCCCACTTCCTCCCACATCCCATAAAATATCAGGGCTTTAAGGAACTGTTCCTGCTCTTGCCCCCCCCCCCCCATGAAAGTAAAAAGGAGTGTTGTGCAGACAGGAGAATGGCTCTTTGTGCGTATGGGTGAGGCGGGGCCGGGGTATGGTCAGCTGAGGTGAGAATGAGAGCCATGCTGTGCAGAAGGAGCCTGAAGCCTCAGCCTCTGACCCCCAAATCCCGAAAACCCATCCTGGGGAGGAAACTCTTAACGCCCGGAGCCGGCCATCAGCGCATGCGTCAAATACGAGGGTACCCAGTGGTGGGCTGCTCACAGCCATTCCAGGGCCGCCCCGCAGCCTGGACATGAGGCGGAGCCCTCCGGAAGCTCGCGCCGTGTCCTCGCCTAGGGAAGTGCGTCCGTCCCCCTGCGTGCGGAACACGGGTCTGTGGCAAAGACACATCGGGGCGGTTTTCCGCACGTAAATTACACTTCGCATCTGAAGTTTACATCCAAAGAGGAGAAAATGCTGAGCTCCTGAGCTCCTAACGCTTTGCTGATGTCTGCAACTTCCTTTGAAATGCAAAGGACAATAGGGTGAGTTAAGTGGACAGAGGCCTGGATGCCTCATAAAACAAATACAGCGACATGTGAATGGCAGCAGAACGGGGTGGGGGGGGGGCGGCGCATAGAAAACTCGACTGTTTGAAAACGCATAGTTCTGGGGGGAGTGGGGGGTGCCCCAGCGTGCTGCTGCTGGAGCTCCAGTGTCAGGGCCATTGATTTCACGGGTTCCTTCCAAGGCCCTGCACCTCCTTTTCAGTCTGCAACATTATTTTCCCTGAAGGGGGTCCCCCAAATGGTAAAAGCTCCAGGTACCACAAAATCTGGGTCTGCCTCTGACCATCCGACACCAAAAAATGGAAGAACCATCAATCAAGAGCTTGGATGTGGGAGCCGGCTTCCTGGCTTCAAAGGGGGCTGTGTGACACTAGCCGTGTGACCTTGTGAAGGTGACTCAACCTCTCTGTGCCTCAGAGTCCCCATCTGCAAAATGGACATAGTGATACCTCATGGTGCCTTATGACAAGGACTGAGTCTGCCCGGGGAAAGTTCTTAGCACAGAGTAAGCGCCCCGTGAGTGTTTGCTCTTACAACAATGTCAGGAAAAAAAAAAAAACAAAAGAAAAATTTTAAGTGGAAACTTGAGTCCATGCCAAACACTCCTCACAAATGCTCTTACCTTTTGCCCGACTAATTGCACTCTTGGGAACGTGCCCTAAGGAAACGGCCGGAAGTTTGGGGAGAGGCATCGTGCAGAGGCGGGGGGACCAGACCAGAATGGAAGGAAGCGGTCGTGGCCCCGGGCAGGCCCGGCCACTAACCGAGGGGACAGGCGCGCGGGTAGTAACCGGGCCGTGTTTATGTGCAGATGCCTTGTGGACGGAAGCAAACAGGACCCGCCGCCGTCCGTGCGGCGCTCATCAAACACACGGGCGCCCAGAGCCTCTCGGGTGCGGGGAATTCCGGGGGATTCTTTTCCCTTCTTACTATTTCCAGCTTCTCCGAATTTCCCATCATGGAGAAAGTCTTTTCAAAAACGGCAATTCAGAAGCGGAGACCCCTCCGTGCACCCAAAGGCGTCCGCTGTCGCGCTGTTTGGGAAATTAAGAGAGACCGAAGCAGCCCAAAGACGCAGGAGCAGGACGCGGGTATTTGCAAGTGGGGTGTCTCCACTTGGGCCGTTTCACCGCCATTTGTAAAGAGTCCGCTTTCGGACGAATGTGTAGCGAGCTGGGGAAACACTTGGGATCTGTCTCCGGGAACTGCTCCACCGGCCAAGGGCGCCACACGACCTTGACCAGTGCGTGCGAGTCGGGAGACGCATGCGCAGAGAAAGGCGCTGGGGGCTGCGCGCGGGAAGGCGGATCGCGGTGGATTCTTCTCCTTCCATCGCGTTTCTGCACCTTCTCCGTTTCCGCCCGTGTTGCTCAGGGCAGGGGGACCCCCCTCACCTCTGGCGGCGGAGGCTGGAGGCGGCGCCCCCCGCAGCCGGACTCTGGCCGCGGAGCAGGTTCTGGCAGGCGGACCCCTCCAGAGATGGGGGGGTGCAGAAGACACCCCAGGGTCCCGGCCGGGGCCGGGCGTTCTTGCACCCAGCGGTCCCGGCGTTGGCCTCCGAGGGTTCTGTGCTGTCGTCCTGGGGGTCGCTCCTGAGGGCCCGGCCCGGAGCCTGCCGCTCCAGCCTCCCGGGCTGTCGTCAGCCCCCCATCCCCGTGGTAACCCCCTTCCTGGTTAAAACCCCTGCCGTGGCTTCTATTTAGGCTCTGATCCCTGCCCCCACACAACCATGCATTGCTCTCAGACTCAGGAAAATCGTTTTTAAAATACTAAGAGCTTTCTAAGGTCTGCGTGAGCGTAAACCACTGTGAAAAGTTGACATTTTTTCCTGTGTTCATTTGCCAACTAACGAGACGATGGCCCAGAGAGTGCAAGAGGTTTACCTGAGGCCACACAGACGTCCTGAGAGTCCTGGGTCCAACCAGGATTTTCTCCATTCCCCTTGGAGAGCCCAGGCTTCCATGAATGAGGCAGGAGCACAGACAGACAGACAAGACAGCTGAGGATGACTCCACACCTCTGTGCCTTACCTTTTCTACATGTTCGTGGGGTCTTGGGGGGTGGAGTGGAAGTAATGTTGAGTGATGATCGAAAGCCCCGTGACCCAAACTCTAGAACAATACTCACATGAGGCCCCCAAGCCAGAAACCTGGCAACATGGATTCCTCCCTTTCCTTTAATAGCAATAATGCCATTTAAAAAATTAATACTTGTTTCATCTGTACAAAGTTGTCTCTGTCCCAAGTCCTTGTGTCTGGATATTGTGACCTCCTTTTTTTACAGCTGAGGAATCTAATGCACAGGGAAGGGGAATGATTTGCCCAGACTTGCCCAGATTTGAGATTCCAACCCAAGTCCTGTCCACTGTCCCTTTGAAACAACCCTTTGGTTTGTCCCCAGCCCCATTCAGCCACCTAAGAACTAAGCCAAAATACTGAGTCCTCTCCTGGTAGCTGACATTTGAGCAGAGACTGGAATAAAATGGGGGGGAGGAGGGCAGCCATGTGGGTATCACAGGGAAACTTCCCAGGTGGCCAGAACAGCCAGTGCAAAGGCCCTGGGGTTGGGAACTTCATGAAGGGCAAGGGAGACCCGGCTGCCTGCAAGCAAGTGAACCGAGGAGAGAGTGTGGAAGGTGGGGCCCCTGATGACCCCGGGGACCAGATCATGCCGGGCTGTAGGGACCATGTGAGGAGAGAGTCCCTCCGACTGTGGGTGGGGAACAGATTGTAGGGGGCTAGAGATGAAGCAGGGAACCCAGTGAGAAAGCAACTACTGTAGTCCAGGTGGGAGATGCTGCTGCTGGACCGGTGTGGAATCGGTGGAAGTTGCCAGAATCTTGATGGGTTTTGAAGGTGGAATGCAGATTGGGTGAGAGGGTGGTGTTGGTGCAAAGGCCAGAGGGAGATCAAGGATAACACCAAGTTTATTCCAGGCAGAACATTTGGATGGATGGAGGTGCCCTGCACTGAGATGGGGCACGGATGGTTTGGGGAACGCACATTCCAGAAAGTAAAACTCTGTCACCTCCCTGGCTGATGGAGAAGGAGACAGTATGAATGAGAACGGAATGAATGAATGAATGGAGGAGACGGGAGATAAAAGACCAGAGTCGGAGTCTGGGACACCTGGAGACACTGGGTTTGGGCGGGGGGGAGGCAGAGAAATTGGACTTTGGCCCCATTAAGCCTGAGCCTCCTATCAGGCTTGTAAACGGCGAGGAGGCAGAAGTGGCTGGACTCGGGTTGGAGCGCAGGGGGCTGTTCAGCTTGTGGGTACGGGTGGCCTTTGAAGCAGGGGCAGTGGGTTCTAGGAGTTGAGTGTAGATGAACCAGGGAGGAGAGAGGGAAGGGAGAGGGACGGTTGAAGGAGGGAAAGAGGAGAGGAAATTGGGGGGGGGGAGGGGTCCAGCAAAGGAGACTCAGCCGAAGCGGCCAGGACGGAGGATCGCCCGCCACCACCCCCACCCCGCGAGGCTGGAAGTACCCCCAGGAGGGAGGGAGGGGGGCCGGCTGGCGTCCGGGGCCCGATAGCTGAGAACTGCCCCGGGGATCCAGGGCAGGGGGGACGCCGCTGGTGACCGTGCCGGGAGCGGTCTCGTGGCGCCGCCCGTGGTCCTGCGTGAACGTTAACGTCCTCCTCTCTCTGAGGGACTGGCAGGCACCGTCCAAATGCAGCGTCTCCAAGTTCAAGGGGAAGCGAGTGGAGATGCGGGGGAGACCGTGGCCACCAGGGGGCGCCCAGAGCCCGCGCCCGGAACCAGCCGTCGGGGGAGGTTCCTGCGCGACCCTAACTCCCCCGTCACCCCTACTCAGGACCCCTCAAAGGGCCACACTGCAACAAGCGGAATAAAAGCTAGACTCGGGTGGGAGGAAGCTGCTGCTTCCCGAATAGGGAGGAGTCGATTCGAGAAGTCTCTGTAGGTCCGCCAAGAGGGGCTCCTGGGGGTCTGCGGGTCAGCGAGCTGGGGTTGGAGGTTCCAAGGTCCCGGTCAGTCGATGAGACTTGATTAATATGTCCGCGCTGGTTACAAACACCCACTTGGGCCTGGACCAAGTGGAGAGAGGGAGTGGGGGTGAGCAGGCGTCCCAGACTTGGAGGGGGCGGCGGGAGGGGTGAGGACCAGCGGGAAGACAGGACGGCCGCGGATCCAGGTCACGCTGGGGGTGAGGCCAGAAGCTCTACAGGTCCTTGTCACTTTGCTGTGGGCAAGGGGTGTCAAGCCTCACACCTGACTATCCCACCCTCGATCCCCTGCCCTGTGTCTTACCCCATTGCCAGGCTGAGACCTTACCCAGAACCCCTAGGGGCCCGCGGGCGTCAGTTCACCCCGTTCATCCATCAGTGGATCTCTCTCTTCATTCATTGATCCGTCCACCCATCCACCTACCCACCCATTGGTGTATCATCCGTGTGCATCCGCTGATCCGTGCACCCGCATATAAAGAAAGTGGGTTCTCGGATTCCATTTACCGGATGCTCCAGAACAGGCCAGACTGATGTGTGGTGATCCTTGGGGGGGAACTGACAAGGAACATGCATGAGAGAACTGCTTGGAAAATGGAAATGATCTATATCTTGATCCGAGAGCTGGCTCAATGGTGTCATGCGTATGAAAAATTCACCAGGCTGTCCACTTAAGATTTGCACACTTGGGTCTGGCTGGTTAAGTGGGTAGAGCATGCGACTCTTGATCTCGGGGTCGTGAGTTCGAGCCCCACCTTCGGCGAGAACTTACTTAAAAAGAAAAAAAAAGGTTAAAAAAAAAAGATTTGTGCACTTTACTGTGTGAGAAAAAGGTAAACTTAAAAAAGATGCACTTCAGGCCTGGGTGGCTCAGTCATTAGGCGTCTGCCTTCAGCTCAGGTCATGATTGGGATCGAGCCCCGCATCGGGCTCCCTGCTCAGCGGGAAGCCTGCTTCTCCCTCTCCCACTCCCCCTGCCTGTGTTCCTCCTCTCGCTATGTCTCTCTCTGTCAAATAAATAAAATCTTTAAAATTTTTTTCAAATAAATAATTAATTAATTAAAAAGGTGCCCTTCACTATGTTTTAAAGAAAAGGATGGGGCACCTGGGTGGCTCAGTCAGTTAAGCGTCTGCCTTCCGCTCAGGTCATGATCTCAGGGTCTGGGGGTAGAGCCCCGCATCCGCATCTGGCTCCCTGCTCAGCGGGGAGCCTGCTTCCCCCTCTCTGGCTCCCCCTGCTGGTGCTCTCTCTCTCTGTCAAATAAATGAATAAAATCTTAAAAAAAAAAAAAAAGGATGGTCAGGGAAGGTCTCACTAAGGGGGTGACATTTGAGTAAATACCTCTGTCACCGGCAGCACTGGGTGCCTGTAGGCTCCCACAGGGACAGGCACACATAGTCCTTGGTGTGGCCCACACCTAAATACTTGCTGTAGCTCCTTTGGGTACCCTACTTGCCAGAAGAGGCCACACCTGGCTCCTTCCCCCTGCACTTGTGTTGGTGGCCCCGCGTGCCCCATGGGAACGGAAGAGGCCTGAGGGGAACTCCATGCAACTTTGGACAAATCTGCCCCCAGTGGAGGAAGACCCTATAAGCCCTACTTTTTAAACCTATAAAATCTGAAATATGCCTTTCCCTTTTAAGGATGCAAATCTGCTTCTTATCAGCCAAGGTCTGCAAGGAAATGAACACCCCGCCCCTCCGGCTAAACATGCACATGCACACCACGATTTGCCTGGATTCTGAGCGCCTGGTACTTGCCTAGAAAGAGATAAAAATTATCACGGGGGGTGGGGAGGAAGATAAGGACCCTCCCAGTGCTAACAAATGCCTCAGTTCCCTTTCCTGTTTTACATATAGTTTTTACATGATGTGATTGTTTTGAATGTTTGCGATATTTTAAATGGTGTGTTGTTTTCAAGATGGGTTTTGTGAAAATTCGCAATGTTCACAATTGTAGCTGTTGATATAAGCAACCCAATGATAAGCTTACTAAAAAGACTTTTTTTTTAAAGATTTTATTTATTTGAGAGAGAGAGAGAAAGCAAGAGCAGAGGGAACAGGTAGAGGGAGAAGCGGGCTCCCCGCCGAGCAGGAGCCCAATTCGGGGCTCAATCCCAGGACCCTGGGATCATGACCTGAGCCGAAGGCAGATGCTTAACCAACTGAGCCACCCAGGCACTGCATTATTTTTTATTTTTTTTTAAGATTTATTTATTTATGAGAGAGAGAGAGAGGGACCAGGTGCTAGCCGGGGGGAGGGGCAGAGGGAGAGGAAGAGAGAGAATCTCAAGCAGACTCCCCAACAGGCGTGGAGCCTGACGTGGAGCTCCATCTCACCACCCCGAGATCATGACCTGAGCTGAAAGCAAGAGTTGGATGCTCAACTGACTGAGCCACCCAGGCGCCCCAAGACTTAAGGATCATTTTAAAAATTAGGAAGAAGCTCTGTGAACATACTAAATGCCACTGAATTGCACACTCTAAAATGATTAATTTTGTTATGTGAATTATCCCTGTTTAAAAAAAAGAAAAGAAAAGGGGTGCCTGGGTGGCTCAGTTGGTTAAGTGTCTGCCTTTGGCTCAGGTCATGATCTCAGGGTCCTGGGGTTGGGCTCCCTGCTGAGCAGGGAGTCAGCTTCTCCCTCTCCCTCTCCCCCCCCGCCCCACCTGTTCTCGCTCTCTCTCTAATAAATAAATAAAATCTTTAGAAAAAGAAAAAAAACAGGGATGCCTGGGTGGCTCAGTCGGTTAAGCGTCTGCTTTTCGGCTCAGGTCATGATTCCAGGGTCCTGGGATCGAGTCCCACATCGGGCTCCCTGCTCCGTGGGGAGCCTGCTTCTCTCTCTGCCTCTCTCTCTCTGTCTCTCATGAATAAATAAATAAAATCTTAAAAAAATAAAAAGAAAAAAAGAAAAAACAAACAAAAAACTCTGTGAGGGGGGGTAAGCCCAGAGATGAGAGAGGGCGTCAGAAGGTGTGGGCCCCTTGTGGGCCCCAGTGAGGACTCTGCTTAGACTGAGCAACGTGGAAGCCATGGAGGGTTCTGAGCAGAAGAGGGGCCTGAGCTGCCAGACGTGGGCCTGGCGCCCCCTGGCAGCCTTGAGGGGGACAGGCTGCAGGGGACAGAGGATGAGGATGGGGCAGGAGGACCCCAGTGTGCCCCAGTAGGAGGTGGGGGGGCAGGTGGAGGTGGGGAGGGGTGGGTGCACCCGGCATACACTTTGAGACTAAATCCACCATAAGTGGCTGATATACAAGGAAAAGGAGAAAGCCAAGGTTTATGGCTGGACTGGAGCTGCCGTTCCCAGATGGGAAGGAGGGGCCCAGAGGTGGGGGTGGGAGGAATCTGGAGTCCTGGTTTGAGGTTCCAAGTAGACAGTTGGATGTGAAAATCTGGAATTCAGGGGCTGGAAATATGCATTTGGAATTTGCATTAGACCCCCAAACGGCCTGCAAAAGACCCCTTCTCTCCCTACCTAGCGCAGTAGAATTTTTATTTCGTAGAGTGATCCCAATCAGGCCCCTCAAGCCCAAACACAATCAAACAACATGGGTGCCTTTGTGTCTTACTGACTTTTTCTTCCACATTCTTTCCTCTCCCTCAGGGTCTGGCAAGGGATACCAGTGGGTTTGGGGCCCCTAAACCACCACCCACCCCCTGCGTTCTGAGATTCGCTGGAAGACCCCATAGGAGTCGGTATATAGTTGATTTATTATAGTGACAGAGTAGGACACCCTGCGGATCATAACGGGAAAGGACAGGTGTGGTCTGGAGGGATCCACGTGCTGGCTCCCTCCCAGCAGCAAACATGAGGCCACCTGTGTGCAATGCTTTTGCCCACGGAAGCCCACTAGAGACTTGGGACCCAAGGATTTGGGGTAGGGCTGGTACGTAGGCACCATCTGCCTAGCCTGTACCCCAATTCCAGACTTCTAGAAGGACAGCAGGTGTCAGCATGAACCATATTGTTTTGTACAAAGGGCCGAGGCATGGTGAGCCCCTTTATCATTTAGGGAAGTTTTATATCTTGGAAGGAAATGTTTATCAGCCAATTTCCCAGATGCTAAGTGAGGGCCAAGCTCACAAGCAGGGAAGGTTAGCACGGCGGTTTCTCTCCTCCCCCCGGTGCCACTCAGAGGCCTGGTGGCAATGATTGATTTGAACAAGATAAGAAGCCAGGTGAGGGAGGGACGCCTGGGTGGCTCTGTAGGTGAAGCATCTGCCTTCGGCTCAGGTCATGATCCTAAGTTCCTGGGATTGAGCCCTGCATCGGGCTCCTTGTTCAGTGGGGAGCCTGCTTCTCCCTCTCTCTCCCTCTGCTTGTGCTCTCTCTGTCAAATAAATAAAATCTTAAAAAAAAAAAAAAAAAGAAGAGCTAAAACCACAAACACTTCTGGAAGAAAACATAGGAGGAAATCTTAGTGACCTTAGGTTTGACAGAGATACCTTACATATGACACCAAAAAAGGACAAAGTATAATCAAAGCAAAAACAAACAGGACTTCATCAAAACTAAAATCCTTTGCTCTTCAAAAGACGCTGAGGCAAAACTGGGAAGGCACATCACAGACTGGGAAAGTGTTCGCAAAACATTATGTCCAGCAAAGGACTTGTAGCTAGAATATATAAAGAACTCTTATAAATTAACGATCTAGAAGATCGACAACCCAAGTAAAAAGTGAGCCTCGGCTCATGCAGGTCCCAAGAATGGTGGAGACGGGGTCCTCCCCAGTCTGGGGCTTAGTCTGCTCAGGGCTCAGTGGTCATCCCTGGATGGGGGGAGGAGGCATGAGGAGGAGCCACAGCTCCAGGGAGGTCCTGACCCCATGCAGAACGACAGACAGACAGACAGACAGACGAAAGTGGCCTGGCTGCTGGCCTCGCCTGCACCCAAGTGTTAAAGACACTGAAGAACAAGAAGGGCTTCGGGCGCCTGGGTGGCTCAGTTGGTTAAGCGACTGCCTTCGGCTCAGGTCATGATCCTGGAGTCCCGGGATCGAGTCCCGCATCGGGCTCCCTGCTCGGCGGGGCGTCTGCTTCTCCCTCTGACCCTCCCCCCTCTCATGTGCTTGATCTCTCTCATTCTCTCTCTCTCAAATAAATAAATAAAAATCTTTAAAAAAAAAAAAAAAAGAAGGGCTTGGCTTGTCAAGCTCCAGGAACACATTGGACACAAAACCTCAGAGCAGAGCTTCATCTTCCCTGGGGCTGGAATAAGGCAGAGGCTGGGTGTCCTGGACCCTTAGAAGTTCAGGCCTCCTTCACCCCTCGGGGCTTTTGGGGTCCCTCACAACTCCCCCCTGGCCCCACCCAGCCTGGCCCCACCTTTCTCATCTTGCCCACAGGAAGCCGGCTCAGAGTGCAGGCTCCGCAGCAAGTCAGCTAGGGTCACCTGACCTCAGGTGAGTGTCTTTAGTCTGCCCGTCTGTGAAATGGGTTCTTCACCGTTCATGCCTCTTTAAGGGCTGGCTGCTCGTATGAATGACATAGCGGCCTCCCTCGCTCTGTTTACAAAATTGGCTGCCCCAGCCCTGCCTACCATCTTTCCTGGCTTTATTTTCCTTCCCAGCACTCATGACGCCCTCACGTAGTACATATTTGTTTATGTTCCAGGGACAGGTGGAGCCATGTGTCGCGGGCATCAATGACCCTATGATGTTGTGTGTCAGCAGGATCTGCCTTGTCTGTGATTGTGTGCCCCCCAGGGAGCTGGCTGGATCTGCCTTGTGTCACGCTCTTGTGTGTCTGGAGCGCGGCTGTGTGTCCCCCCTCCCACGGGTGGAGGTGGCTGCCCTTGGGTCTGGCGCATTTGGAGGTGTCGTGACCCTGGCTCAGCTGTTGTCTGCAGGGGTCCTGGTGTGCCTTTGGCGTCGTTGTGTGGCCGGCTAGAGAGGTGTAGGCTATTGTGTTGTGTTTCTGGCTGGGTTGTGGTTTGCTTGGCCATGCAGTGGTGTAGCCAGGTGGGGGGGGGGGTGAGTCCTTGTGTGTTACCCTTGGTCTGTGTGCATGTGTGTGTTTATGTGTGTGTGAGAGGGGGAGAGAGAGAGAGAGAGAGTCCCAGCCCCCAAAATCATGACTAATTCTTCCAGCCTCCCGCACTTCTGGACAAGAGACCCCTTTGTTCTCAGGGCAGAAGGGGGGGGGCTGTTCCTTTTCTCTGAAGCTCCTGGCAAGGTCTCAGCCCAGAGCCGGGCCAACAAAACACTCTCAGAGCTTCTGTGCTGTGCCCGGCCACTTGCTGGGTGTGCTGGGAAAGCCAGTGAGGTCACCAGACCTGTGAGAACCAGAACGGCAGCTGCAGAGATGGGGGGAGCCCCGAGGGGACCCCGACCCAGCCCGTGGGGCTTAGGAGACCTTCCTGGAGAACAGTATTGTTACAAGATGGGCTCTGGGGAAAATGGGAAAATCATGACGCATACAGATCTAAACGGGAACCTGTGTTAGAAGCTGGACTCTCCCTGTTCAGGGGAGGATCAAAGAACAGACACATTTACAGACTGGGAAATGTTGAAGCAAATACTGGAGGCAGAACATTTGGGGAGGTGCTGTGGCCTGAATATTTGTGTCCCTCCCCCCCATAAAGGTTTGTTGTTCATAAGTCATGCAGTCCGTGGTATTTTGTTATAGGAGCTCAAGCTAAGGTGGAGAGGGTTGTCCCTCCACAGACAGAATTCACACACACGTCTGCGGAGAATTATTGTGCGTCCCTTTCACATATCCACAATTCACAGGATTATAAAACAAAGCCCACAGCTCTGAAGGATTTGTTATGGGTTGAATTGCATCCTGCCCCAAATTCATGTATGTTGACGTCCTAACCCTCAGGACCTCAGACTGTGATCTTATTTGGAAATAGGTTCACTGCAGATGTACGTAGTTAAGATGAGGTCCTATTGGAGTAGGGTGGGCCACTAATCCAACATGACTTATGTCCTCATAGAACAGGGAAATTTGGACACACACACACACACAAAATGCTATGTGTGATGCTTTTACAAGGAACATCAAGATAGCCAGCAAAACACCAGAAGTGAGGAGAAAAGCATGAATTCTTTCTCCCAGCCCTCACAGGGAACCAATTTTATGACACCCTGATCTCCAACTTTTTTGGGGGGGAGATTTTATTTTATTTATTTTATTTTTATTTTTTTTAATTTTTTAAGATTTTATTTATTTATTTGTTAGAGAGAGAGAGGGAGAGAGCACAAGCAGGGGGAGCGGCCAGCAGAGGGAGAAGCAGGCTCCCTGGTGAGCAAGGAGCCCGATGCAGGACTCAATTCCAGGACCCTGGGATCATGACCTGAGCCGAAGGCAGATGCTTGACCAGCTTAGCCACCCAGGTGTCCCTGAGATTTTATTTTTAAGTAATCTCTACGGCCAGCATTGGGCGCAAACTCACGACCCCGAGATCAAGAGTCGCACGCTCCACCGACTGAGCCAGCCAGGCGCCCCTAGATCTCCCAACTTCTGACCTTTAGAATTGTGAGCTAAATCTCAGTGCTTTAAGCCACGGTTTATGGTACTTTGTGATGACAGACAAACAAATATAGATGTACTATGGAGAAGGCATTGCTTTCCACGGAAGCACAACATTTTCCTTATAATATTGTAACTGAACCAACATGAGTTCGCTCCTTGGTGAGTCAGAAACTATACCAGGTTGAGCTGTCATATAAGAAAAAGTTTATTTGCAGCAAATAAGGGGATCACAGGGAATAGCTTCCAAAAGTGACTCCCCAAGCAAGGCTGGATGGGTTCCTTTTATTTAGGGTTAGGATGAATATTTATTTATGTATGTATGTATTTATTTATTTATTAAGATTTTATTTATTCACTTGAGACACAGGGATACAAAGAGAGAGAGAGAGAGAGAGAGAGAGAACGAGCAGGGGGAGAGGCAGAGGAAGAAGCAGGCTCCCTGCTGAGCCAGGAGCCGGACGTGGGGCTTGATCCCAGGACCTTGGGATCATGACCCAAGCTGAAGGCAGATGCTTAACCATCTGAGCCACCCAGGCGCCCCAGGATGAATATTTAGATAGGGAAGCCTTGTCATCCTAGATAGAGGCGGGCATAAGGTCCCGCAGGCACCTTAAGGCAACAGGCCTGTACATGCATTGTATGTTATGTAAATGAGGCGTGTGCTCCACCTTGGGTGGGAATTTCAGTATTATAATGAGATAAAGGTCGGGGCGCCTGGGTGGCTCAGTCGTTAAGTGTCTGCCTTCGGCTCAGGTCATGATCCCAGAGTCCTGGGATCAAGCTCTATGTCTGGCTCCCTGCTCGGCGGGAAGCCTGCTTCTCCCTCTTCCACTCCCCCTGCTTGTGTTCCCTCTCTCGCTCTGTCTCTGTCAAACAAATAAATAAAATCTTTTTAAAAAATGAGATAAAGGTAGTTGTCATTCTAGAGATCACTCCATCCTCCGTCCACCTGCTCAGGTGCGAGTCAGGGGTTGAGCTCAAACTGGTCTGGGTGGTCTGGGGGTCTGGAGGTCTTTTTAGGGCAGTTGCTATGCCTGGCGGGGTGGTTTTCCTTTCCATTTGCCTGAGTTAAGAGATGAGCTGAAAAGAAGAGCTTAAGGAAAAATGTGGGACAAAGGTCGAGGAGTACCAGCAGGTGGGCAGTCAAGGTCAGGTCCTGGGGTCTAGCTGGTGACAATCTGTTGGAGCTGATTCCTGCAGGATGACCAGGAACAGCATGTGCCAAGGCCCAGAGGCAGGAAAGTGGGTGAGGTCCGGGTGGCTAGGGCACTGAGAGAGGGGGCAAGAAGGGAAGGATGGGACCAGGCAGGGGCAGATGGTGCCAAGATTTGGGTTTTTGTTCTGACGGCTCTGGAAGATCTCTATTTAGGGGACACTGATTGCACCCAGCCCTGTGTTGGGCGCTCTATATCCCAGGCTCATTACATCCTTCCAAGACCACCGGGATCAGAAGTCACACAACAGAGGCAGAGTGGAACTTGAACCTTGTGTGCCATCCGCCCTGAGCCAGGGTTATAGCAGGTGAGGACCAAGGACCAGGAGGCAGAAACAGAAGGTGGGGCAGGAAGATCTCTGGCAGAGTTGGTCTTTATTGAGCCATCTCCAAGTGCAAGATACTCAGGCCCTTCCAATTTGAGCGCGCACATCAACTCCCTTATCCTCCAGCCCCCAGGCTAAACCACTCCCAGTAGGGAAGGGATTTTGTCTATCTTTTCATCGCTGACTGCAGGTAGGTCTGCAGTACATATTCGGTAAATGAATGAGTCGTCCCTGAAGGCAATTACGCCCATCTTCCAGACAGAGAAACTGAGGCTCAGAGAGGCGCCCACGCCCTAAACCCTTAACTAGCGGCCAGCTTCCAGCACTTTCCTGAACCCCTCCCCTCGGAGGGAGCTGGAAAGCGCCAGAGGAGGAACTGCCACGGCGCTCAGGCGGCGCCCGGGTCCAGCTGCCCGGCCCGAGGGGCGCGCTGGAGACCTGGGCTTCCCGGGCGGGCCCCTGCGTACCCCAGTGCTTTCGGACTCGGCCCTCCCACCCTCTCCCCGGGAGGAAAGGGGCCCGAGAGCTGCCCCCTCCCGGCCCACGCTGGAAAACCACCACCCTCCTTGGCAATTGTGTTTTCTTCGCCGATCCTCGGGTCCCAAACCCCGCCCCGCGGGGCCATACCATTCTGGCTCGGAGGGGGGACCGGGAGGGGACGCGCAGAGGCTTCCCCCGGGGCTTCTGTCGGGACGCAGCCTGACCCCAGCGGGGGAAGGGAGGGTACTGCGTGGGGGCTCAGGGTGGCGGGCCGCAGGGTCCCTGGACCCCCGCCGTGGGGGCCCGCCGTCCCCCGCCGTCCCCGCTCCCCCGCCGCGTTGGTTCGCGCCGTGGAACGCCGAGTAACCACCTTTGTGCGGCGGGCGCGGGGCCGCGGAGTTCGCCCGTCCCCGCCCCAGGTGGGTCGCCGTCCGCGTCCCGCCCATGCTACGGTCCCCAGCCATGGCCCTCGCCATCCGCGTCGTTTATTGGTAAGCACGACGGCCAGGGGTCCCCCTCCGCGACCCCCCCTCGGCCCGACGGTGCTGGGCGCTGGGGCTTGGGGGCTGGACCCACGAGATCCCTCCCCGAGAAAAGGGGTTCCTGCGGGTGGGGTGGGCGTGAGGGGACCGGCGGGAAGGAAGGGCGTTGATCCACCTCCGCAGTGCGTGGCACTCAGGACAGCTCAGGTTATCGAAGGTGGAACCGAGACACGTGTGTGGCCATTTAAGACACCCGACTCCGGGGGCTCCGTTTGCGGAGCGGGTGGGGGGGTCACTTTTAAAATGGGAGAGGAGCCTCTGTCAGCATTTAGGTTTCCCCTCCCCCAGCACCATGAACGGTCATGGGGTGGGGACGGCGAGAGTCGGGAAGGTTCGAGAATGTTCCAGCGTGGGTTTGAAAGGAATGAAGACTGTGGGTGCCCATCGTTAGTAGCCCTCCTTCCTTTCGGGTCTGGGTTTCCCCATCTGCAGAGGGTGAGAGCGTGATCTCGGTAGTGACCACGCAGGGAGTGCATGTTTGAGCCAGCTTCCCCGCTAGCGTGAAAAAGCCCCGAGTGGACAGGGGATTTTCTCTCTCGTTGACTGCTCCGTCCCCCTGCGGGCACCTAGCACTGTGCGGACTTGCAAAGACAGGCCTGCCTGTGGGCGCTTAGTAAATGCACGATCAGCGCATTGCACCTCCCAGAAAGTGCTTGCAGGAGGAGAATATTAGCTCCGTCTTCCTTATAGGGGAGGGTGGGGTCAGGTCCGAAGCTGGAGTGAAATGCCCTGGGGCAGCCGCTGATTCTGAAAGGCTCCGATCTGCGGGCGGGCGCGTTAGAAATGTCCCCGCACCCTCCGCAAGCAAAGCGGAGGGTGGAGTGACATTTTGAGGCCCCACGCGGCCTGTCCTGAAATAGCCTGTCGTGGGGGTTGGGGAAGCGTTTGGATTCCGGCCTCAGGACTGGGAGGACCTGGGAATCCGGGAGTAAAGGTTTTCGGGACACCTTACCCCACCACCCGGGGCTGTGGGTGGGGGTGCTGCTTCTTTGGTTCTCATCCTAACCCCGTTTTTTGTTCCCTCCCTCCCGCCTGTGTCTCATACCTATGGTCTCTCCTTGTCACCCACTTGCTCTGCGCCCCCTCTCCGTCTCTTGGCTCCCCTGCTCTGTATCGGTTTTCCTTGTGTGTGGGTGTCCACCTCCTGTCCCCCGTCCCCGTGCCCCTTCCAACATTCTCTGCGTGTCTGTCCTCTCCTCTCTCTGTCCCCTCTTTGGTTTTATTGTCTGCGTTCCTCTTCATGTCTTTTTGGGCCCCCTTACGTTTCCCTGGGTCTCCCCCACCCCCCACCCGCCTGCCTCTTCTCCTCTTCCTCCTCTCCCCGGATCCCCACCATCTCTCTCTCTCTCTCTCTCTCTCTCTCTCACCTGGGACCCACTCTCTTGGACTCTCTCCCACCAGTGGCGCTTGAGGGTACAAGTCCAAGGTAAGTGGAGGGGCCAGCCCCGAGATGTCCCTGGAAGATGAGGGAGGAGGGCGAGCTGGTCTGGCCCCTGTTGACCACAGTTGTGACCCCCCACGCCTCCTTCCCAGTATCTTCAGCTCAAGAAGAAGTTAGAAGATGAGTTCCCCGGATGCCTGGACATCGTGAGTCTTGGGGATGGGGAAGAGAATCAGAGATGGGTCTCCTTGTGTGTCCCTCAACCCTGAGGCGGCAGCAGGGTGGTTTGGGCTGCCCTTCACCCCCATAATCTCCATTTCCCGGGAAGGTGCAGGTGTCCCCAAGTGGGCCGCTCGGCCCCTCCAACAACATCTCTCTCCCCAGTGCGGCGAGGGGACTCCCCAGGCCACCGGCTTCTTTGAAGTGATGGTAGCCGGGAAGTTGGTTCACTCCAAGAAGGTAATGGTGTCTGTCCGTCCGTCTCGCCTTGTTCTCAGGCTGGCTGGGTGTTGGGATCTCACCCCTTCCCTCTTCTTCCCCTCCCCAGAGAGGTGATGGCTACGTGGACACAGAGAGCAAGTTTCTGAAGCTGGTGGCCGCCATCAAGGCCGCCTTGGCTCAGGGCTAATGTGCCCTGAAGGCAGAGGTGAGGGGTCCCATCTCCTACACACCGCAGTCGACAGCCAGTTCCTAACGTACTCCGAACCTAAGACTCGTTTCCGACCCGATATTATCTAGAATGGGTAGTGGCGTCCATATGATTCTCTGGGTCATAGAACTGCTTTTCAGTACCTCCCGAGCCTGATTTCCCGTTTCCAAGCCCGTGTGTTCCAGATGAGCTCCAAACCCCACCTCTTCTAGAACTGGGCACCTGGGCACCCGATGCTAGCCCACTCCAGAACCAGGTTCTGGCTCCTGACACTGAGAGCCTGGCCGTACTCTCCCATTCTCTCTACTTGAGCACCAGTCTCTCCCCCTTCTCCCCTGTTGTTCCGGAACGGACTCTTCCATCCCAGTATATGGTGGACCCAAGTTCCTGTCCCCAGGAGGCTTGGCTCCAGCGGACTGGTTTCCAAATGCTTGAAATTCAAGTTCTGTTTCTTAGAGTCCTTTACTAGGGCAGAGCGAGGTCACCTTCGCTGTGAATTTGAACGTGCGGATTGAATTAATGCGATACGCACAAAGCGGTGTCTTGCTTCCCGTGCAGGTCTGAAATGGAGGGCTCCCCAAAGTAACACAGAGAAAGTCAAGAATTACATAATTCCGAAGCGGCTTGAGCGGACTCAGTTATGTGCCTCGGCTGTGAGGATGGGGGCAGGGCTTGCAAGTCTTAAAACCCGAAATAGAGCACATCCCTGGCATAAACACCAGTAGTGGCTTCTTAGCTGCTTCTCGAAGCTCTCGGTAACTCACAGGGGGCTACTTACATCAGCACGAGGTTGCCTGGGGTTCCGAGAGGTCCCATCAGTGGATGCTTTCATCCCGCATAAGCAAAAATGGGATTTATGTAAGGGAAAGGAGGGAGTGGGGGCTCTTGTTGGCCTCTTTTGTGGGTGCAATTCCCAGGGGTCCCTAAGACCATCCCCGGGTTCAGGGATTCGCTAGAAGGACTTCCAGAAATCAGCAAAGTTACACGCGTGG
Organism: Mirounga leonina; assembly: GCF_011800145.1. Taxonomy (NCBI): domain Eukaryota; kingdom Metazoa; phylum Chordata; class Mammalia; order Carnivora; family Phocidae; genus Mirounga; species Mirounga leonina. The sequence goes on from NW_023270718.1 coordinate 3,930,707, forward strand.
TTACAGATGATGATAGCGACAGGATAGCCGTGAAAGTCAGCGAAGGGGAGAGGCGATGGGGCAGGACCAGGATACCTCATTGTCCCCGCGGTCTTCCCGGGGCTCGCGGAGGGCGTGGGCTGTCACCGGCATCACGGAAACCCATTTCAGCGGACGGCTTGTCCGGAGAGCAAGTGTTCCCGTGGGGCACAGGTGACAGGTGTCCTGTCGTCTCTGCTAGTGGCTGTCCAGCAACCCACCCCCCCCGCCCCCCAGCTTTATTGAGAACTAAGTCTTGACCCACTTTGCCTGTTGGATTACAACTTTTCCCTCCTGGGCATCCAGTTGTCCTTGTGCCTCAGTTTCTCCCTGGGACTGCATTTTGCCCATCACTTGTCTCTCTTTGTCATGGGGTCCCCACTGGTCTCATCCCCTGCAAGCTGACTCCTCTCCACCTCTTCTCTGCACAGTCCAGTGACCTTGGCCCAGCCCCTCGTGGCAGACGCTTCATGATGGGAAGGACTGAAATGTCTCATGGACGCCTGGTCTTTCCCTGATGTCCCTGCGGCCGCCGAGTGGGGGCAAAGACTGATGCCCCTGGTCCTTGCCTGTGTGTGTGCGCGTGTGTGCCCCCCAGCCCCCCAGAGTGTAGCCCTGCACCCTGCCTGCCTTGCTCCTTCCTCTTCCCCCCACCGCCTTTTCCCATCTCCCCACATCCCCCAGCCCCCTGACTACTCTCTGGCATTTGGGGTGGTCCTGCTCCTGGCTTCCTTCTCAGGGTGGCCAAGAGAGGGATCCGGGTGAGTGAGTGGCAGAGTTCAGCAGTATCGACAGCAGTTCACTATTCAATAAACATTGGAAGAGCTTAACAGAACGGGTCTGTGAGTGTCCGTTTTTCCCATGGAATCTGGGCTTCAGCATGTGAGCTTGAGGCAGGGGTACTGAGTTCAGCCCACGATGACAGGGCTCCCATGGGAGCTGGGGCTCGCACCCTTCCTCTGCATCTGGGTGGGCTGGTGAGTCCAGCAGCAATGGGACAGAAAGCAGAGGAGTCCTGGGACGTCAGAGCCAGCTTTGGTCACCACCTTGAGAGTATAGGAGAGCCGTTTCCATGCTCCATTCTGTCGGCTCTTGGAGCAAGTCACAGGGCTGAGCCCACTGGCTAGGGGACTGGGATCCTGGGTGGGCTCTAGCACTTGCCAGCGAAATTAGGAATTGGTTGAGTTGGATTAGCCCCTGGTAGAGCAAGATTGGCAAATGGCGGCGGCGGACAAGCTCGCTGAGGACCCCGTGGCCAGCCTTCACATGACGGCACGGGGCTGGGTTGGCTGTTAACGGCCTCTCAGGCGGAGGATAGAGACTCGGGCGCCCCTCGGACCACAGCGTTGGGACTGTCGGGGGGGGGGAAGTGATCAGAAGTCTCACAAGCCCACTTAGGAATTTTTCATGGGTCTGGACCATTTGTAAGACCCGCAGGGAGGCTGGCCACTCCAGTCTCACTTCAAACAGACCACTGACTTGGTATCTCAGGACACCTTTCAGGGAGGGCCATTTCTTTCTTTTCTTTTTTCTTTTCTTTTCTTTTCTTTTCTTTCTTTCTTTCTTTCTTTCTTTCTTTCTTTCTTTCTTTCTTTCTTTCTTTCTTTCTCCTTTCTTTCTTTCTTTCTTTCTTTCTTTCTTTCTTTCTTTCTTTCTTTTCTTTCTTTTTTTCCCTTTTTTCCTTTCTTTTTCTTCCTTCCTTCCTTCCCTTTCCTTTCTTCCTTCTTTTCTTTCTTCCTTTCTTTCTCTTTCTTCCTTTCCTTTCTCTTCTTTTCTTTTTCTTTCTTTCTTCTTCTTTCTTTTCTTTCTTTTTTTTTTTTAAAGATTTTATTTGACAGAGCACAAGCAGGGAGAACAATGGAGAGGGAGAGGGAGAAGCAGGCCGATGCGGGGCTCGATCCCAGGACCCTGGGATCGTGACCTGAGCCGAAGGCAGACACTTAGCTGACTGAGCCACCCAGGCGCCCCCAACAGCCCTTTAAAGTGTATAATTTGACGGCTTTACTCTATTCACAGATAACAAGCACGCAGCACAACAATTTGAGAACATTTTCACCACCACAGAGGGAAACCCCTCCACTCCCCGCCCCGAGCAACCAGTAATTTGCTTTCTGTTTCTGCGGGATGTGCCTATTCTGAAGATTTCATATAAAAGGGGATCATACAATGCGTGGCCTTTTGTGTCTTGGCTGCTTTCACTTTAGTGTAATGTTTTCAAGGTTCATCCCCATAGTAGCATGGATCAGCATTTATTCCTTTTTTTTTTCTTTCTTGTGGCTGAAGAATATTCCACTGTATGGATCCGCCACCTTTTGTCTATCAGTTCCTCAGCTGATGGACATTTAGGTTTTTCTACTTTCTGGCTCCTGTGAATCATGCCACTGTGATCATGAGTTCACAAGGGTTTGTCTGAACACCTGTTTTCGGTTCCTTTGGGTGTACGCCTAGAAGCGAAATTGCTGGGTCCATGGCAATGATATTTTATTTTCTTTTTTTTTTTTAAGATTTTATTTATTTGAGAGAGAGAATGAGAGAGAGCGAGCACATGAGAGGGGGGAGGGTCAGAGGGAGAAGCAGACTCCCCGCGGAGCAGGGAGCCAGATGCGGGACTCGATCCAGGGACTCCAGGATCATGACCTGAGCCGAAGGCAGTCGCTTAACCAACTGAGCCACCCAGGCGCCCAGCAATGATATTTTCTAACCTCTACGGTGGTGGGTCACACAAAGACCGTTAGATTCCTCAGCACTGGGGAGCTCTTAATGCTTTTGGAATTATGGAGGCCACTTGCCTCAACTCAGATACAGTTCTAAGCTGAAGAACTCTCAAACCTGAGCCGCTCGTTCCAGGAGGACAGAGATGATGTGGTTCCTGCCTGAAGTCAATGCCGATGGCTCACGAGGTTGTGCCTGTGTTCCGCTGATCTATACGCTGTGATTTCCGGGAAAAGTCCCAAGACAACCATCAACAATAGCAGTGAGAAACAGTGCTCCCCACCCCCGAGCATGTCTTCATTTCTAAGGATTCTGACGCTTTTCTTAGTCAAACTATTCTTTGGTGGCTGCGTTCTAAGCCAGGTAGAGACAGATCACAGAAAGTGGGCAACTAAGACTTGTCGGAGCCTGACCTTGACCCCGTCTGCCCGCTCAGTTCATATTGGGGTCTGCCTAGCGACACCACCTGCAGCTCTCACTTCTCCATTTGGCTTAGCGTTGGTTGTGCTGCCAATTGACAATTTTTTTTTTTAAGATTTTTATTTATTTATTTGACAGCGAGAGAGATAGCGAGAGCAGGAACACAAGCAGGGGGAGTGGGAGAGGGAGAAGCAGGCTTCCTGCAGAGCAGGGAGCCCGATGTGGGACTCGATCCCAGGACCCTGGGATCATGACCTGAGCCGAAGGCAGACGCTTAACGACTGAGCCACCCAGGCGCCCCGCCAATTGACAATTTAAATGACACAAAACTCTCAAGCCCTTTACGCAAGACATCCGACGTGTGAGGCTAGGCTAGGTTATGCTTCAGTGGAAACAAGTAAACAAAACCAAACCCAAATCTCAATGGATGAACACAACACATGCAAAGTCCTCTCCAGGGCAACTGTCCTTTGTGCGTGCGTTCAGTGGTCTAGAGAGGCACTGTCCAGCAGAATTTTCTTTGAGGATGGACTTTTTCCGTGCAACAATATGGCTGCCGGCTCCACGGTGCTGTTGAGCACTTGAAATGTGGTGAGTGTCACTGAGGAGCTGCTGAATGTGTTATTTTACTTTATTTAAATTTACATTCAGGGGCGCCTGGGTGGTGAAGTCGGTTGAGCATCCCACTCTTGGTCTTGGCTGGGGTGGTGGTCTTGGGGTCATGGGACTGAGCCCTGCATCTGGCTCCACGCTGGGCGTGGAGCCTGCTTAAGATTCTCTCTCTCCTTCTTCCTCTGCCCCTCCCCCTTGTGCACATGCTCTCTCTCTCTCAAATAAATCTTTTTAAAAAATAAAAAATAGGGCGCCTGGGTGGCTCAGTTGGTTAAGCGACTGCCTTCGGCTCAGGTCATGATCCTGGAGTCCCAGGATCGAGTCCCGCATCGGGCTCCCTGCTCGGCAGGGAGTCTGCTTCTCCCTCTGACCCTCTCTCATGCTCTCTGTCTCTCATTCTCTCTCTCAAAATAAATAAATAAAATCTAAAAAAAAAAATAAATAATTAAAAATAAATTTACAATCAAATACGCATGGCATGTGCCAATGGTTACCTTATTTTTTTTAAAAGATTTTATTTATTTATTTGAGAGAGCGAGCCCAGAGGGAGAGTGAGAAGGAGAAGCTGACTCCCCACCGAGCAGAGAGCCCAAGGGGGGCTCGATCCCAGGACCCTGAGATCATGACCTGAGCTGAAGGCAGATGCTTAACGGACTGAGCCACCCAGGCGCCCCCAGTTCCCTTATTGAGCAGCTGCAGATCTAAACTTCTGGAGACTCCTGTTGCTGCGTCTGGACCCACAGCATCCTCAGAACACCTGGCTGGGGAAGAGCAGAGAGACCCATGCACCGTCTCTTAAAGGCGTCAGCAAGGAAGTGACGCTCACCCGCTCTCCTCGCAGCCCATTGGCCAGAACGGGCACACGGCCCCGCCCACCGGCAGAACTGGGCAGGGGACTGCAGTCTTCCTGTATTCAGGAAGGGGAGGTGATCTGGAACAATTGGTGAGCGCTAGAAATACCTACCCTGGTCCTTTTATTTTAATTTTACCTTGTGCCTGGAAGAGAAAGTGCCACGATCCTATTTTTGCTTAACTGGGACAGTTCACACCTTCAAGAACAAAAAGAATGCAGCCGGGAAGGTCCCTCCTTTCCGGAACCGGGAGACACAGTGAATTCTTGTCCAACAGCGACACCGTGTGGCCATTTTGAGAACAGCACCCCCGCATCCCTCCGGGTAACCAGAGCATCCCCTTCTGGTCGTTGAGATTTCGTGTAGTCGAGTGAATCACCATGTTTGGCGTGGTGACATGACCCTTTTCAAATAAATACACAGAAGGGAAAAGTATATCTTCTCTCTCTTCAAGGGCTCTCTCTGGGCCCCTTCCATTTAGTCTATAACCAGTCCCAGCTTCAGTACTTGCTGGCTGTGGGACCTCAGACAAATGTCCTCACCTATCAGGGTGATGATTTAATGGAGGGAGGAAGCAAGGGAAATGGGGGTGAGGTATCAAAGCAACGCCAGGTGGAGGCTGGGCGTCACCAGGATCAAGTGCAAAATGAGAGGTTTTGCCCTCGACGCTTCTGTAGCATCTTCCCTGTGATTCAGAGAACTGCTTGTCTTGCCTCCCTGCCCTTCCTGACTTTTCTCCATCTGGGGGAAAGACTGAACCCCCCTCTCCCCTCAGCCCTACCTCGCAGCGGCTCCATGTCACAGTGCCTCATGACAGGCTGTTCCTCTCACCTTAAAAAAAGTTGTGTTTTTTTTTTTTTTTTTTTTAACTTCAAGGACATTTATTGGGGCACCTGGCTGGCTCAGCCCATAGAGCGTGGGACTCTTGATCTCAGGGGCGTGAGTTCAAGCCCCACATTGCGGGTGGAGCCTATTTAAAAGAAATTCAAGGACATGTATTGTTAAGAAGTCTTGAGGTTGGTGGTCAGCTCAACAATGTGATCAAGGTTTCAGAATTGTTCTTTTTATTCTCTTCTCTTTAGTTTGTTGGGTTTTTATCTGCTTGCTTCTTTGCCTCATGGTGGCAAGATGGCCATTGCAACTCCAGGCATCACATCTGTGTCCAAAACAGGAAGGAAGAGGAAGACACCCCGCCAGCACACTTTCTTTTTGTACCTGTCACCCTGCAGTTTTTTGAATCGAAGTAAAATACACATAACCTAAAATTTACCATTTTAACTATCTTAAGGTACACGATTGATTTGGTGACATTTAGTACATTTCCAATCATGTGCAAATATCACTACTTTCCAGTTCCAGAACACTTCATCATTCCAAAAAGAAACTCTGAACCCATTAAGCACCCACCTCTCATTCCTCCCTCCCTCCATCTGATGGTACCCACTAATCTACTTTATAGATGTGCCTATCCGGGGGTCCCTGGGTGGCTCATTCAGTTGAGCATCTGCCTTCAGCTCAGGTCATGATCTCAGGGTCCTGGGATTGAGCCCTGCATCAGGCTCCCTGCTCAGCAGGGGGCCTGCTTCTCCCTTTCCTGCTCCCCCTGCTTGTGCTCTCTCTCTGTCAAATAAATAAAATATTTAAAAAAGAAGACCTTATTTTTTCAGAGCAGTTTTAGGTTCACAGCAAAGTTGAGCAGAAAATCCAGAGAGTTCCTGTATACCACCTACCCTCACATACGCATGGCCTCCCCCAAATCGACAACCCCCCCCCCACGATAGTGGTACTTCTGTTACAATCAGTGAAATTCTATTGACACGTTATCACCTCGAGTCCATAATTTAGATTAGGGTTCATTCTTGGTGTTGTACATTCTATGGGTTTTGACAAATATATAATGACATGTATTCACCATCACAGTACCCTATAATACCCTACATGTATTCCCCATTGCAACACCCTCACTGCCCTCAAAATCCTCTGTGCTCCATCTGTTCATCCCTCCCCCTTAATTCCTGGAAACCTCTGATCGCTATACTGTGTCCCTAGTTTTCTCTTTTCCAGAATATCATGTAGTTGGAATTATACAGTATGTAGCCTTTTCAGATTGGCTTGTTTCAATTAGGAATATGCATTTAACTTTCCCCCATGTCTTTTCATGGCATAATAGCTCTTTTCTTTTTCTTTTTTTTTTTTTTAAGATTTTTTTATTTGACAGAGAGAGAGCACATGTGGGGGGAGCCGCAGGCAGAGGGAGAAGCAGTTTTCCCACTGAGCAGGAAGCCCGATGCGGGTCTCCATCCCAGGACCCTGGGATCGTGACCTGAGCCAAAGGCAGATGTTTAACTGACTGAGCCACCCAGGCGCCCCCAAGATTACTTAATTCTAAGGTTCCTTCTTTAGCTATTTGTTTACACCGAATTACAGTTTCCACAAGAAAGGCAGGAGGAATACACGATTCTTCCTAATGTAGCAGTGTTTGGAATATTACACTGGAGTCTCAACTTTCTCCAGTTTTTTTTTCTTTCTTTCTTTTTTGAGGACCATTGTGAACCCATCAGTGTTTATGTTTCTGATGTATTTCAACCTGTTGCAGATGTATTTCTTTTGAAGCTTAAATTGAAGCTTCTTGGAGGTGGTCCCTGGGTCCTTGGACATAAAAGCTCAGTAATCTCTGAGAGCTTCGTATCTTTGTGGGGGACAAGATGTTCCAGGCTTGTCTTGGTTTTTCCCACCTCAGACCTGGGGTCAGCCTCGTCGCCAAAAAAACCCTCAGGGTACCCTCAGAGGGAGATGCTATTTAGAGACCCCCTAGATATCTAGATGAGAGGTAACGAAATCTGCAGGCACTCAGCGGGTCAAGATGCCCGACACTGCCCACCCCGATGATTCTGTGCTGGGTCTCCCCGCCCTCTGCACCTGTCTCCCCGATGCCCTTCTGTGTCTGTCCCTACCAGCGTCTGTTGGATAAGCGGAAGGAGCTTTTGTTGCATCCTGGAAGCCCCCGGGCCTGTCCACTCTGTTATATGTCTGCCCTCCCCCAACAGCCTGTCACATGTCTCCCCCCTTCCCTCCCCTCCACCTGATCTAATTCTCTCTCTGCTCTGCTGAGGCCGGGCTGACCTAAGAGGATTGGAGCATTTGCTAAATAAATGGGACCAGGGCAGGGTCAGAGAACCTCTTGCGGCGACAGCCACAGGGGAGCAGCAGAGGGAAGCGGGAGCAGGGGGGAGGCAGCGCCCAGCAGAGGGGGCGAGGGGCGCTCCCACCAGAGAGGAGAAACAGAGGGAGGGGGAAGGTCTGGGAAGGAGGGTTGGGGGGGGTGATTTCAGATTTACAGAAAAATTAAGAAGATACATATCCAGCGCTCCATTCACATCTTACCTGAGCAGGTGCATTTATTACAATGAGTAAACCAATATTGATACACTCTTATTAACTAAAGCCCTTAGTTTATTCAGTTTTCCTTAGTTTCTCCCGAATGTCCTTTTTCTGTTCCAGGATCCTGTCCTGGACACCACATTCTGCGTCACCTTAGGCTCCATTCAGCTTGGGTAGTTTCTCAGACTTTCCTTGTTTTGAGGACCTGGATGGTGTTGAGGAGTATGGGTCAGATATTTTGGAGAACACCCCTCTATGGAATTTGTCTGAAGTTTTCCTCATGACTAGATTGGGGTTATAGGTCTGGAGAGGAAGACCGTGGAGTTCACATCAGATCAAGGCTACACAATCATCTGGCTGTGGTAGGGTCTATCCAGTTGTGCTCTTGCGAAGGAAGTCACTACATGCAGCCTGTTGCATGTCCAGCTGAGACTGCCGAGGCTCAGAGAGGTGTAGTTGCCTGCCCCAAGTTACACAGCAGATACCTGGTGCTGCCGGGGTCTGGTCCAGCCCTGAGTTACTCTATGCTACAGAGACTCAGGGTGAAAGAGATACAGAGACTGAGAGATGAGAGTCCAAAATGCAGGAGGGGAAAGGAGGAAGGGGGTCAGGAACAGATGAAGAAGATGGGAACCTGGGAGGAGTTGAGTGACAGATGGAGACTGGGGACCCAGACAAGAAGGCAGGGAAGGGATGCAACAGGTGGAGGGTTGGAGAGAGACAGAAGCAGAAAAAGACAATGAGAAAGTTCTTTATGTGATGCTATCATTAACCATCGTCTTGGTGGATGCTATTTGTTGAGCACTTAGAAGCTCAGGCTTGGCTAAGATTTATATGATTTGGGGGGTCTGGGTGGCTCAGTCGGTTAAATGTCTAACTCTGGATTTGGCTCGGGTCATGAACTCAGGGTTAGGAGATCTATCTCTATCTGAGATAGAGCCCTGCAGTAGGCTCCGTGCTCTGTGTGGAGCCTGCTTGGGATTCTCTCTCTCCCTCTGCCCCCTCCCTTAAAAAAAAATTATATGATTTGACTCACTTAATCCTTCTCAAATCCCCGCTTCTCACCAAGAAACCCTTACATTAAAAGCTTACACACTTCTAAAAAATCTTTCCTTAAACTTTTAAAATTGTTATTTAATTTGCATTAAATAAAGTATACAGGTCTGAAGTGTTCATTGTAATTGATCCGATATCAGCACCCATTACCCCCCAAAGCTCCTTGGGGCATATTTGTAGTCCTTTTCTCTCCATGCTTCCAACCTTGGAGACCACCGATTTGCTTTCTGTTAAAAATAGATGTGGGGCGCCTGGGTGGCTCAGTTGGTTAAGCGACTGCCTTCGGTTCAGGTCATGATCCTGGAGTCCCGGGATCGAGTCCCTCATCGGGCTCCCTGCTCAGCAGGGAGTCTGCTTCTCCCTCTGGCCTTCCTCCCTCTCATGCTCTCTGTCTCTCATTCTCTCTCTCTCAAATAAATAAATAAATAAAAATAGATGTGTTTTTGCCTCCTATAGAATTTCATAGAAATGAAATCACACAGTATATCATCTCTTGTGCCTGGCTTTTTTCCCCACTCAGTATAAGGATTTTGAGATTCTCCCATATTGCTGTGTGTATCCATAGTTTGTTCCTTTCCATTGCTAAGTGGCAGCTGCTGTATGGATATACCATAATTTTGTTGGTCCATCCACTCGAGCTGTCTCCATTTTTGTCTGCCATGAATAGAGCTGCTATGAACATTCTTGGATTCTGCAGACGCTGACCTGGCCTAAGAGGGTGGGGGCAGGTGGTAAGTCGGGTCAAGGCCAAGGAAACCTGCTGGGGAGAAGCCCAAGGACTGGGGGATGGGCGGGGCGGGGGAGGGGGAGACCAGAGAAGGAGAGGAAATGGGAAACATGGGTGCGGGCAGGGCAGAGAGGTGGGAGAAGAGGGAGGAGATGTGGGGGGTGGGGGCTTGTCTGGTGGCAGAAGGGTAAGACCACCCACTTGCTCAGTGCTTCCTATAAATCAGGCTCTGTGCTGAGCATATAAATGGCACACTCCATATGACTCACACCCATGCACAGGGAGAGGGTGTGGTTGTTATCCAGAGTCCCATGGACGTCCAGCTGTCCACGTGTCCTATTCAGAAGAGTCCAAGAAGCAGATGGGCTTGGCACAATTTGTTGGCGCAGAAGGTTAAGGGCCATGCTCTCCAGCTGGGCGGCCTGGTGCTTGCCCATGCAGCTCGGGCACTTGCTGTTTTCTTGGAAAGGCACTCGAATGCTCTGATGTTTGGTGTGACCTCTTGGAGGCGAGGGATTAAGCTGCCTGCCTTAAAGGACCTTTTTGTAAGGATATTAGAGCATATAGGACAGCTGCTGTCACATGGGAAGTGACATGCTGGGGGAGGGGGGCTGCATGTTCTGGTTTTGAGAGCAAGAAACTCCAGTGCCTCAGTTTCCCCTTCTTTCTGTCCCCCTCCCCCCATCTCTACCCTCTCTTCCCGTTTCTCTGCCCCTCTGTCTCCTCGTGGGGTCTTAGGGTGTTTTTCTGTGTACATTTCTACCGGGGGCTCTCTCATAAGCAGGAGGGGTTAATTGCGCACTCCCCACCCCAGTCTGTCATGTGTCCCTCTAAATCCCTGCTAATTCTCCTTATATTTTGCTGAGGCTGGCCTGGTCTAAGAGGATTGGAGCATTTGCTAAATAGGAACAGGACAGGGTCAGAGAAACAGCTGTGGGGAGACCCAGGGGCCAGAACGGCCACAGGGGGGCAGCAGAGAAGCTGGAGCCAAGAGGGAGCATGGAATTGGTAGGATAGAGACCAGGGGCCCCAAATATAGACTTTGTAGATCCTGACCCATACGTGAAAAGACCCTTGATTTATGACAAATTACCAGGCTCTTCATCAACTGACCACTGAAAATCTCTGAAAAAGAAGAAAAATCCCTGAGTCCCTACCTCACACCATACAGAACCAATTCTAGATGTATTTAAGACCTCCTAAACATGAGATAAAACTATAAAGATTTTAGAGGACGAAACAGACTATCTTTATGACCAAGTGCTAATGAAAGACACCCCTGCCCCCCCGCCCCGCTGGAAAGATTTCTTAAACAAGAAAGCAAAAGCAAAAAGCATGAACTTAGAGCAGAAAAAGGAAGCCAAACCAAATTAAACCTTAGCTATAGTCAAAGCAGTACCCCGGGGATCTCAAACCGATGCCTTCTGTAAACCGTTTCGACAGTATGACAAGGCGTGTAGACCCATGGGATGTCAGCTTTTATAAACTTTTATGTCAATTTGAAAATGGGGCTTATTTTGTTTTACATTATTTTTCCTTTTTGTTAATAATTTTATTTTGCTTTACAGCATCTCACTGTGTCACTGACGGTAAGGAAAAAAGACACTGGTCCGTAAGGACAGATAATGAGAAGCACTGAACTAGACAACATTCAAATCACAAAATTTTATTTATGAAAAAAATACAAATAGGAAAAATATTTGCAATCAAAAGGGATGTAAGGATAAATGGGTTAAAGATAAAAACGGGGCACCTGGCTGGCTCCGTGGATATAGAGCGTGTGACTCTTGACCTCAGGGTCCTGAGTTCAAGCCCCACTCCTACATTGGGAGTAAAGCTTACTTAAAAAAAAAAAAAAGAAAAATGGGCTAAAAAACCAGAAAACACTGTGACTACTCCTAATGTCCAACTAACATGTGAGAGGGCGTAACTTCTAGATCATCAGTAAATGGATGATCACCACAGTGATGCCTCAAGCCAGCCGCCTGGCAAGCATTAAAAGGTCCCACATCCTAAATGTTTCCAAGGGCGCCGACCCTCAGAGGAGGGCTGGGCGAACCAGGCCGGTCAAGGCCGGTAGAAAGCTCCTGGAGCATTGAGAAGCAAACAGAAGCTGCGAGCGGAGGTTCCGCGTGACCCCTGGGATCCCACACAAATGCCCATGTGTACCCTAAATAATGCTGTGGGGGCCCCACAGTGAGTGGGTGGGCTCACAGTGAACACGAGATGCCACCTCCGCAGGTGGGGTGAAGAGGGGCATGTTCCCGCCACAGAGCACCTGACCGCGACCCCTGTCCTCACCCACGGGCGGCCAACTGCAGGCCGATCAAACTCTCATCCCCTCTGACCCCGTGGGAACTGCAGGACTCCGTGGGGACAGATTCCCCTATAAATCCAGTAACCTCCTGAGTTCTGAGTCACTGTCATCTGCAGAGTCATCTCCCTCTTGGGATCTGGACATCAAGGGGAAAGAGGGCTCCTCCAAAGGGTCTTGGGGCAAGTGGAGCCCTGTGAAATTGGGGGCCAGTATGGGGTCTGGCGAGAAGTCCGAGGCGAAGGAGTTCTGAGGCCAGGCTGGGGCTGAGGCAGGGGCCTGGGCAGTGGGGACGTGGCCCTGGGAGCCCTGCTCTGGGTCCCACCAGGCCCGGCGGAGGCTGTAGACGCTGGGATCTGCTGCCGGGGAGACCCGCGCAAGGCTGAGCCGAGCGGGCCTGCAGATGCCGAGGCTCCCTGGGAACGTGGGTCTCCCAGGGACTGGGGCCGAGGCAGGATCCGGGGCAGGAACAGAGGCAAGGACAGGGAAAGGAGCACGGAAGGGAAAAGGGACCAGGGTGGGGGCAGGGGCAGGGATAGAATCAGGGGCGGGGGCTCCAGGGCCCTGGGGTGCAGCATGGGCTCCCCGACCTCGCCCTTTGGGCAGTCCCTGCAGCCTCGCATGCTTGGCCCGATGGTTCTTGAACCATACCTGGAGGGAGGGACAGAGGGGACAAGGAGGAGGTGTGAAAGGGCTTGCCTCATCCCAGGGGTGGGGCTGCTCGGGAGAAAAAAAGCCTGTCTCACCAGGGAAATGCAAATCAAAACCACAATGAGATATCCCCTCACACCAGTCAGAATGGCTCAAATTAACAAGTCAGAAAACAGATGTTGGGAGGATGTGGAGAAAGGGGAGCCCTCCTACACTGTTGGTGGGAATGCAAGCTGGTGCAGCCACTCTGGAAATCAGTGTGGAGGTTCCTCAACAAGTTGAAAATAGAGCTACCCTACGACCCAGCAATTGCACCACTGGTTATTTGCCCCAAAGATACAAATGTAGTGACCCGAAGGGGCACCTGCACCCCAATGTTTATAGCAGCATGTCCGCAATAGCCAAACTATGGAAAGAGCCCAGATGTCCATCGACAGATGAATGGGTACAGAAGATGTGATATATATATATATATATATATATATATATACGCATATATATATACACACATATATATATATACACACACATATATACACACACACACACACACATATATATATATATATATATATATATATATATACACAATGGAATATTATGCAACCATCAAAAAAGGAAATCTTGCCATTTGCAATGAAGTGGATGGAACTAGAAGGTATTATGCTAAGCGAAATAAGTCAGTCAGAGAAAGACAATTATCATATGATCTCAATGATATGTGAAATTTAAGAAACAAAACAGAGGAGCATAGGGGAAGGGAGGAAAAAATAAAACAAGATGAAATCAGAGAGAGAGACAATCCATAAGAGACTCTTAACTATAGGAAACAAACTGAGGGTTGCTGGAGGGGAGTTGGGGGGGGATGGGGCAACTGGGTGATGGGCATTAAGGAGAGCACGTGATACAATGAGCACTGGGTGTTATCTAAGACTGATGAATCACTGAACTCTACCTCTGAAACTAATAATACAGTATATGTTAATTAATTGAATTTAAATTAAAAAAAAAAGCTGGCCTCATACCGCTCCCTATGGCCCTAGGTCCAATTTGAGGTCCCTGGGGTGCGGGGTGCAGGAGGCTGCAGGGGAGGGTGCAGAGGGCAGGAGGGGCAGGGCGTGGGCACCCTGGAGCCCAGGGGCTGGGCTTCACAGAGACCCTGAGTGCTGGTGCCTGGAGATCCATTAGGGCTTCAGTCTGGGCAGGATCACGTTGGCTGGTTTGGACAGCACAGGGGTTGAGGTGAACTTGGGGTCCAGCCCTGGGTCTACACAGGGGGCCCCTTGCTAACTTTGTGGGACCCTCTGGCCTCAGTCTACTCAGCGGTAGCGGGGGAGGGCTCAGCCCCCAGGAAGTGCCACCTTCTTCGTGATCTTGTGAAGACTGGGGACAAGGGGGACGGGGGGGTCATACCTGCACTTGATGTTCATCCAGGTCGAGCCTGGCCGCCAGGGTGAGGCGTTCCTCGTAGCTCGGGTAACGGTTCATCGTGAAATATTTCCTCAGCTCCTGCAGTTGCTCCTTGAGGTACACTGTGCGCTTCTTCCGGAGCCTTGGGAGCCTTTGGGGTGCTGGGGGGCCTGGTCGCAGGAGAAACAGGGTCAGACAAGCCAGAGACAGCCCCCAGCCCGCCATCGCCCCTCCCCCCCGCCCGGGCCAGGCCCTTGTGAGCAGGTGGGAGGCTCAGGCCTGCGGTACGAGGCCCAGCTGTGGATTCGAGGCAGCCTGTGGCCCAGATGCCCCGGGGTCAGGCCCTGGCTCTCCCCCTTCCAGCCCGAGTCCCTGGGCGCATCTGGGCCTCAGTGTCCGCGTCCTTGAAATGGGCCTAATAAACAGTTCCGGTCTTGTGATTCCAGGGCCCACAGCCATGGAAGGCCGGTACGGTGGGCGCCCCAGGCTCAGCCAGCTTGCTGCCTCACGTGGGCTCCCACCTCGCCAGGCCCCCCAGCCCCTCCCACCAACGGCCAAAGCCTCCCTCACACTTGCAGGGGGCCAGTGCCCACCAGGCCCTCTGCTCAGCCCACCCCAAGAATTTAAGTCCACGCCCCAGCTCCACAGAAGTCCCCACAGCACAGGGTGGGACCCCCCCCCCGGACAGGGGGCCTCCCCAGCCTCAGCCACAGCGGCCAGCCGACAACCCCCCGCCGACCCCGGCCCAGGCCGCTCAGGTAGGCCCAGGCGCACCTGCGGGAGGGTCTGGCTCCTGCATCCTCACCGCTCCTCGGCTGCTGCGTGTGAGGCTCGGCCCACAGGACCTGGGGCTTAAATCCCACCGGCAAGCTGTGCCCACCCAGACCCAGCCTGAGGGTCCTGGGACTCTCCCTCTCTCACCCACCCTCAGCCCCACCCCTGGAGGAGTCACAGTGAGTAATCCTTTCCCCCCTGTGGGTGGGGGCGGGGCTGGGGGCTGGGTCCTCAGTGGCAAGACAGCCTTGGTCACACCCTCAGGGGGCTCTCGCCCAGGGGAACCCCACGCTGCTCATGGTGCGGGGTCCCCGCCCCAGGAAAGGGCCCCTCCAGCCAGTGCCCTGGGGTCATCCCATCCCTTCCCAGTCCTGGGAGCCGCAGCCCCCCACTTCCCCATCCAGCCTCCATCCTCTCCTGCCCGGTCGGTCCAGCAACCGTGGCCCCCAACACCACTCTCGCCTTCTGGTCCCTTCTCTAAGTGGCCCCCGAGTCCTGGACAGAGGGGTGCTCAGACACGCTGGCCCCGAGGGTGGTTTGGGGTCCGTGCTGCTGGTTTTCCTACGGGATGGAGCCCGATGGGGGTGCAGGTGGACGGCTGCCCTTTCCTCTTAGTGAATGAATGAGCAGGGGCTGCTCTGTGTGCTGGACTCAGGAGCTCGGGGCCCGGGGAGCCAGCCCCTCAAGCTTCACAGACCCACATCTAAACATCGGACTGAGCTCCTCCCTGGCGTAGGGTCTGCTCGGGACTCAAGTGGGGGAGAACACAGCTTACAAGGTTCAGGTCCCGGGGAGGGCTTTTATTTTCATCAGAGGGAGAGGAAGGGTGCATAGGATAGGTGATCAGACACGAAAGGAGGCAAAGCAAAGGGATCTCGTCGTTCGAGGTTTGCTGGAGTACCTCACAGTGGTATTCTACCGTAAGTGGACATTATGCCCCTTCCTTTCTGGCAAGATTCTGCCTTAATTGGACATCTTTTTCTCCTTCTTGGCAGGTGAGAACATATGCGTCACCAAGTCAATGGTTCTGCTGTCCACAAGGGAGCATCTAGTAATTTCTTTGGTGTATAAGGCGTGACCAGAGGCCACCTTCTGTTTCATTTTTAAAAGAAATAAGGGGCGCCTGGGTGGCTCAGTTGGTTAAGTGTCTGCCTTTGGCTCCGGTCATGATCCCAGGGTCCTGGGATCGAGCCTCGCATCGGGCTCCCTGCTCAGTGGGGTGCCTGCTTCTTCCTCTCCTGCTCCCCCTGCTTGTGTTGTCTCTCTCTCTCTCTGTCAAATAAATAAATAAAATATTTAAAAAAAATAAAAATAAATGAAATGTAACATTTTGTTGGTAGATTGGCACAGATTGAGAAGAGGGGGTCACAGCTGGGGTTGGCGGGTGGGAGGATGGGGAATCTGACCTTCTCATGCTTTTGGAATGTATTACACAGAAGATCAAGTTCAAAAGTAAATAAGGCATATGAACACTGTTATTTTAGGTCTATCTACAATTGTTATTGTAGGTCTAGCTCATCATTATTGTAAGTCCAGCTCCCCTGGGCTAGAGCCCCCTGAGGGTGGGACCAAAGTTGTCTTGCCACTGAGGTCCCAGCCCCCAGTCCCACAGGGGGAAAGGACTAATCACTCACTGTGACTTCTCCGGGGCGGGGTGAGGTGGTGAGAGAGTGGGGGTCAATGTTGATCCTCTACTTAGAGTTCCTTCGTGGAAAGTACCATAACCCATCAACTCTTCCTCGTCAGACAGGCGTGACACCTCATAAGTACTCTGGGAACACAGTGGTGACTAGGGAAATAATATCCCTGCCCTCCTAGGTTTTGCTGAGTAGCAATTTATTTGTCCAACAGAGGCGTGAATGGAGGGACAAGCCCACCTAAGCTGTGAAAATATACATTTAAATATAGGAAAGTCATGGCAGCGCCATTCAGAATAGCAAAAGGGTGGAAACAAACTGAAATGTCCGTCAACTGATGAAGTGACACAATGCCCTATATTCACACAATGGAATATTATTTAACTCCAACCATAAAAGGGAGTACTCACTCACGCTACATGGATGCACCTTGCGAATGTCCCGTGAACGTAAAGAAGCCAGACACAAAAGGTCACATAGGTATGATTCCAGGTACATGAAATGTGCACGATGGAGAAATCCATGGAGACAGCAATGATCGGGGGAGGGGAAAATTGGGACTCCCTTGAATAGTTACGGGGTTTCAATTTGGGGTGATGTCATGGTCTATGGTTGATCGTGGTGATGGATGCCCAGTGGAAAAAAAACATTGAATTGTACACCTTAAGTGGGAGAACTTTATATTATGTGGATACAGATCAATCAAAAAATACATTGATGAAATGCTTATTATATTGCCCACCGGATTGATGAAGATCTGAGTGACGGGCTGCATCTAGAGCTGATGGGGCGGAGGGTGGGAATGCGGCTTTCCATCACCATTGATGGAGTCGAGGTTGGTAACAAAGAATTTTTGGAGATTTTGGAGTTGGTGCCAGCGAGGATCTGGTAAAGGATCGAATGAGCACAGTGCCCTCTGACTCAGTGGTTTTATCATAAGAGGTTTATCCTGGGAGATGTTTGCCTATTGTGTAGAAGCGCTATTTGAAATTTCAAGGAACTGAGTTCATTACAGGAGCTCATGCTCACTACTAAGAGGGTGATTAAATACTTTTCGGCCACCTCAGTCTGTGGAAAGATACTTAACAGTGAAAAGGAATCAGGGGTAGAACTTTTATTATTTATTTATTTATTTTAAAGATTTTATTTATGTATTTGCTAGAGAGAGAGACAGTGAGAGCAGGAACACAAGCAGGGGGAGTGGGAGAGGGAGAAGCAGGCCTCCTGCTGAGCAGGGAGCCTGATGTGAGACTCGATCCCAGGACGCTGGGATCATGACCCTAGCCGAAGGCAGCCGCTTAACCGACTGAGCCACCCAGGCATCCCAGGGGTAGAACTTTTAGTAACAGTTGATGATTTGTAATGTATTTTTTATTTTGTTTGAGTGGCAGAGACTTAGAAAGGCACAAAGTTAATGACTAATGATGTATTAAATGATTGAATGAGCCCGCAGTTTCTGACACCAGGTAATGTCTCAGGCACACTGTTCATTTCTGAGAATGTAGGCATTAAATAAACAACTCAAAAGATAAGTATACACATAATATATTAATTATGCAAACACCCAGCAAAAATTAATTACCCAGGGATTATGGAGAATGCAGACGCTCATTTTCTCTCTTTTCTACTTCTTCTTCTTCTTCTTATTAATTATTTGATTTGCAAGCAAGAAAACTAAGGACACCTTCTGGCTTTGGGTGCTGCACGGGGCACATTGATGCTCAGCTCTCCGTTCTTCTGACCTGACTCCTTCCAGGGCTGGATGGAAACCAGCTGCGGGAGCAGGAGTTCCTCATTGGGCTCCCAGATTCAGATGGATGGGGATGTCGTCTGTAGTCCAGAATCTACCTGCACAAACAGAGAGGGAGGTAGGAAGGGAGTTGGTGGAAATGTGGGCTAAGAAGAAAGAACTAATCCACTGAATTTTGATTCAGTCAGAACAGAAACAATGGCTCCCTCCCCATCTATCAATTCCTTATCTCCTCTGCAACCCCTCCCAGGCAAGCCCTGATTTGGGTCCTCTCAGTATGATTGACTCATCTCCACCTCCTGCCCAGGAGATGCTCACAGACCGCCAGACCCCTCCCTGTTCTCTGTGCAAAGGAGAGGCGTCACTCCCCAAGGGAGAGGGGGCCCCAGGTAGGGTGGTCAAAGATGAGCAAGCGGAACTTTGAAGACAACATTGGAGAGATGGACTGATGGGGGCGGGGGAGTTGGTCTCTGCCTTCTAGAACCTTCTGGGCTTTCTGTGATTGACATTCCTTCCTGTGTCTCTGGACTTTGCCCTCTGCTTCCTCTTTCGTTTTTGAAATACACCCCCTCCTCCTTGTTCATGCACTCCATATTTGTGAATCTCCCTACTTGCTAAAATTTCCTTGTCACCCCAAAACAAATGCTCCCCGCGTTTTCCTAGTTGTTCACAGACACGTGCAGAGCGGTGAAAAATTCGAGTGATCAACTTCACGTTGTTTCCAGCCGCCTTTTTGTTTCAGCTCTTATACTGTAAACAAGTGTCCTTTTGAGGAATATTTAATGCTTTTAATATTTTTGTGCTTTTAAAATTGTTGTTTTACATATATATTATACACGATATTTATCATTTTAACCATTCGTAAGTACACTATTCGGTGGCATTAAATACAATCACAATACTAAAATGGTTATGTTATTGTGTAACCATCACCACTGCCCATACTTAAAACTTTTTCATCCTCCCCGGGACAGAAACAGGAACTCCTCTTTCTGCCTTCTCTCAGCCCCTGATAATGTCCAATCCATTCTCCATCTCTATGAATTTGACTAAGTACCTCATATAAGTAGAATCATGGGATATTTGTCCTTCCATGCCTGGCTTATTCACTAAGCATAACGTCTTCCTTAAAAAAAAATTTTTTTTAAGATTTTATTTTTAAGTAATCTCTACACCCAACATGGGGCCCGAACTCACAACCCTAAGATCAACAGCCTCAGCCCGGGCTCCTGGATGGCTCAGCCGGTGAAGCATCTGCCTTCGGCTCGGGTCATGATCCCGGGGTCCTGGGATCCAGTCCCACATCGGGCTTTCTGCTCAGCGGGGAGCCTGCTTCTTCCTCTACCCCCCACCTCCCACTCATTATTTCCCTTATTCACAAATAAATAAAATCTTTTTTTTAAAAAAGAAAAGAGGGCGCCTGGGTGACTCAGTTGGTTAAGCGACTGCCTTCAGCTCAGGTCATGATCCTGGAGTCCCGGGATCCAGTCCCACATCGGGCTCCCTGCTCAGCAGGGGGTCTGCTTCTCCTTCTGATCCCCTTCCCTCTCGTGCTGTCTCTCATTCTCTCTCTCTCTCAAATAAATAAATAAAATCTTAAAAAAAAATAAAATAAATTAAAAAAAGAAAAAAAGAAAAGAGTCTCACGCTCTTCTGACTGAGCCAGCCAGGTGCCCCAGCATAGTATGTTCGATGTTCCTCCATGTTGTCGCATGTATAAACACGTCCTTCCTTTTTGCGGCTGGATGATATTCCACTGTATGGGTAGACCACATTGTGTTTCTCCATTTACCTGTTGATGCACACTGGGTTGTTTTTGGCTATTGTGAATAGTGCTCCTGCAAACATGAATACACACGTATCTGTTTGAGTGGATGCTTTCAGTTTTTTTGCATAATATACCTAGGGGTGGACTTGCTGGGTCATAGGGCATTTTTGCGCTTGCTGTTGGTGATTGTGCTATTTCAAATGCATAGCACCAAGGTGCTGTCTGGTAGTCCCAGGTGCAAGAAGGCTGGGATGTGCCTTTGGGAGAAAATCTGTGCGTTAGATGAGCTTCCTTCGGGCGGGAGTTAGAGTCCTGTTGGCCATGAGTTCAATGTGAAGAAATCGACAATATATATTAAATAAGGGCTCTTTAAGCAGAATGCATTAAACAAGGTGATACGCCGATGAGTTGATGAAAACGTGACCAGAGGCTTGCGGGAAACTAGGAGCAGGACCAGATTTGCTACTTTGGTGTTTGAGGTGACTTCATAGAACATAGCTACTCAAAGGAACACAGTAAAAAGCATGTCAAAAGTCAACTCGAGGGGTGCCTGGGTGGCTCAGTCGGTAGGCGTCCAACCCTTGATCTCGGCTCGGGTCATGATCTCAGGGTCGTGAGTTCAAGCCCGTTGTTGGGCTCCGAGCTGGGTGTGGAGCCTACTTAAAAAAAAAAAAAAAAAAGTCAACTTGAATCTGAGCTTTACAGGGAAGGGCTATGATAAGGGCCGGGATCTAATCAGGTCGGGGAGGAGTTCCAGAGATTCCCAGCAAAGTGCCAGGTACATGGGAAGAGCTGAACATAACGTTGGTTCCCTGACCAGACAGCCGTCTGCTTCAGTGAGTTCTTCTTGATGTCTTGCCCTGCCCTGTTTAGAAGGTTCCGGAAAGAATGTGGTTTGTGAGTTCCTGGGTGGGGGGGTGTCTCTTCAGAATGGTGTCATTGGGAAGAGGTCCAGAACTTTCATCAGATGCTAAAGGAACTGACTGTCCTCGGGGGCGACCTTCTCCTCTGCTCTGAAAACCCTTCCCTAGTCTAACCACTGTCCGCGCTGCTGTATATGAAGGAAGGTGGGGGTGTGGCTGCTGAGGGCAAGCAACATCCGTCCCCTAAAAACACACATGCCAGGAATTAATAATTCTGGAGGAGAAAACAGGGTCTCGATGGACAGGAGAGATCTGAAAATGTAGGCAGAAGCGTTAGGTTCTACGGTGACCATGGAGGTGAGAGCCAAAGGTGGGGAAAACACTTTCCAGGCATGGGGAGCAAGACATCTCGGCTTCCAGGTGTCCTCCCTGCCCCCCCCCCCATTTCCCCCTCTCCCTCCTGGGGTCTCAGTGTGTGAGAAGTCTCAGACCTCCTCATAGGGTTTCAAAGAAGCAGTTTTCATTCTATCCTGATAGTCTGTCTGCTCTCCCCCCACAGCCTGTCATGTGTCCCCCCTTCCCTCCCCCAAATCTGATCTAATTCTCTCTCTGCTCTGCTGAGGCCCGCCTGGCCTAAGAGGATTGGAGCATTTGCTAAATGGGTCCAGGACAGGGTCAGAGAACCGGCTGGTGGGGAGACCCAGGGGCCAGGACGGCCACAGGGGGGCGGCAGAGGAGATGAGGAGCCTGGGGAGCAGAGCCAGGAGCGGGGGACAGAGTGGGACACAGGCTTGGTGTTCAGAAAACTATATTAAAAGGGTTAGGAGGGGGCCAACATTGTTGATTTTAAAGATTTATCATGAACCTATTTCTTGATTTCCTATCCACTCTCCCCTCTCTGTCCCTTTGGAAGTAACAGGGGTTCTGGAGACCGGGAAAGCGGGTATAACTGTGAGGGTCTGGGGGCATCGGACCAGGGCCCTCAGAGATGACCTGGGAATGTTCTGGAGGGGTCTGACCTGTCAGGAAGCTACGCAGAGCCCTGAGGTCTGCCTCTGACATGACGCATCAGGCAGCTTTGGGGTGTCTAAGGAAAGCATTAAAAAAAATTTAACATAGAATTTTACATACATTTTATTTTATTTACTTTTTAAAAAACACATTTTAAATCTATTTATTTTATTTTATTTAAGAATTTTTTTTAAAGATTTTATTTATTTATTTGACAGAGATAGTGAAAGAGGGAACACAAGCAGGGGGAGTGGGAGAGGGAGAAGCAGGCTTCCAGCTGAGCAGGGAGCCCGGTGCAGGGCTCGATCCCAGGACCCTGGGATCATGACCTGAGCTGAAGGCAGATGCTTAACATCTGAGCCACCCAGGTGCCCCTATTTTAAATAAATTTAAAAGTATTTAAAATATTTGAAAAATTCCTCAGGTTTAATGTCTAATACAGTAAAATGGCGATTGACATTCAAGAGCCGGACAGGACCCCGGGGTTTGTCCATCCCAGTGAAAACCCCATTCAGACCCAGGGCACAGTTTCGATGGTAAACCAGCCAAGGCCCAGAATTGTGTCTATTCATCGTTAGCCGTGTGTCTCTGGGCCAGGCATTCCTTTCTCTGAGTCTCAGTTTTCCTGTAGGAAGGCTGGAGTTGATAATCCTCACCTCCAGAGCTGACATACCACTGTGGAGGGTCCAATTGTTATACCGAAATATGCTCCTGAGCTTGGTCGATATCCCCTCTGCAAAGTACGGGGGCAACTTGCCCCATTTCCCTGGGTTCAGGGGTCCCTGGGATATGGGACTTTCAGTGCTAAACCAGGACAGTCCCAAGAAAACTGGGTTGGTTGGTCACCTCACCCCTATGTCCTTCAACGGCTCCATCTTTTGGGAACCCTGTGTGTCCCTATGGTCCAGTCACTACAGGGCTCATGTCCCTAGGACCTGCAATTGCTGTTGCGGCCCACGGTGTATTATACATATGCGTGTGTATACACATACATATAAATTTAATATATGATGTGTATATAACATAGAATGCCATGTGATATGTGATATATAATATAATACATATAACACACATATGCATGTCCATCTACATGTCTTTTATGTGTGAAGAAGAGTACAGCTTGATAACTCTTCACAAAGTGAACACACTCGATTATCAACACCTAGATCAAGAAATGATTACAACCAGGGCACCTGGGTGGCTCAGTGGGTTAACATCTCACTTTTGATTTTGGCTCAGGTCGTGATCTCAGGGGCGTAAGATCAAGCCCTGGGCTGGGCTCCTCACTCAGCAGGGAGTCTGCTTGAGATTCTCTCTCTCTCCCTCTCCCTCTGCCCCTCCCCCTCTAAAATAAAGAAATCTTAAAAAAAAAAAAGAAATGGACATGACCAGCCCCGCCAAAAGGCTTTCTTGATTTCCCCACCTGCTCCCCCTCCCCTCATCAATGGCAACCATTCCATTACCTTGACTTCTAGCTCCATAGATTTGAGGTGCCAGACGTAATTTGTGTAAACGGGACCATACCATATTCTCTCTCTGTCTCCGCTGCGTGCTCTCTTTTTGTGCTTGGCTTCTTTTGCTCAGCGTTAAGAGTTACGAGACTCATTTGTGTTTTGCATGTCTCATTATGTCTTCCTTTTTATTGTGGAAAAGCATCTCAAAGGGTGGCCCAGGGACCCCTGGGGGTCATCGAGACCCTATTGGGGGGGCGCTCACCAGATCAAAACTACTTTCATAATAATGCTAAGATAGAATCAGCCTTTTCTTCCATTCCCTGGCCAGCCCTCAGTGGGTTTTTCCAGAGCCTTCAAGACACACCTCAACAGACCAAATGAACCCAGTAGCCGCTACGGGGACCCGGCTGTCTTTTATTCGGTCTGACACTAAAGAGATTTGCAAGACTTTAAACAGTGCTGCTCTTCTCATCAACTTCTTTCATCTGGGAAAATACAGTTATTTTTTCATGTGGAAATATATCGTTTTATGTTAACATGTCATGGGTTTATTTCAAATGAACTGAGAAATGCGTTATATATTTTTTATTCCTCAGTTTTAGATTTTATTTTTATTTATTTATTTTTTTAAGATTTTATTTATTTATTTGACAGAGAGAGAGAGAGACAGCGAGAGAGGGAACACAAGCAGGGGGAGTGGGAGAGGGAGAAGCAGGCTTCCCGCCGAGCAGGGAGCCCGACTGGGGCTCGATCCCAGGACCCCGAGATCATGACCTGAGCTGAAGGCAGACACTTAAAGACTGAGCCCCCCAGGCACCCCTTATTCCTCAGTTTTAGATTTTAATACGGTAAATGCAGTAAAGACCACTGATGTAAACAGGTGCTCTTTGGGTCTTGGATGACTTTTAAGAACATAAAGGGGTCATGAGACCAACAAGTTTGGACCTGTCTCTGGGCAGGAATGATCTGCTCTGGATGGGTCTTTGAGTAGCTTCCGGTTTGGGGCTATTGTGAGGATGTGCTCTGAACGTTCTTCTCATCTTCTCCCTGAAATAAGCACGCATTCCTGTTGGGTGTGGACCGAGGAATGAAATGGCTGGGTTATATGATAGGCACACATGCACTTTTTAACAATACCACCAAATGGTTTCCTAGAGGGGCTGGAGTACCTTACGTGCTCACCAGCCGTGTGTGAGTTAACACTTAGAACTGTCAGACGTTCGTTTTAGCCGTCTGGTGGGACACAGAGGTATTGCTGTGAGGTTGTAATTTCCATTTGCCTGGCAACTGATGAAACAGTGCCCTGCGTCATGCATTGATGGGCCGCTTCTGAAATGCCTGTGTAAGTCTTCTGCGACCTGGGCAAATTTCAAAGCAATGTGATGTTTCACAATCCCAAAGGATGGGCTAAGGGAGACCACTCTCCCTGCCCTGGGGACCAACCCCTGGGACCCGAGGCTGGTGCTCTGGGCTCCGGATGATCAGCAGCCCCTGGGTCCAGCCTCCCATCTGAGCAGGTGCTCTGACAGGTGAGGCCTGAAGACTGATTCCCACTTTGTGGGTGGCCAAGGAGATAATCCTCTTTACAGGTGGGCAGACTGAGCCTGAAGGGTGGGGAGGAAAGTGCCCGCCCCCGCCCCTCCCCCCCAGCACACAGCTGACAAGCCTGAGGCCCACCAGTCCCAACTGCTCAGACACTGCACTGAGTGGAAGCCAGGCTTTAAACCCAGACTCACGTGGCTCCACATCGGTTCTGGGAAGACTCCCCCAGCTCCGTGGGGTTCACCCTTGCTCTGCAGCCCCTGATGGCTCCCCTGTCCAGTGGGAACAAGGAGCTGGGGTGGATGCCACCTTGCCCAACACGGGAGGTGGAGAAAACCTGGGTTTCAGGGACAGTTAGATCCTGAACTAACCAACTCAGCAATAATGTGATCCCCGAAGCATCTGCAAATACTGTTGGGTACTCCCAAGTCGGGCCTCACTGATTCCTGCGGCAATCACAGGTCTTTGGCTCTTTCCATAAAACCACACCCCACCTCTGCCCTGTGTGTGTGTCTCTCTGCCCCTCTGCCATTCACTCGGCCCTTCATCCATCCCTTTATTAAGCACCTACTGTGTGCTGGGACTGTCCCAGACAGACAAGGTCCCAGCCCTCCCGGAGCTCACGACCTGCGAGAGGGGCGGAGGAGAGGCAAGACGTTGGTAAGAGTTTTGCAGAAAATAAAGCAGTGCGAGTGAGCTAGGGAGCTACAGGGTGCAGGCCCCCCACAGTCTAACCCACTCCCTTCTGCTGCAGTTGAGGACTTGAAAAACACGGAGATTCTTTCCTCTCTACATCTCTCCCGGCATTCAATCATTGAACAAATGAATATTGATTTCCTCTTTATAGTTCTCCTCTCTCTCCCTTTGTCTCCCAGCTGTTTGATCTCCCCCAGTGTCTGTCACACCCTCCCGCTCCCCCCCCCCCCGCCCCCGGCTGCCCCAGGACCCTGTCTCCTGCGGGGCCTCGTGACCTCTGGTCTCCTCTGGGCTCCTTTCCTGCACTTGGCTAGTTTGGGGACAGGAAGAGGCCTGCGGGACAGAAGGGGACTGAGTGGTTAGAGGACAGATGGCACAGAACTGGGCACAGAATGCATTTTCTTCGAGTGGTGGCCCGAGTTGAGGCTTTGATCTTCCCACGTTGAGCTGAGGCTCCCGCGCTTGGGGGGGACAGGGGGCGGGGCTGAGGGGCGGGGCTTCCGCTGCCGAGGGGCGGGGCCTCCAGCTGCAATCCTTCCCTGCTCCCAGCGGTGCAGGTGGTGACAGCAGGTTACACCGGGGATAGTGGTATTTCCCTCATCCTCTTTTTTTTTTTTTTTTTAATTGAGGCACGATTTACATGGATAAAATGCACCCCTTTTAAATGATCAGTTTGATGCATTTTGACAAACTGGAGCTTTCATGTCATCGCAGTGCCTCTGGAGAGACAATATTGCACTGCCCGGAGTTTCCCTCAGGCCACTTTGCAGTCCGTACCCCCTCGCCACTCCAGGTCTTATCATCGTGACCCTTTTGGTGGGCGTGTTGTGGCATGCCATTGTGGTTTTAATTTGTGTCTCCCTGATGACAAATAATGTTGAGTATTGTGTGTGTTTGGCTCATCGGCTATCAGGATGTCTTTTTTTTTTTTTTTTTTAAGATTTTATTTATTTGACAGTGAGAGATACAGCGAGAGAGGGAACACAAGCAGGGTGAGTGGGAGAGGGAGAAGCAGGCACCCCGCGGAGCAGGGAGCCCGATGCGGGGCTCGATCCCAGGACCCCGGGATCATGACCTGAGCCGAAGGCAGACGCTTAACGACTGAGCCACCCAGGCGCCCCTATCAGGATGTCTTTTATGAAGTGTTTCTTCCAGTGGTTTGATTATTGAGTTGAAGGAGTCTTCTGTATTCTGGATATAAGGTCTATACCAGCTATAAGTTCTGCAAATGCTTTCTAACAGACCGTGCCTAGCATTTTCTTGTACTTAAGGGTATTTTTTGAAGAGTAGCATTTTCTAGTTTTGATCACATTTAATTTATTTTTTTTAAAGATTTTTATTTATTTATTTATTTGACAGAGAGAGCGAGAGCAGGAACACAAGCAGGGGGAGTGGGAGAGGGAGAAGCAGGTTTCCCGCCGAGCAGGGAGCCCAATGCGGGGCTCAATCCCAGGACCCTGGAATCATGACCTGAGCTGAAGGCAGATGCTTAACGACTGAGCCACCCAGATGCCCCAATCACATCTAATTTATTGATTTTCTATTTCATGGTGATTGCCTTCTGTGTCCTGTTTAAGAGACTTTTGCTTATCCCGTGGTCAAGAAGAATGTGTCTCTGTTTTTTGTTTTTCCCCACCCCTAGGAGCATTATACTTTTGCTTTTTCACATTTAGGACTGTGATTTCTCTCAAATTAATTTTTGTGTATTGTGATTGAGGTTCTTTCTTTTATTTTTTCTTATGTGGATATTCCATTGTTCAAACATGATGTATTGAAGACTTCCCTGTTGACTTGCTTTGGCATTTTTGTCAAAAAATCAATTAATCATAAAGTTTTGACCAATTTCTGAACTGTGTATTCTGTCCCATTGATTGATTTGCTTGTCCTTATGCAATATCGCGCTGTCTTTTTTTTTTTTTAATTTTTTATTTATTTGCGAGAGAGAGAATGAGAGACAGAGAACATGAGAGGGAGGAGGGTCAGAGGGAGAAGCAGACTCCCTGCCGAGCAGGGAGCCTGATGCGGGACTCGATCCAGGGACTCCAGGATCATGACCTGAGCCGAAGGCAGTCGCTTAACCAACTGAGCCACCCAGGCGCCCTTTTTTTTTTTTTTTTTTTAAGATTTTATTTATTTATTTGACAGAGAGAGAGCGAGAGCAGGAACACAAGCGGGGGGGTGGGAGAGGGAGAAGCAGGCTTCCCACTGAGCAGGGAGCCCGATGGGGGGCTCGATCCCAGGACCCTGGGATCATGACCTGAGCCGAAGGCAGACGCTTAACGACTGAGCCACCCAGGCGCCCGATGTCGCGCTGTCTTGATTACTGTAGCATTGCAGTAAGTCTTGAAGTCAGGTAATATAAGTTTCCAGCTTTTTTTTAAAGATTGTTTTGATATTCTAGATTCTTTAAATTTTCATAGAGATTTTTGAATCCGGTTGTCAGGTTTCTACAAAAACACACTTTTGAGAGGTTTTGGTTGGGATTGCAGTGACTAACGATTCGTCTGAGAATAACTGACATATCTTAACAATATGGAGTCTCCCAATCCCTGGTTTATTTCACTCTTGACTTGGGTCTCCTTTAACGTCTCCCAGCAGAGCTTTGATGTTTGTAGAGGGACAATTAGCTGAACGAAGAGATGACAGGAGTTAGGGATGGATTGGCTGTGGGACGAGTGTGAGGAAAAAGGGAGTGGGCAAGGCTAAATGACAAAATCTCTTCTTGAGTCTCTAGGTGGAGATGAGAAAGAAAATGACTTCTCCTGGGGGGATCCAGCTCAGAAGAAGGGCCTAAATGTGGACTCAACTGTCCCCCAGGGCCATGTGCATGACCTTCTGAGACCCACCTCTG
Organism: Mirounga leonina; assembly: GCF_011800145.1. Taxonomy (NCBI): domain Eukaryota; kingdom Metazoa; phylum Chordata; class Mammalia; order Carnivora; family Phocidae; genus Mirounga; species Mirounga leonina. The sequence continues at coordinate 3,959,205 of NW_023270718.1, forward strand.
CACACCCTCCCACCCTGGGGGGGCCCTGACAGGCAGATGGGTGCACAGTCCCAGGAGGAAGTGATGTGGAGAAGTTGATACTTTTCTTCCACGGGGCCGTAAGGACCCTCTCTCGCTCTCCCTGCTCAGCCTCCTTTCCTTCCCTGCTCTGGTGGGCCAGGACGGTCTGTTAACAGCACTGGATTGTCCCATCAGTAGCCTCCTGACTGGTCACTGAGGGTCAGACAGCCCCTCCCTCTCTCCCTGTCACCCCTGGTTCTTCAAGCTAATGAGACCTGCCCTGATTCCCGAGCCAGGCTGCTGGCCTTAATCCCCCCCTGGCAGGGGGTTCGTGCGGGTGGAGAAAGAAAGAGCCCCTTATGATGAGACACAATGACCCAGCCACAAGGCAGGATTACCACCATCACACGCATGTATGTACGTGTGCGAGGATGTGTGTGCGTGCGTGTGCATGATCGGGTGTATGGTGAAATAGAACAGACCTAGGGAGGGAGATGGAGACAAGGACAATCACAAGTACAGAGTGAGAGAGGCTACCAAGATAGGGAAAAAGCAGAATTGGAGGGAAAGTCGGGAGAAAGAAATCGAGAATCAGAGAATCAAATGAGGTGTTGGCGAAAAAGAGAGAGAAACAGGACCAGAGCTTGGAACTTGGGAGGTTGGATAAAGAAGCACAGAGGTACAGGGGGTACGCTGGAGTTGCAGGGACAGGTGGACAGACAGGGAGACAGGGACAGAGAGACACAGGTGCCCAAAGCAAAACAGAGACAGAGTCGCAGGGAGAGAAAGGGAATGAGAGATCCGAGAACAAGAGACCAAGGCAGAAATGCAAGGAAATCAATCAAGACAGGGACGGAGGGGCACAGAGTTGGAGAACGAGGTGGGGGGCACACATGTGAAGTAGCAGGAATGGCATAGCCGGGGGCCCAAGGGAGAGAGAAACTGAGGCACAGAGATCCCAAACAAAGACCAGTAGAGCAAGTAGGAGAGGCTGATGTCCGTTAGAGACAGAAAGTTTGGAGACCAGAGTGATAGAGGCCGAGGCCAACAGAGAGAAAAGGGGAAACTGAGCCAGAAGCCACAAACAATGGGGCCAGACAGGTTTGAATAAGTCGGCAGACAGAATGCTGGGGAGAGAAGGGGTGACCCAGGAGGGGAGGCAGAAAGCCCTGCACCCCTTATTTTTCAAATGATCTCTCAGCAACACCCAGCATTTCTCTCCTTCCTCTTTGATGGGATGCCAAATCGGGAGGGACACCAGTTGGACCTCAGGAAGAACTTCCCTGAAGAGTGGGGGCTCCTGGTCACAGGCAGGAGCTGGGGCTTCCTGTCCCCATCAGGCCTAATTGCCAAGATGTCTTGGGGAGGAGAGGGGGGATTAGGCAGACGGGTGCCCCTCCCCCTCCCAGCCAATGTCACCTCCTGGCATCCAGTCAAGTCCCCCACCCGGGGCCAGGATTACCCTCTGAGATCCAGGCCACTGCAAATGACATCACTCCCAGCCAGGGCTTAAAATCGCCCCATGTGAAGGGACCTGTTTCCTTCAGCCTCTGCCACCTGCCAGGAGAGCCCCGTCCCCCTGTTTCTGAAGGTGAGTGTCTGCAGGAGTGGCAGAGGGGACGGAGGGAGGAGGAGTGAGAGAGGGGAGACTCAATTCTCAGTTCTCAGGGGCCGAGAGGAAGGGATGTGTGATGTTTGCTGCAGGGTCCTCTAGGGAATGGCGTTTCCATCCTGGTGTCTGAGATGCGGGGTGCCTGTGAGCACAGCAGGAGGGAGTGAGGGTGGACAGGGCATGGGGGAATGCCTGGGGTGCCTAGTTATTTGTTGAGCAACTGCTGAATGACAGGAATAGAATGCAAGAACCACTGGCCTGCAGCAGGAGGGAGGAAGGGTAGACTCTGGGGTGGCCCGACGGGGCCGGGAATGCCGAGATTCTCAGCTCACATGCTGGTGGAGTGATTACCTGGGGGCCTCCCTACTCTAGAGACTCCTGCTTCCCCAAGTCCCATCTGGATCAGGAGGATATATAGTTCAGCTCCTTGTCCCACCGGATGGTGGAGCTCATGGGGGCAGTGCAGACAAGGCAAAGGAGGACCTTGAACGTGGCTGATCTGGGGGAGTCTTGCCAGGGCTGATGTGGGGCCCCCTGAGTCTGGGCTTAAAGCCTGCCTTTTACTCACTGTGTGGCCTTGGGCCATTCACGTGACCTCCCTAAGCCTCAGTTTCCTAGTCTGCTAAAGTGGTGACAATGACAAGTTGCCATGAAGAGCCACTGGGACCCCATGTCACAGGCCTGGCCTGCAGTAAGCCCAGGAGAGGGAGCTGGCTTCATCCTGCTTTGGGGGGATCGGGGGCACAGTTGGGGGCCGAGAGCAGGGGACTCTACTCTCTGAGCCTCGGTTTCCTCCTCTGTGAAGCGAGGATCATAGTAGAACCCACCTTGGAGGAAGTTTTATCGGGATGATTGTTCCCATAGTAGAACCCACCTTGGAGGAAGTTTTATCGGGATGCAGTTGGGGGATCATGACTGGAGGTCCTTATGGTTGTCAGCTGCCTGACTGAGGGTGGGTACCTTCCTCTGTGCCCTTCAGGCTCGGTTTCCCCACCTCTAGAATGGGATCATCTCCTTGACTACCCACAAGGTGGGTGCGAGCCTTCAGGCCTTCCCTGTCAGAGCACCTGCTCAGGTGGGAGCCTGGACGCAGTGGCTGCTGAACCTCAGAAGCCCCAAGCGCCAGCCTCGGCTTCCACGGGTTGATCCCCAGGGCAGGAGAGTGGTCTTCCTCAGCCCACCTTTGGGACAATGAAGCATCATTGCCTTGAACTTCACCCGCGGGATGATTACAGGGTTGCTGTCAGGCTGACTGTAAATTCTCAACAAAAGGTAGACATCCTAACTCTTGCTGTCTGTGCTTCTTGGGATGGGACACCAAAGCCTGTGTAGAGTGGGCAAGTCCCAAGACCGTGACCTCACTAGCTGTCTCATCTTGTTGCCAGAGAAAAATTTCAGTGGATGTCCGACATTATTTTTATTATTCTTTGCGGACGTCTTGTCCACAAAGCCCTTGTGGGTTGTCTGAGGAAGCCGGCAAACGCTCAATCCTGGAGGTCATTGTCATGACCAGCTGCTTGGTCTTGGGTGAGCACCTTCCTCACCCCAGGCTCAGATTCCCTGTCTGTAGGGTGGATCACCCCAGTGCAGAATGCTGGGCTCTCCTGGAAGGCCAACCGCTTAGCCTGGTAAACCCGGCACAGAGTCGATGGGGAAGACAATGAACGTGGATGCTCTCGTTCCAGGCTCTGCACCTGGTCCCTAGCAGGGCAGTGCCACACGTCTCCCTGTTTCCGCACCTTCCAGAAGCTCCCTTGGAGAAGAGGGAGAGGACAGAGGGAACCCAGGCTGGGTGCCGGGAGAACAGCCTTCAGGAGCCTCCAACCCAGGGTTGGAATCCCGGGTCCCCACAGTCTGTGTGTGACCCTGGGCAAGTAATGGTGCCTGAGCCTGAAGACATTCCCATCTGTGAAATGGGAGCATAACAGGAATGCCGAGTCTGCCTCCCAAGGCTCTGTTGACATAAGGGCGTCCTGCATAGAGAAGACTTGCATGTGAGTTAGCCCTAGCCGTGTAACGAGCCACACTAAAACTTAGCTGCTTAAAACAACAAACACTTATGGTCTCATACAGTGTCTGAGGGACAGGGATCCGGGGCGGCTCCACTGGATGATTCGGGCTCAGGTCTCCTCGCGCTGTTGTATGTAGTCCAATGTCAACCAGGGCTGAGTCCTTGGAGGGGTTGCCTGATGCTTTGGAACTGACCTTCCACGGGGGGCTTGGTCCCATGGCTGTTGGCGGGACACCTCAGTTCCTGGCCCCCTGGATGCACCCCCCCCACGATCCCAACCGGCTGCCCCCAGAGCAGCGCCAGCCTTGGAGGTCACCCTGTCATTTATGCAGTGCCGAATGGGGGGCCTATGACAGCCCTGCTCCATGGGAGGGGAGAACACAAGGGGGTGACTACCAGGGGAAAGATTATTGGGGGCTTCCTAGAACGCCCATCAGGTCTTCGGATTTAAAGCGGCTTTTTGCTTTTAGTGTAACCACCAGCACTGAGCTTCCCCATGACCTTCCTGGCCAGGCCCTACATCATCTGATTCGCTCTCCACCTGGATCGCTCTGCTCCAGTCACATTGGGCACCTGGTTTCCTCCTCCAACGAGACAAAATGATCCCAGCCTCTGGGCTTTGCAGCTGCTGTTCCCTCTGCCTGGAGGCATCTTCCCACGGTGACTGAGCCCATCGCTTTTCGGCCCCAGGGTCCCATCCTCACAGAGAGACCTTCCCTGACCATCCGTCTAGATGAGCTGTCTTACCCTCGCCCCAAACCCCGTCACTATCCCGTTACCCCATTTCATTTTCCCAGAGGTTCAATCCCATGAGAGCAGTGATGCTGTGTGCCTCATTTCTTGCTACATCCCCACCTCCTACAGCAAGGTGGAATCTCAAACATTTTTCTTGGAGGGGCAGTAGGACCCCAGTTTATGATAAATATAACACCATCCCCCAAGTGAGGGATGAGAAGGAGAGGCTAGTGGGAGCAGGAGGGGGGAAGGAGCTAAAGCAAAGGTCTTCTGTTTTCTACTTTTACTTATTTCTGAAATAGTGGTGTGTGTTTGAGAGAGAGACAGATAGACAGACAGAGACACAGAGAGAGAGACAGAAAGAGGGAGAGAGAGAAATCCAGGTTAGTGCATAGGATGGCTCCCCAGGGAAGTTATGCTTGAACTGGAGCACGCAGGAAGAGAAGGGGTTAGCTATGACAGGGACTGGACAAGAGGCATTCCTGGCCCAGGGAACAGCTTATGCACACACCCAGAGAGGCTGGGAAGCTCCCCGAGGCCATCTTAGTGGGGGCGATAGGGAGCCCCGGAAAGGCTCTCATGGTTTTTTGTTTTGTTTAGATTTTATTGTTGCTTTTGTTTTTGAAAAGCTTATATGTCCATACAGTGACAGAGCAGTCCAAACTATAAAAACAAGACTTGGATATAGGACACCTCTCCAGAGGGCCTCACTTCTAGTGGTATCCTCTGTCCTTCCTGGAAATTTTCTGTGCATATATATATATATATATATACGCTACACGCTAACCTGGATTTCTCTCTCTCCCACTTTCTGTCTCTGTCTGTCTCTCTGTGTCAAATAAATAAATAAAATCTTCAAAAAAAGTGTAATTTTAACAAAAAGAATTAAAAAAAAAAAGATTTTACTTGACAGGGAGAGCATGAGCAGGGAGAGCGGCAGGCAGAGGGAGAGGGAGAAGCAGACTTCCCGCCTAGCAGGGAGCCCAATGTGGGGCTGGATCCCAGGACCCTGAGATCATGACCTGAGCTGAAGGCAGAGACTTAACCGACTGAGCCACCCAGGCGTCCCTAATTTTAACAAAATTGGAAAACCTGACTCTCAGACACATACATAATAAGCCCTGATCAAATACTATTTCGGTTATTAAATGAGGAAACCAGCCGTTTCAAAGGGGGAAAGTCAAGGAACAGGGGCTAATACGGTTCTTCAGGGAACGTGCAGAAAACAGAAAGGAAACTGGGCAACAGGGCAGCAAATCCTCTGTAACCTTGAGGTCATCCTTTCTGTGGAGACAAATCACTTGCCACCAAACTTCTTGCAAGTTACCCTTTACCTTATCAGAGTCCGGAGGCTGATCCATAGCAAATAGTAACCCGAATAGAGATCGGGTCCCTTAGAAAATGAAATAACCCTTGGGCTGGGAGGGGTTCTGTTAAACAGGCTCCCAGGATGATCTAGAAACGACACACCGTCTCCTCTTATTGCCAAGCGTAGGATCATTTCTCTTATCTATTTCCTAGAGAGCTGTAAAAATCAGTTCGCGGCGGCCTTATACTTTTTAGTGACTTGATGGAATTCCCTTGAATGCATGTGACATCATCTACTTGCATAATTTACTTACCACCTCCCCTTTGGTGGACATAGAGGCTGCTTCCACATTTTGTCGACTGTACGCGCGCGCATTGGAAATCCTCGTGCAAAGCCTGTGCAAACATCCGCTTGCAAACGGCGAGGGGCGCCCCCTGCTGCTCGCTGCGCGGCCCTGACCGTGGCGTCAGGTGCTGATACGCACCTTGCATTTACCCGCCCAGCCACCTAAAGATGTAAATGCTGTTTGCATTCCCATTTTCGCTCGAGGGGACGGAGGCGCCCCGAAGGCAAATTGCCCCGGGGAAGGGGGGGTGGGGAGAGGAAAGAGGGCATTTCACTTTGATCAGTGCTTCCAGTTTATTCCGATGCATGGATGATGCTCGCTCCTCGCCGCTCCCGACCGGACACGGGAACGCCTGCTTCTCCGCACCCAGGCTGGCTCTGGGGCTAACGGACCTCTTTTATCTTTTATTTTTTTTTAATTTTATTGTTATGTTAATCACCATACATTATATCATTAGTTTTTTTAAAATATTTTATTTATTTATTTGAGAGAGAGAATGAGAGAGAGCACATGAGAGGGGGGAGGGTCAGAGGGAGAAGCAGACTCCCTGCTGAGCAGGGAGCCCGATGCGGGACTCGATCCTGAGACTCCAGATCATGACCTGAGCCGAAGGCAGTCGCTTAACCGACTGAGCCACCCAGGCGCCCTATATCATTAGTTCTTGATGTTGACCTCTTTTATCTTTGCCCACCTGATGGGTCCCACGTGGTCGTGGAAGATCATCCTTCACTCGTTTGCATGCTACTCGGCCATCCCAGTTTGTCCGGGACTCTTCCCGTGTTTGTGGGGGACATGCCCGCATCTCTAGAAACCGCCCCGTCCCAAGCAGATCGGGACAGCGGGTCACCCTGCTGTCCGTGATTCTGTGCGAGGCTGGACATCTTTTCTGGGGCCTAGGATTCGCATTACAGTGTCAGCTGCTCTTGCAGATGGGGTCTCGGGGAAGCTTTGCCCACTTTAAGCAGAAGGCCATTTCATAGGCGTGGAAACTGAGGCACAGAGAGATAGGTGCCCAAGGTCACACACCTAAGAAGAGCCTGAAGCAGGACTTGGACCTGGGCTGCCGGGCACCACGCCGTACCTGGGGAGTGTCTGAGCGCCCCTTCCTCTCTTGCAGGCCCACAGACCTGGGCCGCGGTGTCCCCGAAGATCATGATGGCGTATATGAACCCGGGGCCCCACTACTCGGTCAACGCCTTGGCCCTGAGTGGTCCCAGCGTGGATCTGATGCACCAAGCTGTGTCCTATCCAAGTGAGTACCGTCCTTCTCCTGACCCCCCAAGCTCTCGGGGGCCCCTCGGGGTCCCTTATTCTCAGGAAGAAGCTGGGAACTTACTGGGGTGATATTGGAGTCACACACCCGCTGTATGTAGTCCTTTGCAATCTGCCAAACACTTCTGCACGTCACTAGGGGTGCAGGAAAGCGTAGGGGTGTTCATAGCAATTTAGGAAGTGGTTCCTTTTAGCTGGACCTGTCTCCCTTCTACACCAGAAGGCGTTGATGGGCGCCTGGGTGGCTCAGATGGTTAAGCATCTGCCTTCGGCTCAGGTCATGATCTCAGGGTCCCGGAATCGAGTCCCGCATCGGGCTCCCTGCTCCTTGGGAGCCTGCTTCTCCCTCTGCCTTTCTCTCTCGCTCTGTCTCTCATGAATTAAAAAAAAAAAAAAAAATCTTAAAAAAAAAGAAAAAGAAGGTGTTGAGTACTCTCAATGGCATGTTTCAACTGAACATGTCTTTGTGTGTAAGAAATTTTAAAAAGGGGATAAAAACCAAACTCATACACCTGCTTACAGGGCTAAGGCCAGTTCTCGGGGTGAGGCATGAGACCCAAGATGACGGGCCAAGAGGGGCCCCATTTCCCAGGGGAGACAGAGTGAGGTCTACAAGGTCAGGGAGTAGGTGCACCCTTCTTTTGGGAAGATGCACCCCCAGAAAGGGCTTCTCGGCATCCCGCTGGACATCAGGGCTTCCCGCCCGCGGACAAAGAGACTGGGAGGTCCGGGTCTCCGGATGGTCCCGTTGTCCTGTCCCTGCCTTAGGCGCCCCGAGAAAGCAGCGGCGGGAGCGGACCACCTTCACCCGGAGCCAGCTGGAGGAACTGGAGGCCCTGTTTGCCAAGACTCAGTACCCAGATGTGTATGCTCGAGAGGAGGTGGCTCTGAAGATCAACCTGCCTGAGTCCAGGGTTCAGGTGGGATGCTCAGGGCCCTGGGCCCCTTCCTGCCCGTCCTGGGACCCAGAGTGAAGGGAGGGGGAGTAGTCATAGAGTAACGTAGAGACATAACAAAGTCATGTATAGCCCTCGTAATGCTTCACCCCTGTTACTGCCCCGTACCCCTCCTCCCACCCTCTTTGCCAGCCACACCTGCCGGTTCTTACCTAACACGCCGGCCAAGCACACTCTGGCCCCAGGCCCTTTGCGCTCTCTGTTCCTTCTACCTGGAAGGTTTATTCCCCATCACTTTGCTCAAGTCTTTGCTTATTGACCAATCAGGTCACCGTGTCCGTCAATGGGACCTAGACGGACCCTCGCATTTAAAGTCACAATGTCCCCTGACGCCCTACCCTGCTGCCCCCTCCTCCCGCTCCCGCTGGTTCTTCCAAAGTATCGATCACCTTCTAAAATACTATGCAATGTACTCACTGTTGATTTCTAACCTGTTGCTCTCAACAAGAATGTCGGCTCCACGGAGGCATCCCCAAGGTCGTAGTTCGTGCGTGTGTCTTAATTGATTGCTGGCTAAGTGTGCAAACGTGCATGTGTATGACTGTCAGTGTGATCGGATGGATGCACGTGCGTGTGCGCACGATTGTACGCACGACTGCATGTGTGATTATTTGTATGTACGTATGATTGTGCCTGTGTGTGTATAATTGTGGATGTGAATGATGGGTTGGATGGGTGGATAGATGGTCGGATGGACGGACTGGGTGCCCCAGGACCGACTGCAAGGCGGGGAGTTGTGACTCGGGCATGCTTCACCAATTAACACCATCATTCCAGGGCAGCGTGGGGGCTCTCCGGGGCCCCCTCCCCACTCACGCATGCCATCTCCCCCTCGCCCCCCCAGGTTTGGTTCAAGAACCGCAGAGCTAAATGTCGCCAACAACGCCAGCAGCACAAACAGCAGCTGCAGCCTCCGGGCGCGCAGACCAAGGCTCGTCCTGCCAAGAGGAAGGCAGGCCTGTCGCCGAGATCCTCCTCCGACGTCTGTCCAGACCCCCTGGGCATCTCAGACTCCTACAGCCCCCCTCTACCCGGCCCCTCAGGCTCCCCCACTGCGGCTGTGGCCACCGTGTCCATCTGGAGCCCGGCCTCAGAGTCCCCCTTGCCAGAGGCCCAGCGGGCGGGGCTGGTGGCCTCGGGGCCTCCTTTGACCTCCGCGCCCTACGCCATGACCTACGCCCCCGCTTCTGCTTTCTGCTCTTCCCCCTCAGCCTATGGGTCTCCGAGCTCCTATTTCAGTGGCCTGGATCCCTATCTTTCCCCCATGGTGCCCCAGTTGGGGGGCCCGGCTCTCAGCCCCCTTTCCGGCCCATCCGTGGGGCCCTCCCTGGCCCAGTCCCCCACCTCCCTGTCGGGCCAGAGCTATGGCACATACAGCCCTGTGGACAGCTTGGAATTCAAGGACCCCACAGGCACCTGGAAGTTCACCTACAACCCCATGGATCCTCTGGACTACAAGGATCAGAGTGCCTGGAAGTTTCAGATCTTGTAGAGGATACTCTTCTGCGTCTCGTCTCAACCTGCCCCGGGACGGGCCTCCCTGGGAAAGCCTCGGAGCTGGCTTTCCCTCCAAAGGCTGTGGCTTTTCTCACCACAGTCCCTCCCACCCCACCCCAGGGACTCCTTGCTTTCCGGCGGGTAGTGGGGGGGTCTGGGGGGGGCGGCTCAGTAGGTCTTAGTGACCCTCAACCCAGCTGCCATTGTAAACCACGAGCCCCAGACTCCAGAAACTGGTGCTGAGAATGTGCCCCGAGACGAAATTAAACCACACTCGCGGTTGATGTGGGGGTACTGGTGAGGTCAGCCTCGAGATGCCCTTGAACAGAGAGACAGGTAGGGAGGCTCAATTCTGTACCTTCCTTAGCATATGGCTAGAGATCCTTCTAGAAAATCCAAAGACAGACTTTTAAGCAGCCCCACCATGGAAGCTTAGACCAACTGTATACAGTTCAATTAAAAAAATCCATTTGGGGATGTTATAGGTTTCACACGTCAGGTTTTATATGGTAGGTTTAGGGGGCTCTTTGATATATATATATTTTTTTTTTTCTTCTTCTTCTTCTTCTTAGATTTTTCTTAAAGACATTTCTTCATTCATGCATTCTTTCAGAATGGGCACATTTGGTGGGAGAATGGAAGGCAAGCTGCCTGTTTCATGTCTTTTTTTCTCCTTTTGTTTTAGGATTTTCTAAAGGTGAATTTCACCCAAGCGTTGGAGGAACTGAGGTAGTTGCAATTGGGGCCGATTGTGGGCCCCAACTCTAGCTGTGGGTATTTCGAAAAAGAAGAGAAGGTGGCAGGCTTCCCATCTGTAAATAGGCAAGAGATGGGGGTCAGGGGAGAGAAGTGAATTTGGAGGAAGCCCCTCATTTCAAATACACAGGTCCTCTCTTAGATTCTGTTTTCTGTTCCCATTGCGGGGATTGGACCAGAGAGCCTGGCCTGAGGGAGTTTCCCTGGGGCGGCGCCATCTTTCTTCCCATGCAACTTGACCCCCAGCAACAGAGACAAGCCCTGAGAGAATTTTAAGAAGGAGTCAAGCATGTTGACACTCTTGGAAGTTTGGTGCTTTGGCCTTGCTTCCCCAGTCTGAATTTTTCTTTTGTTTTTGGCCCTGGGGGAGACAGAAGCCATGAGCCTTTCACTGGGGGGGGCTTCACAAGTTAGCAGGAAGTAAGGCAGGAAGGTGGCTGTGTGCTGGTACGTGGGAACCACTAGCCCTCCAAAGAAGAGGAAAAGCCCTGATTTTAGCATTTGCCAGTTTCCATGGTGCAAATTCTCCCACTATGGCTGATTTCTAGGCGCCCATCTGAGGTCAGGGACTCAGAGCCCGATGCATGCCGTCTGCGCTCCTGGGCTGGTAGGAGCTAGCTCCAGGTCCTCGGTGCAGGAAGGGATGTCAGGAGACCTCAGATGGTTTTTCCGGGTCCAGGCCGGAAGAGGTCCACACAGCCTAGACCCCCGAGACCCCTGAGGAAATACTGCCATCACTAGAACCCACAAGGAAGGTTTACTCAGCACACCACGTGACTATCTCTCATGGGCCTGAGTCATGTTGGTCTCTGGGACGTTAGACTCAGGAGTGGCTCAGAGTCCAGTGTGGGACACGAAGGATAAGCAGAGGAGGACAGCGCATGCTGGGGTGGGGGTTGGGAGGTCCAGGCAGAATTCGTAGAGGTGAATCTGTTCAGGAGCTTCCGGCTTCCTTTCCCGGGGCCAGCCTCCTGAACTTTGGGGATGGCAAAGGTTCTACTTCCTAAAGCCAGGACGAGTGACAAGGGGGAGAAGGAAGCGGCCGGGAGCCCCCCTCATTCTGTGTCTCTTTTCCCACTCATTGGGACTTCAGTCTCCTTCCCTCCAGGCCACCCACAGAGTGACAATGATTAAAATGCTGAATCCTGCTTAAAGTCTGGGTGGTTTTTATTTTTTTTTAAATTTCTGAGGAGGGGCCGACTAGGGGAGGTGGAAAAAGAGGTCGCTCTGTCCCTCCAACCCCCCCGCCCCCAGTCTCTGGGGACATGGGTCGGTCCACGTGCTTTCTTTGTCTGGTCACTGTCTTTTCCTTGGAATCTCCCTAAAGCCAATTAAGCAGAGACATGGGCTCCAGATGCCAACTTCCACCTGCTGTGACTTCGCCGAGCCCCTGAGTACCCCTCTGCAAGGAGGGGGAGGGGGGTGGCCGCGATTCCTGCCTTAGTGGCCCGTGGAAGGACACAGGCCCTCCCTGTCAGCCAGCCTCGGGTCCCCCCCATGTCCCTCTCACCTCTGTTTCTCTCTTTCTTTTCCTTCTGACTGTCCCTCAGACTCCCAGGTCCCCATTTCTCTTTGCTGGATTTGTACCTTTCTCTCTCTTTCTTCTCTTTACTTTGCCCATTTTTCTGTTTCTCCAAATGTAAGTCACTGTTGTCTGCTTCTGTCCCTCTCAGTCCCGGAGTCCCAGGTTAAGATTTGTGTGTGTGTGTGTGTGTGTGTTGTGGGGGGTGTGTGTGTGGTGGGGGGGCACAGGGCTGGTGGGGTCAGACACACTTGCTGTCCGAGCCTGGGTCAGCCACTTCTGGTCCCAGGATCCCGGGTGATTCATTTTTCCCAGCTTCAGCTTCACCTCCTGTAACACGGAGAAAACTTACCTCGAGAGAACGAAATGAGATCCTTATATTAAGTACCTGGTCCTGAACCTCTGGTCCGTGGTAAGTGCCCAATAAACATTTATTTTTGTGGTAAAACACACAGCACATAAAATGGACCATTACTATCATCTTTTTAAAAAAAGATCTTATTTTTTTTAAGTAATCTCTACACCCAACTCAGGGCTCGAACTGACCACCTCAAGATCAAGAGTTGCACGCTCTCCTGACTGAGCCAACCAGGTGCCCCCATTATTATGACCTTAAAGTGTGCAATTCAGTGATTTTAAGTACATTCACAGAGGAAACCAGACACAAAAGGCCACATAGTGTAGGATTCCATTCATATGAACTGTCCAGAAGAGGCAGATCCATAGGGAGGGAAAGCAGAGTTGTGGTTGCCCAGGGGCCGGCTGGGAGGGAGGGAATGGAGAGTGACTGCTTAATAGGTACATTAGGTGACAAAAAAGTAGCAACCCAGTAATTCCACCTCTGAGTATATACCCCAAAGAACTGAAAACAGGTATTCAAGCAAAAACTTGAGGGTTCCTGTTCATTGAAGCATTATTTGCAATAAGCAAAGGACAGAAACAAGCCAAACAGTTATCAACTGTTGAATGGATAAACAAAATGTGGTTGGGCCATCCAATGGACTTTTTTTTTTTTTTTTAAGATTTTATTTATTTATTTGACAGAGAGAGAGAGAGAGCGCACAAGCAGGGGGAGTGGGAGAGGGAGAAGACTCCCTGCTGAGCAGGGAGCCCAATGCAGGACTTGATCCCAGAACCCTGGGATTATGACCTGAACTGAAGGCAGACACTTAACCAAATGAGCCACCCAGGCACCCCATCCAATGGATTCTTACTTGGCCACAAAAAGGAGAAGTTTATTTATATTTTCTTAATAATCTTTACACCCAACATGGGGCTCAAACTCATAACCCCGAGATCAAGAGTCACATGATTTTCCAACTGAGCCAGCCAGGCACCCCGGGTGTATTCTATATCTTGATTACGGTGGTGGTTCCATGGCTGTATATGATTGTCTAAGCTCCTCAAACTGTACTGTTCCAATGGGTAGATTTTACAGGATATAAATTATACCTCAATACATTAGAAGGAAGAAAGAAAAATCCACCGAGCATGTACTGTTTGCCAGACACTGGAGAATCCAGTCCAAAAACTCTTGATTCTCAAAACAATCCATCAGAGAGATGCTATTTGTATCAGATAGATGCTCTTATTCTCCCCATTTCACAGATGAGAAAACCAAGGCTGTGGGAGGTCAGGTGACCTGCCCAAGATCCCACAACTAAGAATAGGTACTTGGGTTTCATATTCACCTTGCTGGGCCCTCCAGACCCTGCTAGTATTTCTCCCCTCCCCTCCGATTTTGATCCTCCCTCATTCTTCCTTCCTCCAAAGTCTCAAGCTCAGGTGTGCTCATGTCTCACCCCTTACCCCTTTATGTCTGCGTTCCCCCCCCACCCCACCCCTCCTGCTCTCTGAGCCCCTCCCTGGTTGTTTCCTCCGTCCCTGAACAGGACTAATTTAGCAAATGCTCCAATCTTCTTATGATGGTCCGGCCTCAGCAGAATTAGCAGGGATTAGATTCAGACGCATGACCCCCCGGGGGAGGGGCTCCGTGGAGACAAATGAGTTTTATTTATTTTTACAAATATTTTATTTATTTATTTGAGAGAGAGAGAGAGCACAAGTGGGGATGAGGGGCAGAGGGAGAGGGAGAAGCAGGGAGCCCAGACACGGGGCTCAATCCCAGGACCCTGAGATCATGACCTGAGCCAAAGGCAGACGCCTAACCGACTGAGTCACACAGGCGCCCCCTACAAATAAGTTTTAACTAAGTGATGCCTTCCTCCACAGGAAATCATGCCTAGGACATGCAGTAATAATAAAATCACAGCCAAACTCTTCATCGGGCACTTATGACGTGCCAGGGACCATTAGGCATGTTCCTTGAATTTTGCCCCCCCCGGTCTTCATTACAGCTTCACGCAGTGGGCTCCATCCTCCAGCTCCCCTACTTCATGGGTCAGGAAGGGGTAAGGAACCTTCCCATGGCAAACGGGGTCCAGCCCTAGCCTTCCCGGTGCTTCTCAGAGTAGAGATGGGACAGAGGCTGGGAGGCAAGGATGGAGTGGCTGGGGCCATGCCATGTGCAAACGTGACCTTAGGGATGGTGCTTTCAGCCCCTCAGAGTACAGAGGATATGGGGGGCAGCAAGAGGGGGTGAAAATGGAGAGGAAAGTGTGCTCTAGGAGGGAGGCACAGAAAGCACAGCAGAGGAAGGGATTAGGCAGGGAAAGAAAAGCCAAGACAGATGCCAGGAGGGGACTTTTGTGCAAAGTATGCCTTCTTCCTTAAGTAGGAGATAGAATTCTCCAATGAAGCATATGGGCCTGGAGTTTTATTGTAGGAAGGTAATTTATGTGCTTAATTTATTTAACAGATATTTCATTGTTCATATATTAAGATCTCTTCTTGGGTCAGTTTCAGAAAGTTGTATTTCTCAAGTCATTTGTCCATTTTTCCCTACGTTGTCAAATTTGCTGGCATACATTTGCTCACGATCTCCTAATTTCCATTTGATTTGTCCATAGCATGAAACGATATATCAGACCCAGATAAGAAGAAAGCCTAAAATCAACCATCTTTAACGTCATCTCAAGAAGTTAGAAATGAGGGAAGAAATAGTAAAGATGAGAGCAAAAATTAGTAAAATAAAAAATGTACAATAAAAATTAAAAGACATGAGCTGTTTTGTTAAAGGCTATGGAAATCAGTAGCTCCCAAAAACACTAACAGAGAAAAAGAAATTACTACGATCAAGAATGAACATGAGAGAGGGCATTATAAAAAATCCTACATTAAGTTATCAATGATCATAAAAGAATATTGTGAACAATTGTATGCCCAGAAATTTGAAAATTTAGATGACAAACTCCCAGCTAAACACAACTTACCCAAACAAGTGCATACAAAAATTAAAAATCCAGGGCGCCTGGGTGGCTCAGTTGGTTAAGCGACTGCCTTCGGCTCAGGTCATGATCCTGGAGTCCCGGGATCGAGTCCCGCATCAGGCTCCCTGCTCGGCAGGGAGTCTGCTTCTCCCTCTGACCCTCCCCCGTCTCATGTGCTTGCTCTCTCTCATTCTCTCTCTCTCAAATAAATAAATAAAATCTTTAAAAAAAAAATTAAAACTCCAAATAGTCCTCTTAAAGAAGAATAATCCAGGGGCACCTGGCTGGCTCAGTCAGTGGAGCGTGTGAATCTTGATTTTGGGGTTGTGAGTTCGAGCCCCCTGTTGGGGGTAGAGATTACTGAAAAATAAATAAGTAAATAAAAATAAAAACACAAGTACATTATCTTTTTAAAAAGAAGAGTGATCTATAATTAACATTTTTCATACAAAGAACACACCATGCCCATTTGGCTTTGCCAAGGCATTTCACAGAACAACTGAGAAAGAAATTACATCAATCTTATCAAGCTTCCCTAGAACTGAAAGAGAGGAAACATTTTTCATTTTGTTTCATGAGACCTTGATATCCAAAACCTGGCAAGAACTTTGAGATAAAGGAAAATTATAGATCATAAAATCAAAGTCCTAGACAAAATATCAGATGGAATCCAGCATATATAATGAAAGGATAATACATCCTGACCCAAGTTGAGTTTATTCCAGGAATGCAAGACCGATTTAATATTTAAACACCAAGGGAGGTAATTTGTCACATTAATATAATAAAGAGAAGATCTTTTCATTCCAATATCTGCAGGAGGAACATTTGATAAAACTCAAAATCAATTTTTTTATGAAAAATAACAGGGGCACCTGGGTAGCTCAGTCAGTTAAGCATCTGCCTTCGGCATGATCCCAGGGCCTTGGGGTCGAGTCCCACATTGGGCTCCCCACTCAGCGGGGAGTCTGCTTCTCCCTCTCCTGTGTGCGTGAGCTCTCTCTCTCTCCCCCCCCCAATAAATAAATAAATCTTAAAAAAAAAAAAAGAAAAATGACAAACTTTTAGAAATGAGGAAGAGAAGTGAATTCCTTAATCTGATAAAGGGTATCTGCAAAAGAATCCTATAGAAAAATTATGTTTAATGTTGGAATGTTGAAAGCCTTCCTTCTATTATTGGGAACGAGACAGAAACATCCAGTCCTCTCCCTTCCCTTCAACACCGTGCTGAAGGCCCAGGCAATAAAGACGTAAAAATACAGTCAAGAAGGAAAAGAAAAGGTATAACAGTTTAGAAAGCAAGCAAGCAAGCTATCTTTGTTTATAGGTGACATGACTTTTTAGGTGAAAACCCACAAGAATCTACAGATAATCATTTAGAATACGAGAATTTCACAAGTTCACCGGATGCAAGTCACTATAACAAGGACTGCTCACTTTCTAAATCCCAGCCACAAATAATTAGAAAACAAATGTTTAGAAACAGATACAATGTACAATAATATCAAACACTTAGGGGAAAAAAATCTAACAAAATCTGCGTACACAGAAAACTCCACAATACAACAACAACCGGGAGGACTAACATAGCCCATCAGAAATGGATAAGGTGGGGCGCCTGGGTGGCTCAGTCGTTAAGCGTCTGCCTTCGGCTCAGGTCATGGTCCCGGGGTCCTGGGATCGAGCCCCACGTCGGCTCAGGTCATGATCCCGGGGTCCTGGGATCGAGCCCCACGTCGGCTCAGGTCATGATCCCGGGGTCCTGGGATCGAGCCCCGCATCGGGCTCCCTGCTCAGCGGGGAGCCTGCTTCTCCCTCTCCCTCTGCCTGCTTCTCTGCCTACTTGTTCTCTCTATCTCTCTGTCAAATAAATAAATAAAATCTTAAAAAAAAAAAAAAGAAATGGATAAGGTGTCCAACTTCATTGGCCATCGGGAAAATAAAAAATAAAGCCACAATGATCTTTCTCTGCCAACCCATCAGGGTGGCTAAAGGTAAAAGACAGATGGTGCTAAGTTTGGGGGAGGATATGGAAGCCCAGGAGGTATCAACTGGTAAAATCACTTTGGGAATCTATCAAACAGAATCTCCTGAAGCTGAGCTCAGAAATTCCACTCCTAGGAAAATACCAAAAGAAATCCGCACGCAACGGATAAATCAAAGGTGCTATACCATGTTTCGGAAAGCTTGTCGGGCATCAGACCACAGACAGACAGACCATTGTCACAGGCAACAGGCGTGACTTGCAGACAATGATGAGTGAAAGAAGGCAAACACAAAAGAGGACACGTTCTGTGATTCTGTGCCTGTAAAGTTCAAAACCAGGGGAAACTAACCTGTAATATCAGAAGACTAGGCTGTGGTTATCTTTGGGATAACCACATGGGAGCTGCCATGAGGGAGCTTGAGTATTGAAGGGGAATGCTCTGTTTCTCTCTGGGAGGCAGACATCAGGGTTTTCTCTGCAATAATTTTGTGGGTTTTTTTAAGATTATTTATTTATTTATTTGACAGAGAGAGACACAGCGAGAGAGGGAACACAAGCAGAGGGAGTGGGAGAGGGAGAAGCAGCCTTCCCGCCAAGCAGGGAGCCCGATGCGGGGCTCGATCCCAGGACCCTGGGATCATGACCTGAGCTGAAGGCAGACGCTTAACGACTGAGCCACCCAGGCGCCCCTTCTCTGCGATAATTTTTTAATTTAAATTTTATTAGTTAACGTACAGTGCAATATTGGTTCCTGGAGTAGGATTCAGTAATTCATTGGTTCCGTACAACACCCAGTGCTCATGACAGCAGGTGCCCTCCTTAATACCCATCCCCCATCTCGCCCATCCCCCACCCATGTGATAATTTGTTGCATTTTCCTCAATGGGATACTTCAGTGAAATTTTCCCTTTGATTTTTTTTTTTAATGTTTCCCCCCGTGATAAAGCTAAAGCCCATTTTCTGGGCCAAAGGGAAGATGTTTTTCAGAGAAAACCTACAGAGCAGTGGATGGGAAAGGGGCTACCTTTCCATGAAGTCCACCAGAGTCTCAGAAGAATTTGGAAGAAAGAAGGATCATTCCCAGAAATGTGGCCCAGAGAGATCAGAACAAAAGGAACCAATTTTCTAAAAAGAGACTGGATCTTATTTTCTTTGTTATACACTCACAGTGCTCCTAACTGCTCTGTGGGGAATTTGCAGGGAGTGCCAGGTAAGTTCTCTCAAGCCCTGAAGTCCTGTTAATTAAACATTAAACATAACGTTTTCTATAGGATTCTTCTGCAGATATCCTTTATCGGATTCCTCAGGGCTCCCAAGCTCTGCAGCTCCTTGTCTATCCTCCTGATGCAGTTTTTGAATGTGGGTGAGGTCCGGAGCCCACGGCCAAGAAAGAATTCTTGAGACGTCTTTGGTGCAAAAAAGTGGTTTTATTAAGGCACGGGGACAGGACTGGGGTGGGGGGGTGCAGAAAGAGCTGTTGCCCTGGAGTTGTGAGGGGTGACGGATTATACACTTGGGAGTTGGGGGGGGGGGTAAGGAAAAAGGGAGGCTTGCAAAAGAACTTTCCTATGCTAAAGAGGACCTACAAGGTATTGGAAGCCTTGCCCTTGTCAAGCTAAGGTTGTTTTTCCCTCTGGCAAAGCATTTACATTGAGACAGTTGGGAGTTTCCCGGAGGAAGGTTATACCCTGCCTCAAGTATCTGTCACTGGGCTACAGGTTAGAAGGAAATTTAATTTGACCTGCATTTCCTTTGACCTTGGTTTTCTACATCACTACGGGGGGGCTGGGTGGCGATGTTAGGGCTCCAGGAAATTGAATCGATGGACCTCTAGCAATAACCTAACTTCCAGGTTTTCTTGTACATTTCTTATAAATCATGAAGACATTTGTAAACTGCTGGAGACTCCTGTCCTGCAGGACTGTGATCCTTTTTTTTTTTTTTTAAAGATTTTAATTATTTATTTGAGAGAGAGAATGAGATAGAGAGAGAGAGCATGAGACAGGGGAGGGTCAGAGGGAGAAGCAGACTCCCCGCTGAGCAGGGAACCCGATGCGGGACTCGATCCCGGGACTCCAGGCTCATGACCTGAGCCGAAGGCAGTCGCTTAACCAACTGAGCCACCCAGGCGCCCCAGGACTGTGATCTTTTTAAGTTAAACTTTTGTTTTTTCCTTCCCTTACTTTTAGGGCAGCCAGAAGTGCCTGAGGAATGTCGCACAGGACCCCCTCCCTGCGGGTGGCGGGGTGGGGTGGAGGCAATGGGTTGTGGGGTGTCAGCTTCTGTTCCCCTTCTCACTCCCGGCTGTGGGCAAAATTGTACTCATGTCCTCTTGCCAGGTGTCCACACTTTCTGGCTTCCGGTTTGCTTCTCAAGTTTGGTTCCAGAAACCTCTGTTCTCAGAACCAGTGGGGATATAGATGGGGGGGGGGGGGGGGGGGGAGGATGATGGAAAGATACATGGATGGATGGATGGACAGAGGAAACAGAATCTTAAAAAACTGTATTGGAGTTTGGAAGCTGGATAATTTGGGGGCAGGAGGGAAGATTCTGGAGGGCACGAAAGTATAGAGAATGTATGTGGAAAGGAGTGACAGGCCACGAGAGTCTTCTGAGGGATGGAGGACCGTGTCCTGTCCACCCAGCTGGGAGGGGAGAGGGTGCCGGACAGATGGGTAGAGGGAGGGACTAACGCTGGGGGTGCAGCCAGCCGAGACCCCAGTTAATGATTATAAAGCACTTAGAATAGTGCCTGGCATATAAGAAAAATGCATTTGAATTTCTCTCTCTCGCTTTTTTTTAATATTTAATTTATTTATTCATGAGAGACAGAGAGAGAGAGAGAGGCAGAGGGAGAAGCAGGCTCCCAAGGAACAGAGAGCCCAACGCGGGACTCGATCCCAGGACCCTGGGATCATGACCTGAGCCGAAGGCAGACGCTTAACCATCTGAGCCACCCAGGCACCCTGAATTTCTCTCTCATATATATTTTCTGTTTGCCTTTGTTGCTCCTGCCTGTCTTATCTCTTATCTCTCTCCTCTGTTTTCTGGGAATAACCTCAGAGCTGTTCCAAGGCAGCAAGATCCTGCCACGGCTCACCTCTCCATCCTCCCCTTTCTGCCTGGCTGCCCTCTTCCTGCCCCTAAAAGAAGCTAAGCTCTGGGACCAAGGCCAGTGGTAGGGGCCCACGTGGACGAAGGAGGCATTCCCCTACAGAGCTGGTTCTCAAAGTATGGTTCCTGATTCAGACCAGCTGCATCAGCATCATCTGGGAACTTTTCTGAAGTGCAAATTCGGGGTCCCGCCCCCAGACCCGTTGAATCAGAAACTGGGGGGGTGGGTGGGGGAGGCCCAGGTAGTCTGGATTTTAAGAAGCCTTCTAGGGGATTCTGATGTGCACAGATTTTGAAAATCACTGCCTGGTGCTCCAGGCAATTATAATGTGTGATCTCTTATCAAGGGTGGAGACCAGGCAGATACCCAGTGACTCTGCCCTGGGGGGGACAAAGCTGTGGGGCCAGGGATGGATTCTCCCCGCTGCTGTGACAGGTTCTCTCCAGAGCAGAAACTAGAACACTGTCCAGACTGCCAAAGAGACGGCCGTTCCCCATGCAGGCCAGCACGAGTGACACTTCCCATGCTAACCATGGCTCCCGACCCTGCACCTCCTCACCTTCTAGACGAGACCTCTGATGACCTCCATTTCTCCACATCATCCTACCCAGAGCACAGCCTCGCTTCCTTCCGTAAAAAAATTGTGGTAAAATAGGGGCGCCTGGCTCAGTGGGCTGAGCATCCCATTCTTGGTTTTGGCTCAGGTCACAATCTCAGGGTTGTGGGATCGAGCCCCCCCCCCATCAAGACTCCATGCTCCGCACAGAGTCCGCTTGAGATTTTCTCCCTCTCCCTTTGCCCGCCCCGCCCCCAGCTTGCGCACGCTCTCTCTCTAAAATAAAATAATCTTTTTTTAAAAATTGCGGTAAAATCTACAGAATGCAAAATGTATCCCTTTTACCATTTTTTTTTAAGATTTTATTTATTTATTTGACAGAGAGATAGAGAGACAGCACAAGTAGGCAGAGTGGCAGGCAGAGGGAGAGGGAGAAGCAGGCTTCCCGCCGAGCAGGGAGCCCGATGCAGGACTCGATCCCAGGACCCTGGGATCATGACCTGAGCCGAAGGCAGCCGCTTAACGACTGAGCCACCCAGGCGCCCCTCCCTTTTACCATTTTTAAATGCAAAATTCAGTGGTGTTAAGTACTTTCACAATGTTGTGCAACCATCACCACCATCCACCCCCCAGGCCAGGGTTTTTTCCATCGTCCCAAACTGAAACTGTTTCCATTAAACACTAACTCCCCATGCACCCCCCCCCCCCCACGAACCCCTGGTAACCTGGAATCTACTTTCTGTCTCTAGGTGTACAAGTATCTGCTTGAGCCCCTGACTTCAATTCTTTTTTTTAAAGATTTTATTTATGAGGGGTGTAGGTGGCTCAGTCATTAAGCGTCTGCCTTCAGCTAAGGTCATGATCCCAGGGTCCTGGGATCGAGCACCACATCGGGCTCCCTGCTCCTCCCTCTCCCACTCCCCCTGCTGTGTTCCCTCTCTTGCCGTGTCTCTCTCTGTCAAATAAATAAATAAAATCTTAAAAAAAAAAAAAATAAAGATTTTATTTATTTGTCAGAGAGCGAGAGAGAAAGCACAAGCAGGCGGAGCGGCAGGCAGAGGGAGAGGGAGAAGCCGACTCCCAGCTGAGCAGGGAGCCCGATGTGGGGCTCGATCCCAGGATCCTGGGATCATGACCTGAACTGAAGGCAGATGCTTAACCGACTGAGCCACCCAGGCGTCCCCCTGACTTTGATTCTTTGGGCATAAAAATCACTTTTCTTTGAACCTCCCCCCTCCCATAAAATACAAGCCCATGTCCTGTATGGATTCTTTCAAACACCCTCTTACCGAGATGCCACTAGGTATGAGATGGTAAACCCACATGTGCTCAACTCCTGACGTCCTCCTGACGGTCCTCGGCTGAGGGACACTGACAGCTAGCACCACGTCTGTCTCAGAAACCAACCTACACTCCAAAAGCATGAGACAGACTCCCCATCCCACTGTTAAGGGACAGAGGACAGGTTCCGAACTCAGGTTTGGCTGAACATCTCAAAGACCACCCTCTTCATCCGGGGTGGGGGTGGGGGAGCCAGATGGTTTAAAGGGGAAGGTGCGGAAAATGGGGAGGGGGCTGCGTGCTCGATAGCTGACCATCTGTCCTTGCAAGGCTTCCAGATTCCCCCAGTAATGGGCCAGTCATCAAAGCTCCCAGGTGTCTCCCAGTAAAGGCTGGTCCATCAGTCCAACAACCTGCATGCAGACTCTTCCCTGCACCAGGAACCGATCACTGAGGACCCCCCTGGCTGTTTTCCAGGGCCTCCCCTTCTGGAAAGCCTGGTCCTTTGTGTCTCAAAGCCAGTGGCCTGCAGGATCTCAAGCAAGTAGGCTAGTTTGTTCTGCTACAAACTGTGGGGTTTAGGTCAGCAAGCAAGAAGCTTGAACAAGTTAACCCTTAAGACGGGTGGGAGTGCTCTTACGGTTCCACCCGCCAACCCAGGTGAGACCCTTCTTCCCAATCTGGGCCAATCTCATCTACTAAATGGTACATTTAATTTCTTTTAAAATGAGAGAGGGAGCCCGCTTCTCCCTCTCCCTTTGTCTCCCTGCTTCCCCACCCCTGCCGTGGGTGCTCACTGTTTCTCCTGCTCGCTGTCCCTCTCTCTCTCAAATAAATAAATCTTTCAGAAAAAAAAAGAGAGAGAAAGTGGCCTCTGGTCACGCCTTATACACCAAGGAAATTACTAGATGCTCCCTTGTGGACAGCAGAGCCATTGACTTGGTGACCTGTGTGTTCTTACCTGCCCAAGAAGGAGAAAAAGATGTCCAATTAAGGCAGAATCTTGCCAGAAAGGAAGGGGCATAATGTCCACTTACGGTAGAATACCACTGTGAGGTACTCCAGCAAACCTCGAACGACGAGATCCCTTTGCTTTGCCTCCTTTCGTGTCTGATCACCTATCCTATGCACCCTTCCTCTCCCTCTGATGAAAATAAAAGCCCTCCCCGGGACCTGAACCTTGTAAGCTGTGTTCTCCCCCACTTGAGTCCCGAGCAGACCCTACGCCAGGGAGGAGCTCAGTCCGATGTTTAGATGTGGGTCTGTGAAGCTTGAGGGGCTGGCTCCCCGGGCCCCGAGCTCCTGAGTCCAGCACACAGAGCAGCCCCTGCTCATTCATTCACTAAGAGGAAAGGGCAGCCGTCCACCTGCACCCCCATCGGGCTCCATCCCGTAGGAAAACCAGCAGCACGGACCCCAAACCACCCTCGGGGCCAGCGTGTCTGAGCACCCCTCTGTCCAGGACTCGGGGGCCACTTAGAGAAGGGACCAGAAGGCGAGAGTGGTGTTGGGGGCCACAGGGAGAGGCTGCTGACCGACCGGGCAGGAGAGGATGGAGGCTGGATGGGAAAGTGGGGGGCTGCGGCTCCCAGGAATGGGAAGGGATGGGATGACCCCAGGGCACTGGCTGGAGGGCACTTTCCTGGGACGGGGACCCCGCACCATGAGCAGCGTGGGGTTCCCCTGGGCGAGAGCCCCCTGAGGGCATGACCAAGGCTGTCTTGCCACTGAGGACCCAGCCCCCAGCCCCGCCCCCACCCACAGGGGGGAAAGGATTACTCACTCACTGTGACTCCTCCAGGAGCAGGGCTGAGGGTGGGTGAGAGAGGGAGAGTCCCGGGACCCTCAGGCTGGGTCTGGGTGGGCACAGCTTGCCGGTGGGATTTAAGCCCCAGGTCCTGTGGGCCGAGCCTCACACGCAGCAGCCGAGGAGCGGTGAGGATGCAGGAGCCAGACCCTCCCGCAGGTGCGCCTGGGCCTACCTGAGCGGCCTGGGCCGGGGTCGGCGGGGGGTTGTCGGCTGGCCGCTGTGGCTGAGGCTGGGGAGGCCCCCTGTCCGGGTGGGGGGGTCCCACCCTGTGCTGTGGGGACTTCTATGCAGCTGGGGCGTGGACTTAAATTCTTGGGGTGGGCTGAGCAGAGGGCCTGGTGGGCACTGGCCCCCTGCAAGTGTGAGGGAGGCTTTGGCCGTTGGTGGGAGGGGCTGGGGGGCCTGGCGAGGTGGGAGCCCACCTGAGGCAGCAAGCTGGCTGAGCCTGGGGCGCCCACCGTACCGGCCTTCCATGGCTGTGGGCCCTGGAATCACAAGACCGGAACTGTTTATTAGGCCCATTTCAAGGACGCGGACACTGAGGCCCAGATGCGCCCAGGGACTCGGGCTGGAAGGGGGAGAGCCAGGGCCTGACCCCGGGGCATCTGGGCCACAGGCTGCCTCGAATCCACAGCTGGGCCTCGTACCGCAGGCCTGAGCCTCCCACCTGCTCACAAGG
Organism: Mirounga leonina; assembly: GCF_011800145.1. Taxonomy (NCBI): domain Eukaryota; kingdom Metazoa; phylum Chordata; class Mammalia; order Carnivora; family Phocidae; genus Mirounga; species Mirounga leonina. The sequence continues at coordinate 3,983,978 of NW_023270718.1, forward strand.
GCCTGGCCCGGGCGGGGGGAGGGGCGATGGCGGGCTGGGGGCTGTCTCTGGCTTGTCTGACCCTGTTTCTCCTGCGACCAGGCCCCCCAGCACCCCAAAGGCTCCCAAGGCTCTGGAAGAAGCGCACAGTGTACCTCAAGGAGCAGCTGCAGGAGCTGAGGAAATATTTCACGATGAACCGTTACCCGAGCTACGAGGAACGCCTCACCCTGGCGGCCAGGCTCGACCTGGAGGAACATCAAGTGCAGGTATGACCCCCCCCGTCCCCCTTGTCCCCAGTCTTCACAAGATCACGAAGAAGGTGGCACTTCCTGGGGGCTGAGCCCTCCCCCGCTACCGCTGAGTAGACTGAGGCCAGAGGGTCCCACAAAGTTAGCAAGGGGCCCCCTGTGTAGACCCAGGGCTGGACCCCAAGTTCACCTCAACCCCTGTGCTGTCCAAACCAGCCAACGTGATCCTGCCCAGACTGAAGCCCTAATGGATCTCCAGGCACCAGCACTGGTGAGGTGGGAGACCCTCCGGGGCAGGCTCCTTCCTGGCCCCTGGGCTCCAGGGTGCCTACCCCCTGCCCCTCCTACTCTTTGGACCCTCTGCTGCACCCCAGGGGCCTCGAATTGGGCCTGGGGTCATAGGGAGCAGTAGGAGTCCCGCTTTTTTCTCCCGAGCAGCCCCACCCCTGGGATGAGGCAAGCCCTTTCACACCTCCTCCTCGTCCCCTCTGTCCCTCCCTCCAGGTATGGTTCAAGAACCGCAGGGCCAACCACTCCAGGCTGCAGGGACTGCCCAAAGGGCGAGGTCAGGGAGCCCCTGCTGTGCCCCGGGGCCGTGGAGACCCCGCATCTGTCCCTGCCCCTGTCCCCGCCCAGGCCCCGGTTCCGGTCCCTGCTCACCCCGCATTCCCAGGGATCCTAGGCATCTCCAGCGTGGCTCAGCACAGCCCCACGCTGGTCCCTGCCCAGCAGGACCCAGAGCAGGGCTCCCGGGAGCATGTCCCTGCCGCCCAGGCCCCTGTCCCAGCCCCGGACCCGGCCAGGCCTCAGGGCTCCCCTGCCTCGGACTTCTTTCCAGACCCCGTGCTGGCCCCCAATTTCACAGGGCTCCTTTTGCCCCAAGACCCCTTGGAGGAATCCTCTTTCCCCTTGATGTCCGGTTCCCAAGAGGGAGAGGACCCTGCAGATGACAGTGATTCAGAAGCTGTTACTGGATTTATAGGGGAATCTGTCCCCACAGAGTCCTGTAGTTCCCACGGGGCCAGAGGGGACGAGGGTGTCCTCCGTCTTCGTGCGTGGCCTCCATGTGGGTGGGGACAGAGGTGGCGGGTTGGGCTGCACTCCGGATTACTCCTCTGTGGAGGGAACACAGCCCCGTTCATCCCACCTGCTGAGGTGGCATCTCGTGTTCACTGTGGTCACCACACATCATGCTGCTCTGAGTGTCCCCACTGATACTTAGGGCGCCCGTGGGCGTTTCTGCAGGATCCCAGGTGTCCCATAGAACCTCTGCTTCCCTTCCTCTCTTTGCTTCGTGGATGCTCCGAGAGCTTTCTAAAGGCCTCAAGCAACCTCACTGGGAACTTAATCAAAAATTGCGTGAAATCCGTAGATGGTCTGGGGATGAACTGACATCTTTACCATATGGAGCGCTCCAATCTAAGGATATTACTTATTCATTCATTTGGTTGTTTACAAAGACTCTCCACCAAATGTTCTTTTTTTTTTTTTTTTTTTTTTTAAGATTTTATGTATTTATTTGACAGAGACACAGCGAGAGAGGGAACACAAGCAGGGGGAGTGGGAGAGGGAGTGCAGGCTTCCCGCTAAGCAGGGAGCCCGACGCGGGGCTTGATCCCAGGACCCTGGGATCATGACCTGAGCCGAAGGCAGACGCTTAACGACTGAGCCACCCAGGCGCCCCCAAATGTTCTTCTTTAAGCACAGAGGTGATATAGACATCTTTCTGGAGGTTTAGTTGTAGTATTTTTTTTTTTAAGATTTTATTTATTTATTTGTCAGAGAGAGAGAGCCCACAAACGGGAAGGGGCAGGCAGAGGGAGAAGCAGGCTTCCCGCTGAGCAGTGAGCCGGACAGGGGGCTCGATCCCAGGACCCCGGGATCATGACCCGAGCCGAAGGCAGACGCCCAACCGACTGGGCCACCCAGGCGCCCCTTTAGTTGTAGTATTTTATCTCTTGTGCCTGACTTTTTAGATGATAAGTGAAAATTTTATTTTTCCAATCTGTTTGTCCTGTATGTAGGATTCAGCTGATATATTTACTTTGTATCCAGGAACCTGGTTCAATGCTTTTAATTCTAATGACTTAACCTGGACCTTGTTTGGGGGATTGATAACTTTGTAATAAAGTTCATGGTCCTCTTGTAAACACTTTCTCCTGAAGAGTCAGCTAGAGCTATGCCTTTCTTTGACATTCTCAACCACCCCTCCAGGAGAACCCCTCACCCCTTCTCTCGGCCCCTTTGTCTCCCCCTCCCCAACTTCTACCCCCTGTGGCCCTCCTGTCTCCTGGGTCTCCCCACAGCTGTTTCTCTGACCCTGTCCTGGTCCCATTTGGCAAATGCTCCAATCCTCTTAAGCCAGGCCAGCCTCAGCAGAGCAGAGAGAGAATTAGATCAGATTTGGGGGAGGGACACTCATGTGATCCGCTCTCCAGGCGGGTGTGTGTGTGTGGGGGGGGTATGGGGATGTGGAGACACTGCCAGGATGTACTGAAAGCCCCTCCTTATCTGACAGACCCTGGTAAGGATGTACACACAAACCACCGAAACCCCACCCCAGTTGTCCCTGGGAGAAATCTAATTTTGCATCTATCCCAGGAGACGGAGCTGAGACAGGGAGAATCCCTGAGGGCTTTTGGGGGGTGGAGGGGTAGGGGGTTAGATGAGATTCAGACTCACACCCTGGGCAGGGGGAGGGAGGCTGGTGACCCTGGGAACCCCCAGGCACCCAGCGGCCACCACCGAATGGCAAATGGATGGATTTTGTAACATTGGAGACAGTTTGCTTTTGCCCTGACTGGCTGCGCAGGAAGTGAGTGCATTAAGTAGCACAGATCCCTCCCTTCCCACCTTTCCAATTACATTTCACCTTTTACCTAAGCAGCCCCAGCCCCCCTGCCCCCCCCCCCCACTGAATCCAAGAACTTTTGTTATCCCCCAGGAAACTTTCCTGGGCTGTGTCCGGACCATCCCCAAGGGAAGCATCTGGGCCTTCCACTCAGCTCAGGAAGGAGGCGGGGTGGGGGGAGTGGATGGTAACTTCTCAAAAAGGCAGGTCTTGGGACTTCCCTATATCTATTCCTCAAGGTAGCCCCAGAGCGAGAATTTCTCTGTTTTCCAACTTGTAGCTAAATAAATAAATAAATAAAAATTTAAAAATGATGGCACCGTGGATCGTCCAATCACGTGGCCAGCCGACACTGTTGATCTGGTGGGACCCATGGTGATCCCTATGATCCAGAGTGCTCCCTCTTTGGTGGTTTTCACAGTGATCCTTTTAGGTCCATTGGCATCTATGGCATCAGTGGTAGAGGTAAGAATCTACTGTGTTTTACTCTGGAGAAGGTGAAGCTTTCAGACTCAGCTGCAGTGTATGGAGGACAAGAAATCCTGATATATGAAGAGTCCATTGTTTGCACCTTCCACAAATGGGCTGAGTTCAAGAAGCTCAATTCTGCTCTGGGTGCTCTGGGTTGGAGATGGAGGTGGTGCAGGGAGAAGTGTGCTTACCTGGTGGGGAGTGGGGAGAGGGGAGAAGGAAGTCAAGCAGAAACCCCCGGTGAGACCAAAAGTGAGGGGCCACTTGCCAGAAGGGACAGACGGGCTCTCTGAATCAGCAGGCGCAGAGGAAACCCATTTTGAGATATCCAGGGAATGGCATGGGATAGATTCGGCCCTAGGGACACAAGATGTTCCATTATCCTGGAGGAAGAAAGTGTGGAAAGGATGCAAAGAACACAGCCATTGTCCAGGCGGCTGGAGGAATGATCACAGTTTCTAGTCTCAACTTCTTGGAGAAAATGGAAGAGGTAACTCATTCCCTAGGAGTGACAAACAGTCTTTGAGTCTCCTCTGGTGCAGAGGATGGAGCATTGTATGAGTTGGACACAATCATCGCCTGAGACCCAGATGTGCTGGCTCCTCCACCTGGCCAGAGAGAAGGTGGGGCATTCGATTCCTCACCTGGATTAACCTGGCACCTGATCACGGGAGCCCTCTATCCAACCTGCCAAGGAACCTAGTTCCCTCCAGCTCCAGGTCTGCCGGAGTCTCTCAGGTCCCTGCAGGGTGCTCATCTCAGGGAGGCCGCTCCACTTGGACACCCCCTTTCAGTCCAGATCCCTGGTTTGGCTCCAGTACATGGGGGTGGGACCTGAGACTCTGCATTTCTCAGTTCTCAAGTGATGCTCACGCTGCTGGACTGGGTACTACCATTTGAGAACCGCTGTTCTAAATCATGGGTCTCAAACATTGCCACCCATTAGGGCCACCTGGGGGTTTTAATATTCTCATAGTCCCGGCCAATTAAGCAGTGTCTCTGGGGGTAGGACCCGGGCACCGGGAGTCTAATGTGCAAAGCCTGAGATCTGTTCTCAGTCAAATCTCTGCTGAGGAGGGCGCCTGGGTGGCTCAGACGGTTAAGCATCTTCCTTCCGCTCAGGTCATGATCCCAGGGTCCTGGGATGGAGCCTGGAGTCAGGCTCCCTGCTCAGCAGGGAATCTGCTTCTCCCTCTTCTGCCTCTCTCCCCGGCTCATGCTCTCTCTCCAGCTCATGCTCTCTCTCTCTCCCTTTCTCTCAAAAAAAAAAAAAAAAAAAATCCAAATCTCTGTTGAGGAGTAGTTGGACTCAGGGAGTTGAATATTGCTGTCATTATTAAGACCATACCAGATTTTACGTTACTAAAAGAAAATTCAATTTTAGTATATGTGCTGCCGAAGCGAGCACTAAAAGAAAATTCAGAATTGCTGTATCTGATTGTCCCTTTTGCTAAAATCCATCTAAAAAAAATCAAGTGCCACAAAAATACAGGTTTTTTTTTTTTTTTTAAGATTTTATTTATTTATTTGACAGAGAGAGACACAGCGAGAGAGGAGATACAAGCAGGGGGAGAGGGAGAGGGAGAAGCAGGCTTCCCGCCGAGCAGGGAGCCCGATGCGGGGCTCGATCCCAGGACCCTGGGATCATGACCTGAGCCGAAGGCAGACGCCTAACGACTGAGCCACCCAGGTGCCCCAATACAGGTTTTTAAAGGTAGTTGTTTTTTATAGTAAGCGAACATAGTATCCACTAGTGACTTTGCTTGTAAAAAAAAAAAAAAACAAAACACCAACCATTTTTTTTACTCTTTACTTGAAGTTTCTCTAAATAAGTGCCTAACAGGAAATACCTCTAAACTAGTGTACCTTTAATATTGTTGTTACAGCAAACAACGTGCCTAGAGACACAGGTCAGATCAAAGATGGGGTTCATTCAGGGCCACCCTGGGGGGACAGAAACGGGGTGTGCACATACCTGTTGTGACGTCCTGAGGCCACCAGGGGACACCCATACACCGCTTTTCTGAGCCTGGACCTTGGGCTGGATGGGACAGATGCTCCCAGTCCTTGGTGTCTACCCGTCAGAAACGGGGTGCACTAAGACGCGTACAGAAAGATATAGTCCATAAGATATAGTCCTTAAGGTGCATTAAGGATTGTAAACCCAAGCTAGCAACTTCCCAAATGCCCATCAGGAATAAAATGGATAAAATAAGTTTTGGTGTATTCGCCCAATGAAATACTGTTATGTGAGCTCGAATCTCAGGAGCGTGATGAGTCAAGGGAGCCAGACACAGAATATGACACTGAACTTGCGGTGAGCAGGAAACTTGGTAAGAGGCTGCTTGCTTTCCGTTTTGCATTTCTGCTGGTGCTATGGCTTGAGGTTTGTGCCCCTTTCAAATTCTTCTCTAGAAAACCTAATGCCCGCAGTGATGGTATTGGGAGGTGGGGGGCCTTTGGGAGGTGATTAGGTCAGGGGGGTGGATGGATTGATTAGGAGTGGGCTCTTATAAGAGAGGCCCCAGAGAGCTAGCTCCCCTTCTTCTGCCCTGTTCAGAGACAAGCAGAAGTCTTGCCCCTCCCCCTCCCCCAAAAGAGGGCCCTCACCGGATCATGCTGGTGCCTTGATCTCAGACCTCCAGCCTCCTGCACTGTGAGAAATAAACTTCTGTTGTTCTGTTGTTTATAAGCCACCCTGTCTTGGGTGTTTTGTTATAGCACTCACCCAGTGTGTCAGTGTGGTTTTATTTACTTTTATTATTTTTAAAAATATTTTGTCAGAAAGAGAGAGAGAGAGAGAGCACAAGCAGGGGGAGCAGCAGAGGGAGAAGGAGAAGCAGGCTCCGTGCTGAGCAAGCAGCCCAATGCGGGACTCGATCTCAGGACCCCGGGATCATGACCTGAGCCCAAGGCAGACGCTTAAACAGCTGAGCCACCCAGGCGCCCCAGAAATGATCTGTTTCTTAGTCTGGTTGTCAGTTACATGGACTGTTGAGTTTGTGAAAATTCACTTGTCTCTACATACATCACCTATGTCTTTATAAAATATACATATTAATGGCTAAATGAAGTGTGGTATATCCATAGAATGGACTATTACTTGGCCATAAAAAAGAAATGAGGTATCGCTACATGTGCTACAAAGTGGATGAACCTCAAAAACATCATTCTAGCTTTCTGTGCCGATAGCCCTCTCGCAAACATGGTGAACGTTCCTAAACCCACCGGACTTTTCTGCAAGAAGTGTGACAAGCACCTACCCCACAAAGTGACACAATACAAGAAAGGCAAAGATTCTCTTTATGCTAGGGAAAGTGGCGTTATGACGTTATGGAAGCAGAGTGGCTATGGTGGGCAGACTAAGCCAATTTTCTGGAAAAAGGCTAAATCTACAAAGAAGATTGTGCTGAGGCTTGAATGTGTTGAGCCCAATTGCAGATTTAAGAGAATGCTGGCTATTAAGAGATGCAAGCATTTTGAACCGGGAGGAGCTAAGAAGAGAAAGGGCCAAGTAATCCAGTTCTAAGCTTCATATTTTGTTATATTATGAAGACAATAAAATCTTGAGGTTATGTTCACTTCAAAAAAAAAAAATTACTCTAAGTGAAGGAAGCCAGACACAAAAGGTCACGTATTGTATGATTCCACTTATATGAAACATCCGGAATGGGCCAATCCATAGCCACAGACAGAAGATGAGTGATGGCCAGGGGCTGGAGGAGGGGTGAGGGGGGACTGTCTGCTTAACGGGTATGGGGTTTTCTTCCTGAATTGTTCACATTACAATGGGTAATTCTATGTCATAAATTTTACCTCAAAAAAATTAAAAGTGCGATATGAGGAATTCTTAATCGCAGGAAACAAACTGAGTGTTGTTGGAGTGGGGGGTGGGGTGGGAGGGATGGGGGGACTGGGTGATAGACACTGGGGAGGGTATGTGCTCTGGTAAGCGCTGTGAATTGTGCAAGACTGTTGAATCTCAGATCTGTACCTCTGAAACAAATAATGCAATATATGTTAAGAAAAAGAAAAAAGAAGAAGAAGAAGAAGGTAGCGGGAGGGGAAGAATGAAGCGGGGGAAATCGGAGGGGTAGACGAACCATGAGAGACGATGGACTCTGAAAAACAAACAGGGTTTTAGAGGGGAGGGGGGTGGGAGGAAGGGTTAGCCTGGTGGTGGGTATTGAGGAGGGCACGTTCTGCATGGAGCACTGGGTGTTGTGCACAAACAATGAATCATGGAACACTTCATCTAAAACTAATGTTGTAATGTATGGGGATTAACATAAGAATAAAAAAAAATAAAAAAAATAAAAAAATTAAAAGTGTGTATTATACTTTCATTTAAAAATTGCATGAGGGGAAGCTTGAGTCTCTGAGAACTTACTTAACTCACCAAAGTTTATACAGTTAGCAATTCACCAGGATCTTGATTTGAATGCAAGCTCTTCCCCACAAATGTCCTACTGGTTCCCCACCCCACCACGGTCAGCCTTGCAATGATTACCATTAAGCATTGGCTGTGCCTTTTTTCAACGAAAGGAGTCATCCACAGGGAAGAGACGCCAAATCTTTATTGTCACAATAATCAGGGAAACGATATATTCTGAGAGGCGGCTGATGAATCCTATAACTTCTATCTCTTCAAGGACACTGAGACTTATTTAAAGACTGTGGAAGAAAAACAGAGGTTAGGATAGTATCACAGTCTGTCACCCTCCAAGACAGGATGATCAGTTTCTTCTCCAACTGGAGATCTGGTCTACCCCTCAGAACTAACTAGCATGAGTAAGTAGAGCAGGAGAACGACAGGTGCATTGATCAGTGGCCATAGGAAGGTTTAAGGCTTTCTCTTTCACCCTCAAATTCAATACGCCACTATTGATCATTTTAATTTCTTGATTATTTAACACAAGTTACATAGTCTCTTATTTGAACAAATGTAATAAATTGGTAATTTTCAGTGTTAAGAAAGTTAAAAATAGGCAGGCCAATAAAGCTGACGGAGGATAATTTGGAATAACCTAAAATGTAACACCCACACTTGAGATGTACATACCCTTTGACCCAGTGATTCCACTCAGCTATTCTAATAAATTTTAAAAAGCCAACCCTCACACACTCACTTAAAAATCAATGTAGAAAGTACCCGTTAAAGACAAGCAGGTTATACTTTCATAGAATAGTATATCTGTATTTTGAATTTGGTGAAAGCATGAAGAAAAGTGAGGTAGGTTTATGAATTCAGGTGGAAAAATCACCATAATGTGTATATTTAAATGAAGATCAAGTCACAGAACAAAAGGGATAGTATTATTCATTCATGTTTTAAAGGACCTTAAAATTGTTATCCTTGTGTAAATGCATGGAATAAACCTGAAAGAACACATCCTGAGCAGCTGGTTGGATTTCTCGCCGTGGAAGAGAGTAGGAAGCAAAGAGGCAATGTGAGCGGGACAGGGAGGGGTGATGTTTTACTCCCCATATTCACATAGTGCCTCAATGTTTAAGTGAGCATCTGTTCATGAGTCACTTGTGTAAATCAAAATTAGTGTTTAAAAAATAAAAGTCAGGGGTGCCTGGGTGGCTCAGTCAGTTAAGCGTCTGCCTTCAGCTCAGGTCATGATCTCGATGGGCATATTCTTGATGTCTGTTTCCACATCCATAAAAAGGCAATTTTGGTGGGGAGAGACGTAATGAGTGGAAAGCTCATAACTGAGCCTATCATTTAATGGGACGGTTAGTAAGTGCTCTCTGCACAGAACCTCATAAAGATGATGGGATTTAACACTGAGTTTGGGTATAACCTATCCCTTTGAGCCCCTTGTTTCCTCATTTCTCTGTGGGCATAATGACACCTATAATCATTCCCCGAGGTCATCGTGAAGGTTGACTGAGACACCATTGTACACGCAATAAAGTCCTCACTGTAATTCAAGAGCACAGAGATGAGTGAGCTCTCCGTGGTCTGTTGACCAGGCTCTTCTTCCCGCATCTTCTTTTCAGTGGAAACTGACCTCGTTTCTTCATCCTCATGGGGTCAAGGACAGATCATTCAATCCAGGGGCCAGCAAGCTAGAGCTCAGAGGCCAAATCCAACCTGCCATCTGTTTTTATGACCCTTGAGATATTGGTTTTCTTATTTTTAAGTGCCTAACTGAAAATGAAAGTCAAAAGGTGATTGATACTTTGTGACACCTGAAAATTATATGACATTCAAACTTCGGGGTCTATAAGTTAAGTTTTATTGGAACACAGCCATGTTCATTTGTTTTTTATTGCCTGTGGCAACTTTTGTACTACTGGGCAGAGTTGAGTATGTGAGAGACCGTAAGACCTATGTGCCTAAAATACTTACGAATGGGCCCTTTACAGGAAACATTTGCTGACCCCCAATCTAATCCATCACTGGATAATGTAGACCCCAAGCTTCCCTTTCCATTAACCTAGAAGGTTCCCCACTTTAAGAGACCCCCGCCACACACACACACACACACACACACACACACACACCCTTCTTCCCCAGCCAACTTACTCATGAGGAGAGCATTGCTTCCATTTTCCATCTTGGTTATAATTTTTTGTCAGTGAGCACCAACTCCGATTCAAAACATAGCCCTCCTTGGTGCATTTGTGAAAGAGTTTTCTTCTGTAGAAGAAGGGGAAGGTACACTTGGGGGGATCTGCAGAGAAAGGAAGGAGCAGAAGGGGAAATATGAACATGGCAAGTTTTAGGATCAACCATCACTAAACTCACAACACATGCTTTGTCCACCACACCCAACTCTTTTCAAAGTGGTCAACACATGGAGAATAGTCAGGATTCGGACTCAGGTATATCCAACACCAAAGTCACGTGGTCGGCTACTATCAGTTGCTTCTTGGATCCTTGGCATCCAAGACAGCCCATCATAGCGATGCTCACCTTGCCCAGTACAGTACCGCCATCTGCCTTGGAATTTCTTGTCGAGTGAACACCAATCATAATCGCTGCGGATGGAGATGCAGTTGTAGTAGATGGTGTCACCATACAGAAATGGAAAGACACAGGTACTGTTAACAAACTCTGGAAAAGAGGAAACATGCCAGGTGTGGGGCAAGCTTGCAAGGGAATTGACTTTCTAACATCTGTCCCAATTATCCGCACCATGCTTGCCCACCACACTCCCCGCTGTGTGGCACAAAATACACGTGACCAGAGGGCCCACACCTCACCTCGTAAGCCAAAATCCTTGAGTCTTTCTCATAGTCTCATTTCTCCCTCTCTCCTAGAAGAGTAATCTGTTAGCTTGCCAGAGTGGCTCCTGAGTATCTCTCAAAGCTATCCACCTATCTCTGCACTTTCATCACTACCTAGCATTGCACCTTGCCTTGACTATGACAGTAACTTATTTCTGGATGCCTCCAACCTATTTGTCCCAACCATTCTCCACACTGCAGGGAAAATGTTCATTCTCAAAGACCAGCCTGCCCCTGCCCCCAAGCTATGAATACCCCACTGCTCTTAGGATCAAAAGTAGCATTGAAATGGCTTATGATATTCTGCTTGATCTTAGACTTCAAGCCTCACCTTGGACCACCCTTCCTGTGTTTTCTCTGCTCACACTTTGTTAGGTGTCCTGAGTTTGCCCCCATCTTTCTTGCCTTGGGGATTTTGACATGATTTTCTCTGCTTGGTAGGAACACCACACACCCTTTGCCTATTTACCCTCTTAGGTTCAGCCTAGATGTGAATCTCTATGGAACTTTCTGGAACATCCAAACGACACTAGATCCACTTGTATTGCACTTTCGTACAGGTTCCCATTCCTTATAATTATTTAATGCATAATGACTCGTTCAAGGTCTTTCTCATTTGTCAGAAGTGACCCCATGTATCTTGTTCAAAGCTAGACCCATGATATCAACTGATAGGGACTGGCACACCATAGAGACTTAATGAATAAATATTGGTTGGCCCTTCATAAGCCTGAAGTAATTTTGACATGAGATTAGTGTATTGTTATCATTTAACAATTATTATTTATTGATATATGTTATTTACATTTATTATTTAATAATATGCTATTTATGAACAATTATGTTTCCACCTTTATTATGTTATTATTTAACCATGTTATTTGTCATTTTGATATTTATTATTTAATATTTTAAATTATTTAACAATGTGTATAGCATTAGTTATTGTTATGTTTTATTATTAATTAGTTATTATTATGTATTTATATAATATAGCTTACTCTGTGCCAGACATATTACACAGTTTACAAGCACTGATGCATTTAAAGATTTTATTTATTTATTTGAGAGAGAGAGAGAGAGAAACAGCATGAGCGGGGAGAGGGTCAGAGGGAGAAGCAGGCTCCCCGCTGAGCAGGGAGCCCGATGCGGGACTCGATCCCGGAACTCCAGGATCATGACCTGAGCCGAAGGCAGTCGCTTAACCAACCGAGCCACCCAGGCGCCCAAAGGAGCTAAATTTTGCTAACAACTATATGACCCTACATATTTGCCTTTGGAATCTTATTGTCATTTTGATCAAATAAATAAAATTAAGTTTTGGGTTTTATTTTATTTTTTTATTTTTTAACTTTTTAAAAGATTTTATTTATTTATTTATTTGAGAGAGAGAGAGAAACAGCATGAGAGGGGAGAGGGTCAGAGGGAGAAGCAGGCTCCCCGCTGAGCAGGGAGCCTGATGCGGGACTCGATCCCGGGACTCCAGGATCATGACCCGAGCCGAAGGCAGTCGCTTAACCAACCGAGCCACCCAGGCACCCAAGCACTAATGCATTTAATGATATCCTCACATCAGTCCGGTGAACTGTTGTGAGGCTCCTGCTGAGGTCAGCTTTGGTCCTCAGCATGCGATCCCTACACATAGAGACCCTGCTGTCTGCCGACTACCCTGAAAAGAGCTTCCTTCTGACTCCAAAGCCAAGAGGGCTGAAGGGCCACATTTTCCAGTACATACTCCAGGCTACGTTGGTTCAACCCCTAAACAAGTGATTGGTAATTGAAGCAGTTAAGAAACCAACCAACATTTTGGGATTCAAGTTTCCCTTTCACTGGCTTGACTACCGGACAAAGTGTTCCCACATCTCCATTTCTCTCTCGAAACTCCTGATTTCATGAGTGCGTAGGTTAAAACCAGTCATCCACATGTGGAAATGGTCCACTTCTTCCAAGAACTGAGACACTGAGGCAACGTTATCTATGGTGAGCACATAAGAGTTCCATGATTAACTTTCTAACTTAAAAAGCAGGTACAAAAGATCACGTGTAGGATTCCATTTATATGAAATGTCCAGAAAAGACCAATCTATAGAGATGGAAAGGAGACTCATGGTGCTTGTGCCTGAGGATGGGGATGGGGGGTGATGGCAAATGGATACAAGGGATCTTCTTGGGGTGACGAACATGTTCTAGAACTGGATTGTGGCGACGTTTATACTCTTCTGTAAATTCACTAAAAATCATTGAATGGTACACTTAAAATGGGTGAATTTTATCAATATGTGAGTTGGCTGTCATGACTAGGGAGGGACTTTAGTGCCAGAAGAATAGCAAAAGAAAGAGCAAAGTGGCAGAAAGTGCAAAGAACATGATATTGTTTCACGGGTGTGGTTAACATTTGAGATGCTAACAAATAGAGAGATGTCTCCTTACCTAGGACCGGAGGGTGTAAATGGGTAATCAATTCTGAAAGAGAAAAAAAAAAAAAAGGGTAAAATTTAGACCACCTCCTAAAACACTCCATTCCTAGACTAACTATAAAAGATTTTATTTTTTATATTATTATTATTTATTTGAGAGAGAGTAAGAGAGTGGGGAGGGTCAGAGGGAGATGCAGACTCCCTGCTGGGCAGGGAGCCCAATGCGGGACTCGATCCCGGGACTCCAGGATCATGACCTGAGCCAAAGGCAGTCACTTAACCCACTGGGCCACCCAGGTGCCTGACTAATGACTATTAAAATACCTTGAAGTACATGTAGCCAACTGCCTTCGTGTTGCAGAAAAACCCATGCTATCACATTCTGGATGACTTGTGGTCACTTCCCATGGGGGCGGGCTGTCTCATATCTACCCAAGAAAGCCCATTAACTTAACTCAGGTGTTAAAGACTCAAGGTCTTTCTCGGAGTAAGTTCGAGTAAATCTAGTGTCACCCAACTTCTACCCACTGGTTGAAATTCCACGAGTCTGAAGGTTGGAGGGAAGGTTCTAGCTTTTGCCCACGTCAACGTTTCAGGAAAACAACCTGTTTGTTCAGTGTAGCCTCAGTGGTGATTTTGTTTGGTTGTGTTTCGCCTCTTGGAAAATTTTGCTCTTGTATCATCCCTGAGCCCGTTCTAGGGAGTAAGGTTAGTCCATAAAAGCCAGGTTAGGCCTTGCTAAAGACTAGAAGGGAAATATGAAGGCTCGTTACCCAATAACATTGACTAATGTCTAATGTGCTGTTTGCAGTGTTCCAGCTACTCTCCTCAGTTGACCTTCAAAACCCTAGGAGAGGTTCTAATTTAGAGCTCTCTCTTTCTCCCCATTCCCCCAAAAGTTTACAGTTGAGAAAACAGGAACAGAGAGAGCCATGTGACCACGAACTGGTGGGAACCAGGTCCAAAGTCAAGAAGTCCGGCTTCAGAGGCTGTGTTCTGAACATGATATTGATACTATCTTGGAATTGTCACTTACCTGCGCAAGGGACTTAATCCCTGAGCCTCACTTTGTCTCTGATACAACAATGCTAATTTGTAGGTTCAAATGAGACTCTAACTCAGGAGCTCCTGTGTGGTGCGTCTGGCGTCCATGTTAGGGGATTGCAGCCCTGCTCTTCAAAAAGAAGCTAACAACATGTCAACGATTTTGAAGGCATGGTTAAATAAATGGTCATTGGGGTGGTTTTCTAGGTGCCCGCCTTTGTATTTAGCACCTTATGCCAATTATCTCATTGACACTGATGCTTGCCCCTGTAAGATTGGGGTTATTATATATTTATCGGTTACGTATTAATAATGACCTCTATCTTGTAGATACACAAATGGAGGTGTACAGAGGGAAATCACTTTCAAAGCCACAAAACTGAACAGTTCAGGTACTCACGCTCCAGAAACTGAGCCTCTAAAATGATCCTGCCTCTGGGGGGTGCTCTTTCTGTCCCTGAAACCCTTCTAGGAGATGCCACAAAGCTGAGCCCCCTCTGTGTCTTGGTGGTGAGTTAGGATACTTTTAGCATAAAACCACGGGTGCTGGGCACCTGGGTGGCTCAGTTGGTTAAGCGACTGCCTTCGGCTCAGGTCATGATCCTGGAGTCCCGGGATCGAGTCCTGCATCGGGCTCCCTGCTCAGCAGGGAGTCTGCTTCTCCCTCTCCCGCTCCCCCCTCTTGTGCTCTTTCTCTCTCTCACTCTCTCTCTCAAATAAATAAATAAAATCTTTAAAAAAAACCCACGGGTGCTGACATTTCATTACAAACTCCAGCTGCCACTGGGTGAGTTTTCTGCCTTGTCTGTCACAGTGCTCTTGGCTTTGCCAACACAACGCCTAATGTTCACCCACCTCTCATCTCTGCTGTCTGTAATCCCCACAGCCTTCTCATTTTACAGGTGAAAGAGCAGAGAGAGACTTTCACCCAAACATTGTCCACAGTCAAAAAGGGGTGCAGCCCGGGCTCATGTCCACCTTGGTCTGGTTCCGGGGAACGGGCTATTTCTTTCAGACCCCGGTGCCCCCAGAAATGGTCCTTGGCCATTCCCATCTATTGATATGGCGGAACACGACCAAATCCTTACAGATCTTCTGTCCCCGTGCTTTAGGTCATTATCACATCACGCCTCCAGCCAAATATGTCTATTTTTACCATTTGATAAATGGTTTTGACCCCTCCCACCTGGTCCTCCTGGTCCTCCTCCAGCTAATGATGCTGGAGAAACACCACCATGGATACTGACTGAGGACCTACAGTGCGCCCACTGGGTTTTGAGAAAGGGAAAAACAAAGCTGCCCGACATCCAAAAGCTTGGCCCCTACTGCTCCCTGTGCCACAGATTACCAACCACACCCGTCCCTGGGCTGAAATGGGAGGCGGCTGCTTCTTGACCGACTACCTTCCTCCTCCTCCTGGTCTGCCTTCCCCTCAGAGAGGGTTTGTGGACACCCAGGCACAGAATCACCCTGCTCCCTGGGAGCACTCAAAGGAATCAACTCCGGCTTCTTTGACCCAGGCCCCCAAACCTCCCACCTGGAGCCCAAACCCTGGAGCCGGTTCCAGCACCCTCGATGTGGACTGCCCTTGGTACCCGGCACACGCGCGGTCTCCCTGGCTCCGGAGAGCGGGAAACTTACGCGTACCCCTCATGTGCGCATGCAGGGCAGGACTGTTCCAGGGCTTTTGCCTACCGTTTCTGCTTTAATCCTTACCCCAGCGACGTGAGATAAAGATCACTTCCTGTCTACTGAATTTGTTTTCTGGGGAGGCAATTTATACGGTTCAAACGGCAACCAAGTTACAAAAGGGAAATCGTGAAAGAGAACTTTCCAAAATAGCACATAATAAATGTCCTCTTTCTCTTCTTTCTGTTTGTTTTTTTTTTAAATTGTGGTATGAACATCTGCATTAGATCTACCTTCTTAACACATGTTTAAGTCCACATTACAGTCCTGCCGACTGCAGGCAGATCGTCCTCATCCTGTACCCACTAAACAGCAAGCCCCTGGCTCCCTTCTCCCCAGCCTTGGTGTTCCCCCCTCTGCCCTGTGTTTCTGGGAATCTGACAGTTTCAGACACTTGATATAAGCGGAGCCTCCACACCCTCTATTTTGCACCAGCTGTTAATGCTGTATGTCAAAGACCCCAGAGACAATTGGGGGAATCTGTTTCCTGCCCTGCTCACCCACAACCGCTGCATCCCCGGGTCTCGCCTTCCTGCCGTGACCCCCGCTCCCCTCCTTCACCCACCTGCTTTCAGCCCACTCACACAGACAGCCAGGGACAGCCAGCTCACTAGACTTCTCATCACCTCCAGTTACCTGCAGACGGCCTGCCCCCGGAGCAGACGTTGCCTCTGATTTATACGCTCTGCTTCTGCCCCTCCCAAGAGAGCTGCTCTCTCACTGCACGGGGCACCAGGACTGACTCCACGGCAGGTTCTCCGTGCCCTAACTCGCGGGGTGCATAGAAGAATCAGGAACATCCACCTGGGAATGCACTATAGCAGCATGCTGAGAGTGGGCTCCCTGCACTAGCTTCAACCCCCTCACCTGCACACGAGTCAGAAATGCAAATCCTTCGTTCCCGCACCAGACCTGCTGGAACTCTGGGGACAGGATCTGCGTAGCAACCAGCCTTCCAGGTGCCCCGATGCTCGCTGAAGTTTGGGAACCCCTGCTCTGTAGCTTGCTTGATCCTTCCATATCCATTTTGTGCCATTTACTCCCTTAATTACTGGGGTTTTAAAAAGATTTTATTTATTTATTTATTTTAGAGAGAGAGAGAGTGCACACACGAGTGGGGGGAGGAGCAGCGGGAGAGAGAGAATCTCAAGCAGATGCTGCGCTGAGCATGGAGCCCCATGCAGGGATGATCTCAGGACCCTGAGATCCTGACCTGAGCCGAAATCAAGAGTCAGAGGCATAACGGCTGAGCCACCCAGGTGCCCCACGTAAAGGACAGATCTTAACCCCAGTTCCGATGTGTGGGCGTGGCCACTGGTGGCCACATCTCAATGGTGGAACTGGCCACCATCTCTGGAGGGATCTGGGGAGAGCGGAAGAGGCCCGCGCACTTTGTAAGAGAGACGAGGGATGGAAAAGTGAGTACCTGTAAAGGGGAGGATGTGCTGGTGGACCCCCAGGGCAATCCAAGATGAGGAACGGACATCACCACAGCTGGCCGTGGGGAAGGGAGGGGACCAACCTCACCCTTCAGCGTTGGTCTGAGCTAAGATCTTCCCAGAGTTACCTCACTTACCGCCCATTTGCAAATACTGGGGGACTGACTACTGGTTAGAAACACATCTGCCTTTTCCAAATAGAGATGAGAAAATGGAACTGGAAAAACTTTGATAAAAGCACAGAGCCTGGAGAAGCTGCATTTCTCTCACCTGCCATGTAGGCTTTTGCTTCTTGCGTTCTGCTATTTTGCTAAAATGAATGGATCTTAACACAGCCTCTGGCCTCTCTGCAGATAGGGAGGTCACCCGTTAGTCCCACATAAGCAACAGGGCCGGCACGAGGCCGGGAGGGTCTCACACAGCTTCATGTGGTGGGAATCCTGTCCCTGGCTTGACAGCTGGGGAAACTGAGGCAGAAGTGGCAGAGCACAGGTTCACTCCAGGCAGCCAACTGAGTGACCCTGGAAAGTTCCTTTTGCTTTCTGAGCCTGTATTCCAAATCTCTGAAATGTTGGGGCTACATACATTCCATTGGAGAGCCCAGCGAATATTCTTTCTCTTCCTTCCTTTTTTTTTTTTTTTGAGTTAATCGTTTTCCATCACATCATTGTTCCCAGTCCATAACCACAATTATTTAGAATGCTACAAACAAAATCAGTGAGAATGTGAGACCAGTTCTCCATACCTCTTATTTAAATCAGCTAATGTTTGTGGCAGATATTGGAGTTTTTGTTGTCAGGGAAGAGACCATCTTTGGCTTTGATTTATTTCTCCCTTTTGGGGGGTAAATTTTATTTATTTATTTATTTATTTATTTATTTATTAAGATTTTATTTATTTGCGAGAGAGAGAATGAGAGACAGAGAGCATGAGAGGGAGGAGGGTCAGAGGGAGAAGCAGACTCCCCGCTGAGCAGGGAGCCCGATGTGGGACTCAATCCTGGGACTCCAGGATCATGACCTGAGCCGAAGGCAGTCGCTTAACCAACTGAGCCACCCAGGAGCCCATAAATTTTATTTATTTTTAAAGTGTTTATTTTCTTTTCTTTTTAAAAAAGATTTATTTATGAGAGAGAGAGAAAGGGTAGAGGGGGAGAGAGAGAGAATCCTGAAGCAGACTCCCCACTGAGTGTGGAGTCCGACTCGGGGCTCAATCCCAGGACCCCCAGATCACAACCTGAGCAGAAATCAAGAGTCAGCCGCTCAACCTACTGATTCACCCAGATGCCTATGGGTAAATTTAGAAAAATGCTCTTGGTTTTAATGATCACTTCTCCCAAAGATCATGGAAAGTTATATTCCTGAATATTCATGAGGTCACAGAGGCAGTGATAAATACGTGCAGTGTTGGGGAGGCACCTTCTGGAGATTCACCTGGACCCACACCCTAAAGGCATGTCCAGGACACTCTGAGCGGGACCCAGAACACCCTACCCTCTGGAAGGTCCACCATGAACATCAGAGGGGACCCATTATTCCTTTCTTACTCATCTGAATCGTCATTACCCAAGGCAGTCAACCAACAGTGATAAAATATTTTTTAGAACCAGAGTTGGTATCTAGCCAACAGTGCTTGTAAGGTTGAGATGAGGAAAAGAAAAGGAAAGAAACCCCCCCCAAAAAACTTAAGGTCCTAAATCTACCAAGGGGCAGAGCTGGACTTAGATTCTAGAGCTTTTATGTGAATCACAGGGAAACCCAGAGATAAATCGCTAATGATTCTAGCACAGAGGGGATTACGTGGGGCTCTTTTATCTTCTGCAAAAATGGCCCTGGGTTTGGACTCAGGTTTCCTTGCAACGGCTGTTCTAGACCCAGTGGAAATATATACGGGCATTAACTGGCCCACAGACTAACTTTCAAATCCTGGGTCTCCCACTTACTAGTTGGGGACATGAGCTACAATGTTTCAGAGCCCCACAGCACGCGAGGAGTAGCAGGCATTCACCCTTCACCAGACGTTGTTTTTGAGAGCTGAGTAATCGTAGATAAGAGGCAGTACGTCTTCCTGAAACCCTGTGTATGAATTTGCAAGAACTGCTGTGACAAAATACCCCAGACTGGGTGGTTTGGACAACAGAAAAGTCTTTTCTGAGAGTTCTGGATGCCAGAAGTCCATGATCAAGGTGCTGGCAGAATTGATTTCTGGGTGAAGTCTCTCTTTGTGGCTTGTAAATGGCCAGCTTCCTCCCTGTGTCCTTATACGGCTTTTTCCTCTGTGCTTGTATATAGAAAAAGAGATCTCTGGTGTCTCTTCTCATAAGGACATCAGCCCTATTGGCTTAAGGTCCCAGATTTACCACTTTACTTAACCGTTATTCCCTCCTTATGGGTCCTATCCCCAAATTCACATTGGGTGTTAGGGCATCAGCGTATATATTTGCAGTGCTGGCAACACAGTTGAGCCCCTAACACCCTGATTTATCTCTGCAAAAGGAGATTGTTGGCTGCAGCTTGTTGGAACCACAGGAAAATCTGAGATCATGGGCATGAATTGAAAGTCAACATAACAAGCAAAAGTGTCTCAATTCCTGGAAAAGTTGAGTCCTATCCATATGTAGACAACTGATAACTTACCTTCAATCGGTAGCTCTTGTGGAGTCGAGAGTTTCATGAGAACCAGAGATGGGGGGATTTGGCACGCAGAGAAGAGGAAGAGGATGCACATTTTGTTAAGGGTCCAAAACGCCTGGGTTTGAATTTAGCGTCCACCTCTTTCTCACTGTGAGATTCCGGGCAACTGGCGGAACGGATTTCAATCCTGTTTTTCTCATCCATAAAATTGGGATCATCTAAGTACTCTTTATTTTCCTCACCAAACCTGCTCCTCCTGCTGTCCCATCTCAGTGAATGACACAGCCATTCACCTGGATGCGTGGGTCACCCCTGGGATATCCCATCTGCCACCCTGTAGCCAGTCCTACGGACTTTAGCACTGAGATGGTCCTGGACCCAGCCACTTCCTGCTCCTGCCTATGCTCTCTCTTTCATCCAAGCACCATGATTCCCCCAGCACACCGCACAGCTGCCTGACCGGGCTCCCTGCTCTGCACCTCTGTGCCCCCTCTATTCTCTTCACATAGTAGCTAGAACAAGGTCATGTTGCTCCTGTGATGAGAACCTCCCATAGCCTCCACGACACTTAGGGAAAAAATGCCAAAGTCCCTGGTCCGTCTGACCTTGGACTTTCCCCATCGCTTGCCCAAACCAAGCAGCCTCCCTGCTATTTCTCCAGCTCCCCAAACAGTGTGATCTCAGGTACTGACATTGTGAGTCTGTCTGCAGAAACACCATTCCCGGAAGACATGGGGCAGGACTTCTTCCCTCTTTTTCTTCAGATCTCCGTGATTCAGTGTCAACTGTCCTAGAAAGGCTGTTCTTTTTTTTTTTTTTTTTTTTTTTAATTTGAGAGAGAGTGAGCAAGACAGCATGAACGGGGTGGAGGGGCAAAGGGAGAGGGAGAAGCAGGCTCCCCGCCGAGCAGGGAGCCCGATGCGGGGCTCGATCCCAGGACCCTGAGATCATGACCTGAGCCACAGGCAGATGCTTAACTGACCAAGCCACCCAGGTGCCCCTAGAAAGGCTGTTCTAAGCCCCTCTCTCTAATGCAGTCCCTCTGATTTCAAGGAGCAGAGAGCCGTTTTCGGGAAATTTTGACAACGACATCCAGCGAACGTCTCTGGCACGTTGCTTAAGGCCGGGGGCCAAATGGCAGATTTGTCAGCACGCCCACATGTCCTCATGGTCACCATGTGTGCACAATACCATAGGAAAAAGCGTGTAGGTATTTATTTTGGACAGAAGCCATTTGGTTGGGTGGAAAATACTGTGAATCCTCCAGTCAGGTGAATCTGGGTTTGATTCCCACTCTGCCCCGGAGCAAAACCATCATCATTAGTAACTATTCATGTTAGAAACGGTGTTGGTGAGGGCGCCTGGGTGGCTCAGTCGGTTAAGCGACTGCCTTCGGCTCAGGTCATGATCCTGGAGTCCCAGGATCGAGTCCCGCATCGGGCTCCCTGCTCGGCGGGGAGCCTGCTTCTCCTTCTGACCCTCCTCCCTCTCATGCTCTCTGTCTCTCATTCTCTCTGTCTCAAACAAATAAATAAAATCTTTAAAAAAAAAAAAAGAAAGAAAAGAAACGGTGTTGGTGAATGTGCAGCGGCTTGATTCAACTCCTGGCTGGTCCTCGTACTAGCTATGTGACCCCCTATGCTTTGGGCCTCACTTTCCTGGCGCGTAAGCTAGACATGACAATTGCATCTAATTCATAGGAGTGTTGTATTACATGCATTGGTATGTGCAAAGCAATTTAAACAATCCCTAGCACAGAGTAAGTGCCATGTAAGTGTTTGCTTTGATCGTGGCTCTTACCACCACAATTATTACTGCAGGTAATAGTAACAAAGTTCTTATTTTAAGATGATCATTCTACAACCCAGACAAAACCTCTATCAGGTAAGCAATAGTGTGAACCCAATTTGTGGGTGGAAAAACCAAGGCCCCAAAGAGTTAAGTAACTTGACGAAAAAATGTGGGGTAGGTTTCAAATTCCACGGTGTCCGATTCCAAAGTGCTCTGAGCCACTATGTGGCGCAATCTCTTTGGACAAGCCCGACAATGTTCAGGAAATCACGGTATAGTCCAAGCACGTGGAGGATGATGTTCCACTTAGGCAGAACTTAATTTTATACCTGGAACTTCAACCGTGATGGGCTCAAGCCTGACCCCTAGTGGATGCCTCAAGAAGAACGTGTGAGGGTTTGCTTTCCCTTCACCTCTTCACCAGTATTTAAGATTTGATATTTGGATGATAGCCATCCCAACAGGAATAAGATGACATCTCAGTGGTTTTGATTTGAATTTCCATGATTAGTGATGTTGAACACCTTTTCATGTACCCATTGGCCATTTATATGTCTTCTTTGGAAAAACATCTATTGGGGCCCTTTTGCCCATTGGTACAGCCATTGTGGAAAACAGTATGGAGATTCTTCAAAAAAAACCAAAAATTGAACTACCATATGCTCCAGCAATCCTACTTCTAGGTATATATCCAAAGGAAATAAAGTCACCACCCTGAAGAGATACCTGCACTCCCATGTTCACTGCAACATTGCTCACAATAGCCCAAATATGGAAGCAACCTAAGTGTCCATTGATGGATGAATGGATAAAGAAAATGTATATATAATGTACATATGTATCATGCACCATTATCCATCCTTAAAAAAGGAAGTCCTGTGATTTGTGACAACATGAATTAACCCAGAGGACATTATGCGAAACAAAACAAGTCACACACAGAAAAAAAAAATGTATGATCGCACTTATATGTAGAATCTAAAAAAGTTGAAATCACAGAGGGTCGCCTGGGTGGCTCAGTCGGTTAAGCCTCTGCCTTCAGCTCCGGTCATGATCCCAGGGTCCTGGGATCGAGTCCCGCATTGGGCTCCCTGCTTGGTGGGGAGTCTGCTTCTCCCTCTGTCTGCCACTCCCGCTGCTTATGCTCTGCCTCTCTCTCTCTGACAAATAAATAAATAAAATCTTTAAAAAAAGTTGAAGTCACAGAAACAGAGAAGGGTAGTGAAAATGGGGAGATGCTGGTCAAAGGGTACAACTGGAAGACTTACTATAAAGCTAACTGATTAAGACAGTAACCAGGACAGTACAATATTAATGAAATGATAGACAAGTAGATCAATGGAACAGGATAGAATCTGGAAACAGATTCACATATATAGAGTCAGCTAATCTCTGACAAAGGAGCAAATGCAATTCAGTGGAGAAAAAGTAGTGTTTTCAACAAATGGTGTTGGATCACTGAGTTTGCAAAACAATTATCTGCCAGTGGACTGGTATCCAGAATACATGAAGAATTCTTACAACTCAGCAATAAGAAAACAAACAACCCAATTTAAAAAAAAAGAGCAAAAGATCTGCACAGATATCTCACTAAAGAAGACATGCAGATGACAACTGAGCTTATGGACAAATGATCAAGATCATGTGTCAGTAGGGAATTGCAAGTTAAAACAATGAAATACCACAACACTCCTATTAAGATGGTTAAAATCCAAACACCAACACCCCCAATGCTGGCGAGGATGTGGAGTGGCAAGAACTCTCATTCATTGCTGGGGGTAATGCAAAATGGTGCGGCCACTTTGGGGGTTTGGCGGTTTCCTACAGAGCTAAACTTGCTCTTATCATATGACCTAAATGAGTTGAAAATGCATGTCCAGG
Source organism: Mirounga leonina (assembly GCF_011800145.1). Classification (NCBI taxonomy): domain Eukaryota; kingdom Metazoa; phylum Chordata; class Mammalia; order Carnivora; family Phocidae; genus Mirounga; species Mirounga leonina. Next base: position 4,007,666 of record NW_023270718.1, read on the forward strand.
GGTGCCTGGGCAGCTCAGGTGGTTAAGCATCTGCCTTCAGCTCAGGTCATGATGCCGGGGTCCTGGGATTGAGTCCAGGGTCCTGGGATTGAGTCCTGAACTAGGCTCTTTGCTCAGTGGGGAGCCTGAGTCTCCCTCTGCCTGCCGCTCCCCCTGTTTGTGCTCTCTCTCTCTCTGTGACAAAGAAATAAAAATGTTAAAAAAAAAAAAGAAAAGAAAAAATAAGTCATCAGACCTATTCTCTCTTTAAAAAACAAAAAACAAACAAAAAACTGAAAACTCATGTCCACACAAAAACTTGCACACAGAGGTTTACAGCAGCTTTATTCATAACTGCCAAAATCTGGGAGCAACCAAGATGTCCTTCCATAGGTCAGTGGATAAATAAACCAGTACATCCAGACAATGGGATATTATTCAGGGATAAAATGAAAGGAACTATCACGAGCCACATAAAAACCATTGGGGAACCTTAAATACATATCGCTAAGTGAACAAAACCATTCCTAAAAAGCTACATACCGTATGGTTCCAACTATATGATATTCTGGGAAAGGCAAAGCGATGGCTACAGTCATCCCTAGAGGAGAAATTCCGCCCTAAGGGGAAAGGCGTCCTGGTGGGGATCAGAGAAAGAACTTGGAAGTACAGAGACCTGAGGTGGCTGATGGGGATGCTTTTGTAGGAGACGAGGGCAAACAGAAGGGAGAAATCCTTTGGAGGCTGGTTGGTGATAAGGGAAAGGAAGGGCACACTTTAGGACACTATGAAATAAAATAGAAGCCCCCAAAGAGAAGAAACCACAAACCTTCCCGCCATTGAGCGCCCCTCCTCCCCCGTAAAAAGCCGCCCAGGAAAGAAACAGCCTCTCATTATGTGGACGACAGAGGGCGCCCTTGAGCTACAAATCTTAAAAAACCATCAGCCCCCCGAGTGTGATATGCTACAAGGTGGCGGTCTTTGTGCGTGCGCGCGCGCACACACACCCCAGAAGCAAATGAAGCAAGGGAGTGAAATATCCTCAAATAAGTGTTTGGAGATAGGAAAAACATCTTGAGTTAGAAATTCAAAAAGTACTAAAATGAATTTTTAAAAATGGGGAAAAAATGGAACGAGCTGGAAATGGAGAAAAAAAATATAAAGTGTCCGAAGTGAAAACTAAATTAAAATGTGGCCAAGGGACAGTAGCTCTAAGTGCAGACTCAAGAAGGGGCATTTAAGAAAGGCCCAGGAGGATGAAAACAAGATAAAAATATAACAGGAATTATAGAGGCTGTGATTGAAATAAAGCAACTTACATGACATTTATAATGCGTGTCCCTGAAAAAGAATAACAAGACAAAGGAAGAAAAATAGTATTTGCGATACAATCAAAGAAAACTATGCAAAAATAAAAGAAGATCAGAATCTACATATTAAAAGATCCACCAGGGGCACCTGGGTCTCAAATGAACATTGGTTCTAGGATCTCAGAATGTGTATTCATTCTGAACAACAACAGTTAAACCTAAAATTTAGCAGGAAAATATTTAACTTAGGGTTAGTTCTCGAACTTCACAGCTAACATCACACACAACCATGAACACCTGAAAACTTTCCTTTAAGATCAGGAAGAAGACAAAGATGCCCATTCTTTTTTTTTTTTTTTTTTTTTAAGATTTTATTTATTTATTTGAGAGAGAGAGAATGAGAGACAGAGAGCATGAGAGGGAGGAGGGTCAGAGGGAGAAGCAGACTCCCTGCTGAGCAGGGAGCCCGATGCGGGACTCGATCCCGGGACTCCAGGATCATGACCTGAGCCGAAGGCAGTCGCTTAACCAACTGAGCCACCCAGGCACCCAAAGATGCCCATTCTCACCACTTCTATATTCAACATAGTGCTGGAAGTCCTAGCCAGAACAATTAGGTAAGAAAAAAGAAGTAAAAGGTATCCAAATTGGAAAAGAAGTAAAATTATCTCTGTTCACAGACAACATGATCTTATACGTAGAAAACCCTAAAGATCACACACACACACACACACACACACACGGTTGGAACTAATTAATAAAATCAGCAAAGTAGCAGGATACAAAATCAACACACAAAATTCAGTTGCATTTCTCTATGCTAACGATGAACAATCTGAAAAAAAAATTAGGAAAACAAACCCATCTACAATAGCACCAAAAAGAATACAATACTTAGGAATAAATTTAACCAAGGAGGTGAAAGATCTGAACACTGGAAACTATAAAATGTTGCTGGAAGAAATTCAAGACAACACCGATAAATGGAATGATATCCTATGTTCATGGATTGAAGATTCAGTGTTGTTAAGATGTCAATATGACTCCCAAATGATCTACGGATTCAATTCAATCCCTACCAAATGCCCATGAGATATATATATATAGCAGAAATAGGAAAGAGCCATCCTAAAATTCATATGGAATCTCAAGGGACCCTGAATAGCCAAAACATTCTTGAAAAAAAGACAAAGTTAGAGGTCTCCTACTTCCTGATTTCAAAAGCTACAGTTATCAAAATAGTGTGATACTGACTTAAAGACAGATGTAGACCAATGCAATAGAATAATTTGAAATTTTCTAAAGGGTACTTTTTCCAGCTTCCAGTTTTGATGTGGTTCAACACTCGTAACTACATTTGTGTTCTTCAAAGTGCTGATAGCTTCAGAGCATGAAACAATGTCCTGCGTAAAATTTTGCACATAACTGCAGAACTGAGAACATCTCTATGGTTCTGCATAGGAAATAGTAAGTGCTCCATGGAGGAAGTCAGTTCTGTAGAATGGTCCTATCACAAGATGCTCTTTCAATCCAAGTGGAATGTGTTCCAGGAGTCATGATGGAGGGCTGCTTACAGAAGTCCATTCTCCCCCCATCATTGTAGCACAATGGGAGCTGGTTATATGGGGGGCTGGCTACACTGTATTTGCCTGCTTCTTCTGCAGTTAGATGGGGCCATGTAATGACATTCTCTAAGTAGCTGCTTACCCCAGGACCAGGGTCTCCAGTAATGAGATGAATTTAGAACAACAGCTGCCGAAGGATCACCACTGGATTGACATGATAATATATCATGGCCACTCTCGGCAGCCTTTTATGTTGTTCCTTTTAGAGAAATGAATAGGGTTGTAACAATCTTTCATGTCTATCTTTGGTGCCATTTATCTCTGAAATTCCCAAGAGATAGAGCATTTCTCTTTGTGCCCCATTCTAGTAGGACACCAGCAACAGTGACCTCCGGTGTAATGGCTGATAGTCCAAGAGTGAGGGAACCAATGTGAATGGTAAACCTTTCTGAAAATATTTTTTCAAACTGTATCACTCCCAGGACCTGGGGAAATGATTGCAAGGCGTGTTTGGTATCTCACTGAGCCAAGAGCAAAGCGAACTCAAGTGAGGACTCTGTCTCATGTTTCTGGAATCTTCCACTCAAATTACTGGATCCCAGTGGTGGTCTGAGTCCTTGAAAATTAATCTTCACTCAGAACCAGTATTCAGGAGACCCTGGAAAGTTTATGTATTTCCCTTTCTCCTGGACACTAAACACTGTGCCCCGTTGGGGAAGTCTACTAAGAAGGCTGAGAGTGTATACCTGTGGTATACGGCTTCACAGTTGTCCAGCCTCCCAATCATTCAAGGGACATCGAAGCTGTGAACTGATTCATACCTGGACATTTGGTAGGAGATTGGCTCTTTGGCTCCTCCATGTAACCAATAGCAAGCTTTCAGCTGATTTTCTTTCTTTTTTTTTTTTTTAATTTTTTTTATTATTATATTTTTAAGATTTTATTTATTTATTTGAGAGAGAGAGTGAGATAGAGAGAGCATGAGAGGGGGGAGGGTCAGAGGGAGAAGCAGGCTCCTCGCTGAGCAGGGAGCCCGACGTGGGACTCGATCCCGGGACTCCAGGATCATGACCTGAGCCGAAGGCAGTCGCTCAACCGACTGAGCCACCCAGGCGCCCCAGCTGATTTTCTTTCTAAAAAAAAAAAAAACACCCTATGATCTATTTATCACCACTAGATGTCTCTCTGGTCAACCACTCCCTACGATCACTGTGCACCTAAGGATTAATTGCCAACACCTGGGCTCAGTCACAGCGCGTTCTGCTGCTCTCCTGAGACAAGTAAGCCCACTTCAAAGACAGTCCTTTCTATGAGCATTCAAAGACTAGAAAAATAAGTCAAAAACATTCTTTTTAGGTTTCCTGTTTCTCATGAAAGATTACAATGAGTCTTCTGGGTCCACAAAGACAGTGCTTCCAAAGTTTTTGTAGGGGGCACCATGACCTACAGCAAGAATACATTTGAAAATATGATTTGGCAGATATACATGTATATGTTTTTTTATTGAATTATATTAACACACAACACTGTATTAGTTTCAGGTGCACAATGAAACGATTTGATATTGTGTTCACTGCGAAATGATCACCACAGTCTGGTCACCGTCTGTTACCATAAAAAGTTACAAGACATTTTTTTTCCTTGGGATCAGCTTAAAATATTAGAAATAATATTGGATACATATTGGATACACATGCAATACTCTCTGATTTCCCCTCCAGTTCTGCAGCGTTTTTATTATTTTTTTAAATTAATTTTTAATTTTTATTTTTTTAAAAGATTTTATTTATTTGAGAGAGAGCGCGAACGAGAGAGAGCACGAGTTGGGGCGTCCCAGGATAGAATTCAATTTTATAAATCTTTTTATTTATAGTACCTTTTAAAAATATTATTAATATTTAAAAATCATGGAGATCTATATATACAATAAAATTTGCTATTTTAACATTTTTAAGTGTACAATTCAGTGGCATTACTTATATTTAATGTTGTGCACTGTAAAGTAGATTACTGTCTATTTCCAAAGATTTTTATCACCCCAAACTGAAACTATATCCATTACACAGAGACTCTCTACTTCCCCACTCCTTCTAGCCCCTGGTAACCTCTGACTTACTTTCTGTCTCTATGAACTTACCTATTCTAGATATTTCATATAAATGGGACCACGCAGTATTTATTCCTTTGTATCTGGCTTATTTCACTCAGTATAATGTTTTCAAGATTCATCCATGTTGTGGAATGTATCAACTTCATTACTTTCTTTGGCTGGATAATATTCCAATGTTGGGATACACCACATTCTGTTCATCCACTCATCTGTTGATGGACACTTGCTTGCTTCCCCCTTTTGGCCACTGTGACTAATGCTGAAAAGAACATCAGCATAGAAATATTTATCCAAGTCCCTGCTTTCAATTAATTTGGGTATATCCATCCCCAGGAGTGGAATTTCTGGGTCACGTGATAAATCCTGCTTTGCTTTTTGACCTTAATACCTTTTTATATAATAAAAGTCATGACCATGGAAACTGTGAATTAATCCACTTGATTTGTAGTTTCTTTTACGTATTTATTTATTAAAATATATTTTATTTATTTATCTGAGAGGGAGAGAGGAAGCAGGGGAAGGGACAGAGGGAGAGGGAGAAGCAGACTCCCCGCTGAGCAGGGAGCGGGACGTGGGCTTCGATTCTAGGACCCTGAGATCATGACTTGAGCTGAAGGCAAACGCTTAACTGACCGAACCACCCAGGTGTCCCAAGGTAATGCATTTTTAATAGACTTTATTTTTTAAGAGCAGTTTTAGGTTATAGTAAAATTGAGAAGACCCAGAATTCCCGTATCCCCCCACACCCACACAGGTACACCCTCCCCCAAATTAACACCTCCCTCACCAGAGTGGGACATTCAATTACAATGGAAAGACCTACACCGACACCTCATTATCACCCAAAGTCCATAGACTTTTTTTTTTAAAGGCCTAATTTTACCCAATTAGTAAGTATAAGTATTAGTAAGTATAAGTCACTAGAAGAAGGTTTCCATATCAAAACTTCATCATCCACAATCCATGGCCAAAACCCCAAGTTATTTACAGTTGGATCACTTTCAACTCATATCTCAGGGGGAAAAAAAAAAACCTTATAAGGAGGGTCTTATCTCCTCCTTTCACCAAAGAAACTGGAGATTATTTCCAATGAAAACGATTAGACCTTTTCGTGCCCCTCCCAGAAAATCTCACCATCAGTCACAGTATTTCCAAATCTTGTCCTTGTTATAATGCTGGGTCAGCGAACACCATTTTTTCCCAAAAGCGTCCCCATCTTCAGTACATTCCCGGTAGATCATGTGTCTGTACCAGAAGGGAAACACGCATTTTGCAAAGTCTACAGAGAAGAGAAGCAATCAGGAGAGGACATCTTTCTATTTTGTACCGCCTCTGTGCCATTCCTCTCATGCACGCGTGTGTGGGCTCACACACCCCATCCCATTCAGCACCATCCACTCTGCAACATCGGTGGGGGTTTGAGGTTTTGCTAAAAGCTTTCTTTTCAAGGTAACGTGGTTGAAGCTCTCATAATATGTCTTTGGTGCAATGTGATTTTCATACTGTCAGAGACCTGCACAAAGCTCGTTTTCACAATTTAATTGACTGCGGAGTCCCTTTACAGCGCCCCCTCGCGGATCTCCTTGAACAGAGATCACCAACCACCCTGGGGTGTTCAGAGGCAAGACACTTACCATCTTCAGAGCAGTATTTCCAATATCCTTGGTAAGTCTCATTTAGGGAACACCACTTGTGTTTCGTCCTGAACGTGATGCAGTCATAGAATATTTCATTTTTGTAGTGGAATGGAAAGAAACATTTGCCATCTAGAGAAAACAAAAATTCTTGGTCTTTCTCTGGGAGTCTTAGTTGAGATGTTATGAACTTACTTTTGACCTCCCCTGGTTGTACTGAAATGAGAGCCTCTGCCTGGGGTTCTGCTGAACATTATTGGATCACCTAACAGCAGAGCTGTTCAACCCCTACTAATAAAGGTTTCTTGTTTTCAACCCTTACTCTGGTTCCCACTTTTCTCCATGATATAAACACTCTTGATATTTTGCTTAGCATTTGGCCCCCAGTTCCAGAAACCTATCCTAAGCTCAGAAACATAAATGTGAGACTTATCTATTAAACAATCTCCCCTGCATCTCTTTTCTTCACCTTCTTACACACACACACACACACACACACAATGTATATAGCCTGGTTTGTATCTATCCGTTTTCTCCATGCGTATATATGGACATTATGTATACATACCCATACATCCATACAACATACAGAGAGCCATACATATTATATATGGGCACGCATGCACAGAGTTTTTGCTCCCTCCTAAAATGAATCATAGTTTATATCCATAACTTGTTTCTAACTTAACCTATCACAAAAATCCTTTCCAACGTATCTTTTTTTCCCCCTCCTGGCCTCCATTTAAGACAGAGTTCAGAACTTTCTCTAAAATTGAACTCATCAGTCTCTTCCTCAATGAAGGACATCTCTATCCACCCACTTAAGCCAAAAAAGTTATCCAATGTATTCTTTTAACCTTTGTAGCTCTAACTCCTTTCTAATGCCAATTCATATTCTGTGATATGGATTTTGCCAAATTTACTTAGTATTTCTCTTATTCAGATTGTTTTCCCTCTATATAAAGCAGAAGCAAACTTTCCATATATGTAAATCCTTATGTACCGAAGCATTTATTTCTACAGACTGGAATCCCAAAACTAAGATTATTAGGTTAAAGCACATATGAATTGTTAACATTGTTGGGTATTGCTTCCTCAAAGGACAATAGCAATTCATCTTTCCTATCAATGTGCTGTTTTACCTGGATTTATTTACACAATTTTTAAATGTTTGCCTTTAAAACAGATGATTCCTGTCTTGCTTTAAAATAGATGGTGCAGGGTAGAATGAGCAGAGTCTGAAGTCAGCAAGCATCAGAAAAGATTACTTATTATTATTTGATGCATTCTTGGCTGACACCATGCTATTTATATTATTATAATTGTGGTTTGTTTAAATATCTGATAATACAGGGTGTTTCTCTAGCATGTTTTTTCCATAAGATTCCTAATTACTATTGTACATTTTTCCTATGTGAATTTTAAAACCAGGTATTTTCTGTTATATTGGCAGAAATTAAAGAATAGTGCCAGTAAAGTTCAGGGTGACTTTATTTCGTGTTTTTCTTTACCTGCTTACAAATTGCTTTTATCAAATTTATGAAAAGAGAAAAAAATTTTATCAGGAAAAACCCTACTGATCTCCCCATTTTTACAAAATTAAAAGAAAATATACTTTACTCACAAAAGTTTTCTGATGAACTTACCTTTGACTTCTGGAAAGTGAATTATAGTTTCTGAAAAAGAAAATTTGAAGCTGATGTTTATTTCACTATTCTTATGTCTTCCAAACAAGAACATGGCATGATCTATTATTTAGAATTTGCTTTATGTTCTTCAATATGATTTTATCATTTACTTATTTAAGTCCTGGACATTTCTTGCTGATTTAACCCCAAAGTGTTTTTTGTCATTGATGTAAAATAGAATGATTTTCTTTTCTATCAGTGTCTGACTGTTGTATATTTATCTTATATCCAGCCACAAAGCCAGATTCTTTTATTGAAGCTAGTAACTTTTACTAGATTTCCTAGAGGTTTTAAAGTATGAATCATACAATAATTGTACTTCTTATTTTCTCTGGTTAATGGATTATTTCCTTTTTGCAAATATCACATGCATTAGGACCCCTCCACCCCACCTCCCCAATGTCAACTAGTATTGGTCACAATAGACACATCTATGCTTTGGACAGATGGAATGACATTCAGGTTAAGAATGTTCATTTCAGCATGGCTGATAATACTTCTCCAAATAGAAATCAATCCCAAAATACCAATCAGTAAGGGAATTTAAAAATAAAATATATAGCTTAAAAAAATTTTTGAGAGAGAGACGAGAGAGAAAGCGGGAGTGGCGGGAGGAGCAGAGGGAGAGGGACAAGCAAACTCCATGCTGAGTGCAGAGCCCGAGGTGGTGCTCAATCCCACAACACTGAGATCACGACCTGAGCTGAAATCAAGAGTCAGGCGCTCAACCCACTGATCCCCCCAGGCACCCCTTAAATATATAGCTTTATAATACTGCAGACATTAACAAAGAGGAACATATAAATAGATATGAAAACATTTGCACTTCATCTTCATTTTCTATTTCATTATGTTCTGTAAGACTCTGTTTTTGCAAAAAAAGAAAATCATATTATGAAGTTGTATGGGATGATCTATTTGATCACTCAAAAATATTAACAGTAAAATTGACAGTAATATTATAATTACTTTCTTCTTCTTTTTCCTTAATTATCTTTAACATAGATTGTACTTTATCTTATATACGAGGACATAAAATAGTAGTTTCTCATGAAAAATATGATTTCTTACTAGGAAAAGAAGCATAATATTTAACAACTTTACATTTTATTGCCAAATTGAAAAAGCAACTCTAATAAAAGAGTTTTTATCAACTCACCTTCAGCTGGTGGATCATCATCTGAAAAACACAATTTATTTAATTTAATTTAATTTTATTTTATTTTATTTGTTTAAGTAATCTGTACACCCAACATGAGACTTGAACTTACAACCCGGAGATCAAGAGTTGCATGATCTGCCAACTGAGCCAGCCAGGTGCCCCGAAAGACACAATTTTTAGCAAATATTTATTTCACTAGATTTAGCCTTTAGACTAGAATAAAATACAAATATTTTACTAAATTATAATCCAGCAAGGATAATATTTTGAAGGAGGTGCTTCACAATTTCAGTGGTGCTTATTTTCAGTAGTGTAATTGTGGGTGATTTGTAATTTTTCCTTTTGCTTTAACTGTATTTTCCGGGGCGCCATGTACCACATGGTAACTATTTTATTTCAATGATAAAGGATTTGTCTCCTTACAATAATCGTTATTACTTTCTGTCCAAACTCATTCAAGTTTGCAATTGATTTTCACAAATAGAGAACTTACATCTACTAAAAATGGCTCTGGAATTCAAGTTTTGGAGACTCTTGCAATCTTGCAAGTATTGAAATGACAAGAAATCTCCCAGAAAGTGCTAAGGCATTTCATAATAAATGGACTGTCCATTGTTCGCAGATCTTCAACTGCTCTTCTCTGAGACTGGAAGAGAGACAGGCTCTCAATTGGTGTGTTTTTGCCTGTAAATGTTGAACTGGCAACCGGTACCAAACATGAAACTTTTATTTTTCCCGGAGCGGGAAATACGACATAAAGAAGGCATTTAGAAATGACTTACTTGTTCACACTTGTAAGTATGAAGGATTCCAGTGGGAGGACACATTCAGAATATAAATGGACAGTGCAGAGATGTAGCTAAAGAAATAAGCTTTCTCAGAATCTTTAGCTCAGTTGTCCCTAGCTAGCTGTGTGACTTTGGGTCCATGACCCAACCCCTCTGTGCTTCAGATTCTCTTCTACAAAATGAAGGCAATAACTGTACCTACCTCATGGGATTGTTAGGAGGAGCCTATGTATTGTGCATATCAAGTATTTAGCATACTATTCTGCTTAACACTAGAAATTCTGTCTGCCATCCATGGCGGGGACATAGAAAATTCTTCTGAGTATGTGGGAATGTTTCCATAACACAATGGGTTAAAGGTTTTTTAAAAAAAAACCCTGACCTAATCATAATAGCAAAGAATTACAGAGTGCTCGTGCTGGGGATATAAAACAGTGCAGCTGCTTTGGAAAACAGCACGGAGGTTCCTCAAAAAATTAAAAATAGAACTACCATGTGATCCGGCAATCCCACTTCTGGGTATTTATCCAAAAGTCTTGAAATCAGAATCCTTTTTTTTTTTTTTAAGATTTTATTTATTTATTTTTTAGAGAGCGAGCGAGAGAGAAACAGCATGAGAGGGGAGAGGGTCAGAGGGAGAAGCAGGCTCCCCGCTGAGCCGGGAGCCCGATGTGGGACTCGATCCCAGGACCCTGGGATCATGACCTGAGCCGAAGGCAGACGCTTAACCATCTGAGCCACCCAGGTGCCCCTTGAAATCAGAATCTTGAAGAGATAGCTGTACTCCCATGCTCACTGTAGTATGAATCCCAATAGCCCAGATGTGGGAACAACCTGAATGTCCATCCCCGGATGGATGGATAAGGAGAATGTGGTATATGTGTGCCGTGGAAATATATTACAGAGAAATACATTCATTAAGTAAATAAAATTAAATTGTATCAAAAGAGAAGGAACTCTTGCCGCAGGCAACAATACGGATGAAGTTCGGGTTGGAGTCAGAGAGGTCAAGAGGGGGCTGGACTTCAGAGCCCCTGCTGGAAGGAGGTGGAACAGAGGTGGCCAGGAGGGTGCTCAGCTCTCGGCCAGTGGGGACCTCCGGGAGCGCCTGGCTATCATTCCCCTCGCTCTCTGCGCCATAAAATAATGAAGTCTCTTGCAATGCAAGATTCATATTTTAGCACCAACCTTTGCTGAAATTTAGCTATCAGCCGGTGGGCAGTTTATCCCCCAGGAGCCTCAAATGATTAACAGGCAGCAGGTGACAACTCCAGAATTTTGGGTTCACGCTGCATGTCAGGGGCTGCCTGCCTGGACGGTCCTCCCTGCAAGGGACCCCACTGTCATGTCATCCCTGAGTGTGTCCCAACAACTCGTAACCATGGAGAAATTACACGTCGCGCACGGCCAATGCCTAGTGCTGGAGCAAGATCACTCAACCAGGCCCTCTGTGATGTCTTGCCAGGTCAATCACCTCCAGTCCCATGCGAGACATGTAGGTGGTTGAGCTCGCATGGCTCATTTGTCTCCTCTCCGTCTTCCTACCAGCAGGTGGACTCATGAGTAGAGGCACTCTTGCCACTTAATCGCTCCATCACATGCACCTGGCGGGATCCAAACCTCCCATCTCTTCGCTTCTGAAATGCTAAAATGCAATGCTTTTCATGTTCTGTCTCCGGGATCAGAATGCACCTTGTTCTCGCTGGCATCTTACTGCCTGCAGGCTGGGTTGCCTGGGAATGTGGTCATTCATGCCTGCACCGTGACAGTAGCCATGCGGGATGCTGTCAGTGGCTCAAAAGAAAGCCCCAGGGACAACAACGGGGCTCTCTTCACCTCCGGGAAGCAGACACTTGTGTGGGGAGATGGACAGCGTGAATAAGCAACATTTCCAAAGACTCAGAAGTGGGCTGAGCACCACGTAAGTGGAAAGACCACGCCTAGGACCCGTGGGTCTTCATTCACCAAGACTCTGGGGGGCATCGGGATAGTGTCATGTGGGAAAATGTGACCTCAGTAATTCAGGAGGCCAGACACTAAAAGTGGAGAAATTTTAGGACCATCTTAACCAGCTTCTTGCCCTTATATTTTCTTTTTTACGTATGTACAAAAGTGATATCTCATGAAGGAATTGATGTCCGAGACAAAAGTGTTATTTTTCCATAAGCATGAAACGAATATTCTAACAGATAAGAAAGCAGTGGTCATAGTCACACTGAGGACATTTTTTTTTTTAAAGACATTTGTCCACACTGTGCTTGATTTACTTTTCAATGCAGACATGTCCTGCAGAATACTTACACGTAGGACATGAAAGACCATCGTTTTGCAAAAATTTCACAAAATAACTGTTTTCACAGCTATGTGTGATCACCATCAAATGTGTAAGAAATGCCTCTGTGATGAAATTCCCTTCTTGTATTGTCATTTACAATTTTGGAAGGCCACATGATTTTGGTAAAGGAATAAACCAGACTTGCCAAAACTCAGTTCCATCTTCAGAGACTTGAATAAAGCATTTAAAATATGGTAGGGGCTCCCGCCTCAGGCTCCCTGCTCAGCGGGAAGCCTGCTTCTCCATCTCCTACTCCCCCTGCTTGTGTTCCCTCTCTCACTCTGTCTCTCTCTGTCAAATAAATAAATAAAATCTTTTAAAAAAATAAAATAAAATATGGTAGGGGGGAGAAGGGAGATACACAGTTATCAAGTAACATGACTCTGTCAACAGGATTTTCCAACTTGCATTCTTATTCTTTCATTTTTATTAGTCAAAACTTCTTTTTTGCGTGTGTGTTTTTAAAGCTCACCAGTGGCTCATGTCTATTAAATGGAAATACTTGAAAAATAGAGAATCTTTTTCTCTCTTAAGGTACATGAAATTAGGATGGCTCTTACCCTCCATGGCATCTCAAGTCATATTATATATGGCAGAAGATGTGCAAGACTCGGTTTTTAAATGTCCACCCCCGACATGGTCACACTGCGACTCACCCTCATAGTCAGGACCGACCACACGGTGAAATCGGCAGACCCAGAGCAACAGGAACCCCACATGCAAGGCCATGTTCCTCCTCTCAGGAACTGCTGGTTGACCAGCTGACCCTCAGGGATTTTATAGCCAACACCGATGTCTCCTCCCTGTCCCCTCCTCCCTCCTCCTTTACTTCCTTCTTCCCTCCTCCTTCCCCTCTTTCTCCCCAGGCTCCTCCTTCTCTCCTCCCTTTCCTTCTTGTAATGCCCCTTCTCCTTCTCAGCTCCCCTTCTCCCTCCTCCTGCTTTTCCTACCCCTCCTCCCTCCGCTCCTCTCCTCCATATCCTCCTCTTCTCCTCCTCCTTCCCTCTCGCTCTTTCTTCTTCTCCTTCATCTTCCTTCCTCTCCCCTCTCTGCCCACCAAATCTTCAGCTACCAAAATTTGTTGGCCATCTACAGCAATAATTTAAAAACTTGTCTAAATTCTTAGCCTCCATAGACTCGAAAGAATGTTTTTCTCAAAATATCTTGTAAAATCTGATGCTTTGAGGTTTGATTAGTGAAAACGAAATGTATTAGGGTATCTCATTAAAAAATTAATATTTTTTATTATATCTAGAAAGAAAGATGGTTTCACATGGTTAACAGTAAGAGTACCAAAACTGTCATTATGCTTTTAATTTATGCTCATACTATTGGAAGGGTTCTGAAACAGGAGTTTTTGGAAGATGGGTGGCCTATAGGGAAGAAATACGATTCCTAAAGATTTTGCTTAATAGTATGAATGTGGAATACCAAGCAATTATGTAGATGTAGATACGCATCAACACTTAATCTCTACTATTCTGCCTTGTTTATAATCATTTAAATCATCCCAATGTTTTACCCTAAAGAGATATAACGTTCTTCTGAAACTTAACTATCTAATTAACTTTCTTAATCTTCACATAAATAAATTCCCTTCTTCTATATGCCTGTTTAAAAGTTTTTAACAACTAATTTTTATATAAAATTAATGGCTCTTCCAAAGCTATTTTGTAACAATAACATTGATTATGATCACATTTTGCTTTCGCAACAAATTAGACATAAAGTTTCATTGACGTAATCTCTACATATAAAATACATAAGATTTGTTTGCTCCTTATGTCTAGAATGCATACTCGTATTTAAAGGCAAATATTAACATGAGAAATGAATCTGAAACCGTGGCTTGTTAGCATGTTTGTATATTAAAGTGCATTCAGTGCATTTATTAACAATGAAAACAGCTGATGGGATCACAAAAATCATTGATCAAGTTGGCCATCTGTATGTCTTCTTTTGGAAAAATGAAAAGAAAAAAAACCTAATTGATCAAACGAGCATTCGGGGATTCCAGGTAAGATACTGGCTGAGGCAATTGGACTGGCTGGCCAAAGGCCAAGGTCCAAGTTGAATACAGATTTTAGCCAAATAACAAGACCAAAATCAAATTTTAGGTATCTAACTCATACCAGATGCCTCCTCGCTTTTACTTAAATTTGCATTTATCTGAACACTAATGCGATTGAGCATTTCTTCCTCTCTTGCTAAATAAGCCATTCAGCATTCATCTCCTGTTCATTCCCTTTGCCTATATTTTTACTGGGTTCTTTGCCTTTTTCTTATGATTTGCATGAGTCCCTTGAGTATGCTAGGTATTAATGTCAAGTCAGTCCTAGACACTGCAAACACCTATCCCCCTTGCCCCCACCTTAACCTCAGAGCATCCATCCTCTCATGCTTGGTCAGGCAGATGGGAGAGTGTACCAGAACTGAGGTTGGGTGTCTAGTCTCATAGCTCTGTCCATTACCAGCTGTGTGAGCCTGGTCCTTAACTTCCTCTTCTCTAAGATAGGGATAATAGTGTCTGCCTGACAGGGCTTGCTGGGGGAATTAAATGAGTCCCAGTGGGTGAAGGGCTGGCTAAGTGCCAGCTCACTGTTTTTTCCTTTGTACCTCCTCAGGGGAGAGATTTAGGAAAATTCTTCACCACAGAAGGAGGCAGGAAACTTTTCAGCCACCGTTGACACCAGGGTGTCAAGCCCATGATTCCTGGTGTTAAGCCCTGTTAATCTCTCGGTATATGGGAAGCTTGAGGAAAAGAGAGCCAGCCTTGGGCACCTGGGTGGCTCAGTTGGTTAAGCGACTGCC
The DNA here is from genome assembly GCF_011800145.1 of Mirounga leonina. Classification (NCBI taxonomy): domain Eukaryota; kingdom Metazoa; phylum Chordata; class Mammalia; order Carnivora; family Phocidae; genus Mirounga; species Mirounga leonina. The sequence continues at coordinate 4,023,048 of NW_023270718.1, forward strand.
TTCGGCTCAGGTCGTGATCCTGGAGTCCCGGGATCGAGTCCCGCATCGGGCTCCCTGCTCAGCGGGGAGTCTGCTTCTCCCTCTGACCCTCCCTCTCATGTTCTCTGTCTCTCATTCTCTCTCTCTCAAATAAATAAATAAAATCTTTAAAAAAAAAAAAAAGAGAGCCAGCCTTGTCCTCAGGAAGGTGCCACCCTAAGCAGGAATGGATAGTACCAGGAAAGGCTTTTTGAAGTAGAGAGCCCTGCTGGGGTCCTAGCAAAGAGGACGGCAACTCGCTGTGTGTGTGTGAGAGAGAGTGGTGCTGGAAGACGCCCCAAGAGGGCTCGGGGCTCCCTTTCGATCATCAGTGGTTCCAATGCAGAGATGAGGTCTGTAAAGTTGTCGTTCAGTGTGTATAAAATTCAGCAAAATGAGTACGTTCTGGAGATGTGCTGTCTCTAGCTAACCTAGCGTCTATAAGCTGGAAACACTGTACTGTGCACTTAATAGTTTGTTAAGAGGGGAGCTCTCACGTTGAAGTGTTCTTGCACACAAAGCAAACACAAACACAAAGGGACAGGAGGGAGCTTTTGGAGGTGATGGACATGTTGTTACCTTGATTGTGGTGATGGTTTCACAGGTATATGCATGTCTCTAAATTTGTCATCAGACAGTAAACATGGCCAGTTATATCTCAATAAAGCTGTTAAAAAATTACAAATGTCAATAGGTCTGCGCTGGAGCCTGGGAGTCTTTATTCTTAAAATCTCTCCAGTGATTCCAATATACATCCCTATTTTAAAATAAGGGGAGGTTGGGGGCACCTGACTGGCTCTGTCGGTTGAGCACATGACTCTTGATCTCGGGGTTGTGGTTTTGAGCCCCATGTTGGGTATAGAGATGACTGAAGAATAAAATCTTTTTTTTTTTAAAGATTTTATTTATTTATTTGAGAGAGAGAGACTGAGAGAGAGAGAGCACATGAGAGGGGGGAGGGTTGGGAGGGTCAGAGGGAGAAGCAGACTCCCTGCCGAGCAGGGAGCCCGATGCGGGACTCGATCCAGGGACTCCAGGATCATGACCTGAGCCGAAGGCAGTCGCTTAACCAACTGAGCCACCCAGGCGCCCCTGAAGAATAAAATCTTAAAAAAACAAATAAAATAAGACATGGTTGAGAGAGAAAGAGAGGCAGGCTGATGGACTAAGAGAGAAAAAGAAAGAGGGAGGGGCAGAGCCAAATGCACCTATTTATGGACACACACACACACGTTTATATCCATGCACATGAGTGTATATATATATACAGTGAGACATTCAAGTCAGAATGACACACCAGAGACTGAACAAAATCCAGAGACAGAGAGAGATAAAGAGGAGGGAAAAGGAGACGACCCGGAGAGCAAAAGAGAGAGGGGGAAGAAAGATGGTACAGGAGAGTCTGGGAGAGAGTGGATCTCCATGACATAGAGAAAGAAGGAAAGGCAGAGACAGAGACAGGAACTGGAAGATGGGAAGGAGGCCACCATGTCAGAAAACGGAGACCTTAAACCTCTTATCCGGAAAACCCCCAAACCTGTGAGATGAGAACCTGGCACCAAAGTGACTAGAAAATGAGACCCCAGACCCAGTTGCTCCAAGTTCCACTTTCCCCACCCGTTTGCTGTATGGTTTTGGCAAGTCCCTGAGCACATCTGTGCCTCCATTTCCTCAACCTTAAAACCACGGGGTCCTATGCGTGATCAACGGTAATATTTGGTAAATCTCTATGGTGTCAGTCCTGAAAGATACCAAGACAGGGCTGTGGACTTCTTACAAAATTTTCAGAATGGTAGAACAAAATTTAAAAATGAGGAAAAATGAGATGAAGTGTCTCAGAGAGCTGGTGGTTTCGATTCACCCACGCACCCTTTCTCACTAGAAAGTTCTAGGGCTCTTGGTCTCACATTATTCACCTAAAACCTGTCCATTTCCTTGTAGGAGCACTTTCTCCTCTGTTCATTAATATTCCTGCTCATGACCCCAGCCCCTGCAAGATCCTATTAATATACACATGATTGGATTTTATGGGGCTCATGGATATGCATGAGCTCATCTTGGGGCATCATTAACCATGCGGCTATCCCATCCAAACTACCCTGATTGTAACCACTTACAGAAAACCCTCCTTTGGGGAGTGGCAGTGTCTTTCTACAGACAGGTTGGGGCCAAAACGGTCGGGCCTGTCCTCAAATAATACAGAGATTTGGGGAGCACAACCTTAAAGAGGGCTCGTGGAGACAGCTAGGGCCAAGAAGGACTCTCTCAAAGGTACACCTCGACCTAGAAACTCGGGAGGGGTGTGAGAAGTGGGACGTGGGGGCCCCCACAGCAAAGGAGGATTTAGAGGAGCACTGTCCTCTGCAGGAAATATAAAATGAGCCATAAATATCATTGTAAGTTTTATAGTAGCCACATTTTTTAAAAAAATTAATAATAGGTGCAGTTTATTTTAATTATATATATTTTTAAAGATTTTATTTATTTATTTGAGAGAGAGAATGAGAGACAGAGAGCACGAGAGGGAAGAGGGTCAGAGGGAGAAGCAGACTCCCCGCCGAGCAGGGAGCCCGATGTGGGACTCGATCCCGGGACTCCAGGATCATGACCCGAGCCGAAGGCAGTCGCTTAACCAACTGAGCCACCCAGGCGCCCTATTTTAATTATATTTTTGTTGAACTGTGATATCCAAAATATTATCATTTAGCATATGATTAACACCAAAAAATTTAATGAGATATTTTATATGCTTTTCTTTTTCATACTTCATCTTCAGAGCCCAGTAAGCATTTCACACTTACAACACTGGGCAATGAGAACTCACCACATTTCAAGGGCTCGAGAGCCACAAATGGCTGGTGGCTGCCATACTGGACGGTACTCTGGAGCTCTGGGAAAGAAAGGCCAAAGAAAGCGGGGAAGGGGGGCACGGGGGCAGATTCCTTTTTCTGTTAAGAAACTCAAAGAGGTGGGTGAAGCCACCTCTGGATGGCTTCAGGCTGCACGAGCTATGTAAAGCTATGGAAGGCTGTCTGTACCCCAAGTTTGGGGAAAAGAGGTGGAAGAAAAGAGAACTAGCCTGGACAAATTGCCTGTTAAGTTCCTGGTGGCCAACTACTATCCTCATGGTCCCATGAATCTTTGCACCATCCCTCTAAGGTAAGGCTCACTCTCCCTGTTTCATGGAGGAGAAAGCTGAGATTCAGACATCTTTCTGAGGTCCTGTCACTCTTCCCTCCAAAGGCGGCCTGAATACGTAATAGAAGGGATGCTTGTGTGTGTGTAAGGGGGTCTCACGCTGAGGTTTTGTTTCACGTATGGAGTCATTCTCTGTTGCCAAGGAGTGGAAGGACTCAGTACTTTGAAACTACACTATGCCCGTGAGCTCCTGTAATACCCACAATAGTTTCCATAGTTGGATTTTTATCTCCACTTAACAGATGAGAACTTGAAAACTGGAGATCAGAGAGGTCAAATGATCTTCCCAAGGCCACCCAGTAGATAAATGGGAGAGGTGGGCTATGAACCATGGTCGGTGGGGCGCCATTCTCTTCTCATGGCTCCACTGTGACATTTTTGGCTCAAGAGAACCAGCAAGCTGGGGAGGTGGGCTAGGCTGCCCCCTGGTGACCCTTTTAGCACCTTAATACTACTTGGCGTGGCTGTTCCATGTTGGGTGACAGATATTGGTGCCCATGTCTCATCTCTGACTGTTGAGGTCAGAAATCACGTCCAGTTCCTCTTGGTAGTTGCCACTGTTCTATAGAGATGGTAGGGTTCTGGAATACTTATTAGATGGATGGATAAAAAAGTGAATGGTGAAAGAATGGATGGATGGATGGATGGATGATGAATGGGTAGATGGATAGATGGATGATGGATGGATGGATGGATGGATGGGCGGAAGGATGGATGGATGATGGATGGGTGGATGGGTAGAAAGATGGATGAATGGATGGAAGGATGCAAGAATGGATGATGAATGGATAGATGGATAGATGGATGATGGATGGATGGATGGATGGATGGGCGGAAGGATGGATAAAATTATATCAACAATGAAGAATATCATTAAGCAGAGAAAGTATTTCCTAAAGGTAACATTATAAAAAAATTATTTTAGTTATTTATTTGACGGAGAGAGAGATTGAGTGTGCACAAGCTGAGGGAGCAAGCAGAGAGAAAGAGGGAGAAGCAGGCTTCCTGCCGAGCAGGGAGCCCGATGCGAGGCTCGATCCCAGGACCCCTGGGATCATAACCTGAGCCTAAGGCAGACGCTTAACCGACTGAGCCACCCAGGCATCCCTAGAAGGTAACATTTTCAGAGAAGTTTGGAAGACAATAACAAAAAGTAAAAGAAAGAAGAAAATCATAGAACATTCCAAAATAAACTTACTTAATGAATTAATTACTGCAGGCCTAACAAGGTGAAGAGAAGACTGGCTAATACGATCATCATCATCATCATCAATTATCATTAATGGTCAACATTTACTGTGATCTTTCTCCATAGCAGACACTGTGCTAAGTATTTTATATCTTTTATCTGATTTGGTCTTTCCATAGGCTCTGCGGAGTAGGTATGATTCCTATTTTATGGATGAGTAAGTGCCTTGCTTATCGTCACTCTGCCAGCTACCAGTGAAGCATCCACGCAGGCTCTTAATCCCTGTGAAATGTGGCTACCCGGGGGCCCCTAGCACTGTGCTTTGCTCTATGCCTGTTTGCTAGATCTGGCCCATAACAGCTACTTCTGAAAATTAATCCATTCTAAAGCCAGCCATCTATATAGATTTTTAATTTCATAATTTTATTTTATTTTATTTTTTAAAAGATTTTATTTATTTATTTGACAGAGAGAGACACAGCGAGAGAGGGAACACAAGCAGGGGGAGTGGGAGAGGGAGAAGCAGGCTTCCCGCTGAGCAGGGAGCCTGATGTGGGACTCGATCCCAGGACCTGGGATCATGACCTGAGCTGAAGGCAAATGCTTAACGACTGAGCCACCCAGGAGCCCCTAATTTCACAATGTTAAATGGCCTCATATTGCTTAATCCAGGATGCTCTTTTTTGTTTTCCCAAATTTTGACAATCTGCACGTGAGTGTGTGAGCATGTTTGCATCCAGATACCTGTCCATATGTATATAATGTGTGCATATTTGTGTGTATGTGTATGTATACACATCTGTAATGTATACACACATATATGTATATGGATGCATATACATAATTATTATTTTTAATTGTGAAAGTCATACACATGTATGGTAAACAATTTAAATGGAGAGTCTCACAGTTGTCCTTAGCTGCTCATTCTCACTTCTCAGAGATCCTATCCATCAAAAATATGGTGACAATGGCAGGATGCCAACTCCAACTACCCCACGGCCCAGGACAAAGGGTCCTCCACAGCATTTGAATGTGCCAGTGCTCGGGGAATGACTTGGTCCTAACCTGAATGTTCCAGACGTGGGTGTCTGGCTATTACGGCTCACTTTACAGTTCAACCATTGTCTTGAACCACCCCCAAATATTTTCTATTAATATCCATGTCTTGATCCAAGGAGGCTCATTAACATTCCAGAATATCAGTCCGTCTCGGCTCCTTGCATTGTACAACATCCTTTATGGCACAAAGAAGCAAGCCATGCGGATACCTGGGGGTGGGGGGAGCATCCAGGCAGAGAGAAGAGAAAGTGCAAAGGTCCTGAGGTGCAAGGAAGCCTGGCCTGTGCTGGAAGCACTGAAAAGCTTAGTGTAGCTGGAGCGGATCAAAGGAGAACAAGAGTGATAAAGAATGAGCTTTGAGGGGAAAGTCGTGGTATGGACTGTGGTTTGCATTTAAAAGTGATAGAGAATTGTGAATTAATGGATGCCACTTTCCCTCACTTTAATCTCTCCAGTGGCCTCCATTTGCATTTAGAATCTAAGGGAGGCTCTGCAGGGTCCTGCCCCATCCACCTCACCAAGCATCTCTCAAGCCTCACTCCTCCCTGCTCTGGCCCAGTTGTTCCTTAAATACACCTAGCTCTTTCTCGAATCCTGCCTCTTTGGCCCAGATGAGCTGCCACTGCCCCAGGCTCCCCTCATGTCTACATCCCACTCTTCCTGCAGGTCTGTTTCCGTGTCATCTTCTCAGAAGAGCTTCCCTTGGCCTTCTGACCAGAAGTCACCTTGCCCCAGTTATTCCTTATGGCAGCCTCGGTCCTCCTCCTTCGGAGCCACGATCATGAGCAAGAGTTCCGTGCTTGTCTCTGGTTTATTCCCTTCCTGTCGGTCTCCTTAGCAGATGGCCAGCCCCACGAAGGCAGGGCCAGGCCTGTCTCATAAGCTGCTCTCGCTCATCCCCTAGCCCTGCAGACCACGTACCGTGCGGACTCAGTAATATTTAAATGAATGCTTAAAAGCAAGCACCAAGAGAGGCCCGATCAGCAGTCCTGTGGACGGGACAGGGGAGAGCCTGGAGGCCAGGACATCCTTGACAGAACATGACCACTGTTTGGGGACTTTGTAGGAGCAGGAGAGACAGAGAGAAGGCGCTGGGTTCAAGAGCCCTTCAGGAAGTAGAAGCCATGGGGTTTGATGCCTGCTATCTGAGGGAGGAGAAAGCTTTACTCTTGGGGTGACGACTTGGGAGATGGGGAAGAACTGGGGGTGGGGGCCTTAGAAATAACAGAAATGTATTTCTCGTGGTTCTATTGTCCGGGAAGTTCAAGACCGTGGCACCAGCAGATTCAGGGTCTGGGGAAAACCCACTTTGGGTAGACAATCATCTTCTCACTGAGTCTTTGCGTGGTGGAAGGGGCAAGGGGCTCTCTGGGGTCCCTTTTACAAGGGCACTAATCCTACTCATGAGGCTTCACCCTCATTACCTCATCACTCCCGAAGACCCCACCTCCTACTGTCAACACCTTGGGGGTTAAGATCCCAACATATGAATTTGGGGGAGTCACAAACATTCAGACCATAGCAAACACAGTTCAATTAAGTTGTGTGTGGGGGGGGACGGTGGGTGGGGATATTTGGGGCTTTATATCAGGAGCCCAGTCTTGGAATCTGAGGTGATTGAGGGGCAATCTAGATGGACATTCGCCAGGGGGCAGGTGAAAATACGGTCTTTTTTTTTTTTTTTTTTAAAGATTTTGTTTATTTATTTATTTGACACAGAGAGAGAAACAGCATGAGAGGGGATAGGGTCAGAGGGAGAAGCAGACTCCCCGCCGAGCAGGGAGCCCGATGCGGGACTCGATCCCGGGACTCCGGGATCATGACCTGAGCCGAAGGCAGCCGCTTAACCAACTGAGCCACCCAGGCTCCCTGAAAATACAGTCTTGACACTCAGAAGTGAAATTTGTCTGGAGAGGTCTGGTACGAACGATGATTTCGGCTGACATTTCTGGAGTGCTTAACGCACGTGAGGTCCCACAGTCAGCCTGAAGACAGCATGGCGTAGCAGCCAAGAGCCCAGTTTCTGGAGTTAGGTTGTCAGTGGTCTGGTAGGAGCCCCCCCACTTTTGAGGTTTGTGATCCTCAGCAAGATGCTTAAGTTCTCTGTGGCTCCACTTCCCCAAATGTGCAATGGGGCTCCCACTAGGGCCCCCCACTTTCGGTTACTATCAGGATCATAATGAATTTAGAATCGTGTATAGCACTCAATGAGTATTACCTGCTATTTTTTTATGATCTCAGCGAATCATCATAACAAGTCTAAATGGTAGGTAGTATTAGTAATCCCTATTTTTAAAATATATTTTATTTATTTATTTGAGAGAAAGAGGGTGAGCAGGGGAAGGGGCAGACTCCCTGCTGAGCAGGGAGCCAATGTGGGGCTTAATCCTAGGACCCCGGAATCATGACCTGAGCGGAAGGCAGATCCTTAACCGACTGAGCCACCCAGGTGTCCCAGTATCCCCATTTTTTAGATGATGAAGCTAAGGCTTGGAGAATTTAAGTAACTTCTGAAGGTCACCCAGGTGGGAAATGGTAGAGTCCAGATTTCAACCAGGACCAGCTAGCCTCCACAATCAAAGGTGGGTCCAACTCCAGAGTCTGAACCACCAGTCGGAGTTAGTCATGAGCAGGTAGGCAGTGAATGAGACATCACTCAGGAAAAGCAAGTTTGGGGCATGGTGCTGTGGTTAAAAATAACAAGAGAAATCAGAAAATGCTCCCATATGTAGCAGGAAAGCCAAGTGAAAAGGTGTGTTCTGAGACCCGGGTGCTCAGTGGCGCCGCCTACCTGTTCGAGGACCTGAATCTACGGCTCTGGGATATTTTTTTCCTCCCCAAACCCACCATCCAGAGTTGTTGCCATCTGATGTCTCTCCTGAGCTGCCCTGATCTTTGCCTTAATTATTCATAAACAAAACTAACAATTTACAACGGAAACACACTTTTGCATCAGGATCTGCCTGGACCCTCGCGGCCTCCCCCAGGGGCAGGAATTAGTAACCTACGCTCTGCAGGTGAGGGAACAAAGACCCACAGATGGGAAGTGGTTTATGGAGCTTGAGAATTCTGACACTGGTGTAGACAGGTCTGTCGTTGAACCCGAGGTCCGTCACCTACCATCTGTGGTGCTTGGATAAGTTACTTAACCTCCCATATCTTGGTTTCGCTCTTCCGTAAACAGAGCTGATCATGCCTGCTCATCAGGTCATTAGAAGGTGGCATACAGTAGGCGCTCAATAACTGGTAGCCAGCAGAAGTGGTAATAGTAACTGAGTCTCAAGACAAAAGCAGACCACCGAGTCCAACCCTGAGTTGTTGTTTCTGTGGAAAATGGCATATCTATGTGTCATTAAGGAAATGGCAGAGAGGCAAATAGAAATTCCAGCTGGGGAGCATGGTAAATGCTGATCATTAAGGTACTTTCATATCCCGCTGGAGATGGGTATGATCCATGAGGAGGGTTTAAGGCTATGGTTAAGATCCCCATGACGAGTAGAGCCTTTGAAGCTATTTACATGGGTTAGAATCCTGCCATTTCCTCTCTGTGTAACCAACTCAGGCAGATCACTCGGCTTCTCTGAGCCTCAGCTTCCTCATCTGTAAAATGGGATTAAAATAGCTATCATTTCATTTGTGAGAACCAAGCGGCATACTGTGTGTTGAGCGTGTAGCCTGGAATACAGTAAATGCTCAACAAATGCAACGTTTCTCCTTCCCATCACACCGACCCCTCCGTAATGACAGTATATATATATTTTTTCTTTCCTGTAAGAGTAAATTACTCTTCACTGCCCTCTAGGAGTATAAAGTAAAATGGCATGCATGACACCAAACCTGGGAGTTAGTGGAAGAAGGAACCCATAGGAGCAAAATTTTTGTCTTCCTGGGGCTCTGGGTGGCTCAGTCGGTTGAGCGTCTGCCTTCAGCTGGGGTCATGATCTTGAGGTCCTGGGATCTAGCCCCGTGTCAGGGTCCCTGCTCAGCGGAGAGTCTGCTTCTCCCTTTCCCTCTGCTCCTGCCCCCCACTTATGCACGCACTCTCTCTCTCTCAAATAAATAAAATCTTTAAAAAAATTTTTTTGGGGCACCTGGGTGACTCAGTCGTTAAGCATCTGCCTTCTGCTCAGGCCATGGTCCCAGGGTCCTGGGATTGAGCCCTGCATCGGGCTCCCTGCCCAGCGGGAAACCTGCTTCTCCCCCTCCCACTCCCCCTGCTTGTGTTCCCTCTCTCGCTGTGTCTCTCTCTCTCTGTCAAATACATAAATAAAATCTTAATAAATAAATAAATAAATTTTTTGTCTTCCTTCAGTCCAGAAAGAAGAGGCCTGTTGAGATGAACCCATGGTCCAGTTACATGTTGGGATGGATAACCTTCCTCCTCTACTCCCATGAGACAAGTGGAAGTGAGTATACTGGAAAATGATGGGGAAGATTTGGAAATTAGAAAGAGTGAATGGGTCAAAGCAAGGATTCCTGGATTCAGGTAAGGAGGAGATAGAGAATCATCTGCTCCTGGACCGCCTTGACTGCAGATAACTGAAAACAAGAAAAGCGAGACCCTGGATAAGTGGGTGGTCGCTGTAATGGACACAAGCACCTTTCATGATGCTCAGCACATGGAAGGGAAGTGCAGATATGTGAATTAAAAGGGGGGCTCTAGGGGTGCCTGGGTGGCTCAGTTGTTAAGCATCTGCCTTCGGCTCAGGTCATGTTCCCAGGGTCCTGGGATCGAGCCCCGCATCGGGCTCCCTGCTCCGTGGGAAGCCTGCTTCTCCCTCTCCCACTCCCCCTGCTTGTGTTCCCTCTCTTGCTGTGTCTCTCGCTGTCAAATAAATAAATAAAATCTTTAAAAAAGGGGGGGAGCTCTAGGGGCGCCTGGGCGGCTCAGTTGGTGATGCCTCTGACTCTGGATTTTGGCTCAGGTCTGTGAGATTGAGCCTCATGTTGGGCTCTGAGCTGGGCGTGGAGCCTGCTTGAGATTCTCTCCCTCTCCCTTGCCTCTCCCCCACCACTTGCGTGTTCACTCTCTCTCTCTCTCTAAAAAAAAGGGGGGCGCTCTATAATTCCAATGGATTGAGTCTTCAGACTCCAACCTAGACCCTCCACTCTCTTTCTTAAATTGTGGTAAAATGCTCAGAACATAAAATTTACAATATTTACCATTTTGAAGTGCACAGTTCCATAGAAGTAGATTCACATTGTTGTACAACCAATAGCCAGCGCTCTTTTCAGCCTGCAAAACTAAAACTCTGTACCCATTAAACAACTTGCACCTCCCCCTCCCTTCAGCCCCGGCAACCACCCTTCTACTTTCTTTCTCCATGAATTTGACTGCTCTGATGCCTCATGAAAGTGGACTCAAACAGTACTTGTCTTTTTGTGATTGGCTTATGTCACTTCGCATAATGTCCTCAAGATTCATCCATGTTGTAGCAGCTGTCAGAATTCCCTTTCCCTTTAGGGCCGAATGATATTCCACTGTGTGTGTGATCCATACATGTACATACCACCTTTTGTTTATCCATCCATCCACTGATGGACTTGGATGGTTTCTACATTTTGGCTATTGTGAATAACACTGCTCTAACCATTGGGTGTTACAAATACTTCTTTGAGAATCCACTTTCAATTCTTTTGGGGATATACCCAGAAGGGGAATTCCTGGGTCATATGGTAATTCTATGTTTAATTTTTTGAGGAAATGCCATACTGTTTTCCAAAGCAGCTACACCATTTTACATTCCCATCAACAGTGCATAAGGTTCTAATTTCTCCACATCCTTGCCAACACTTGTTGTTTTCTGCTAAAAAAAAAAAAAAAAAAAAAGTAGCCATTCTAGTGGGTATGACGCTACGCTCTTAATATATCTAGGAATCTAAATCAACCACCCAAAGATCGTATGGTAAGCACAGAAGCAGAACAAAGAGAGACCCTGATTATATATAGTTCACTCAAGCTAGGGTGAAACAATTCTCTACAATTAAAATCCTTTTCTGTCTGATGAGCCCTCTCCCTTGGATAGGCTCAAGAAACACTGTTTTTTTTTAAAGATTTTATTTATTTATTAGTCAGAGAGAGAGAGAGCATAAGGAGGGGGAGGGGCAGAGGGAGAAGCAGGCTCCCACTGAGCAGGGAACCCGATGTGGGACTCAATCCCAGGACCCTGGGATCATGACCTGAGCCGAAGGCAGAGGTTGAGCCACCCAGGAGTCCCTCAAGAGACACTCCTGTTTTCATGCCCTTGGATTCCACGAAGTCCTTTTTCAATGATCACATTCTATATTCCAGAGATTCCTAATATGAGGTCACCGGGCAAGCACCAGAGCCCATGAAACCCCAGATTGGTATAAAAAAGGGGGTGTATTTATCAGGGTAGTGAGAATAGATATTGAAACAGACAAACTCCAAATTATAGCAGCTTAACACAAATCATTTTATTTCTCCTTCCTATAAAGTCCAATGAGGGTGCGTCTGGTCAGCAGGGGTCCATGCACCTTCCACTGTGGGGTTCCACCATCCCCTAGGGCTTTAGGGTGTTCTGTGGATTCTTTGCTTGGAGCTGATAGACAACGATCAAAAGTCTGATGATCTTGGATGAGAGTTTTTTTGGCCAGGAAGTGATAGCTGTCATTTTCTCCCACTTCCACTGGCCAGAACTCACAGGATGCTTAGCTGCAAGGGAGTCTGGGAAATGTGTTTTTTAACAGTACATTTAGGAGGAAGATGAAGCTGGTTTTGAACACACAACAGTCTCTGCCACAGGGAGGTATGAGCATTTTCCCTGAGAGAAGGTCTGGCTTCTCAAAAGAACTGATGAGTCCCCAAAATGCTAAGAACCCACAGTTTATTCAGTCAGGGAACAATACCAGCTTTTTCTGTTCTTGTCTCATTCTAGTCATACCTTCTTGAGACCATACCCACATTCCTGTGGCAAAACTTGGCATCCCTAAGTCTCCTCTGCACATATTTATAGGATACACATTTATTGAGTGATTCCCAAATGCCAGGCACCATGCAATGGGCCAGAAACATAGCAATAAATAAAACTCATGCTCTATAATCAGAGAGCTCACAGCAAACAGGAGTGATAGACATGTAAACAGATAACTATATTCTTTAAATATTTGGTAAGTACATTTATAGAGATTGACTCAGAGTATTATAAGAGTGCAGAAGAGTATTGATCCAGACTGAATCAGGTTGTATGGTTGAGTAATGGGGAGTAAGGCTAGGAAGAAAGAAAAGAGCAGGATTAAGGGCATGAGCCAAATGCCAAAGACAAGAAAGAGCATGGAGGAAGGTCGAGGAAATGTTAATCAGGCAGTGAGAACAGAGAGGTCAGCAGGGCCCAGATTATGGAGGATTTTAACCCAGTTAAGAAGATTAGACCATCTGCTGGATTACTTTGCAGATGGCTAATAGTATCTATTATGTGTTGGTTCTTACTAACAACTCCCAAGAATAATCTTAATCCTGTGTCAAGGGGGCATCTGCCTGCCCTCCCAGCATTGTACATACCGGTGGTGTCCATGACTGAGAATCATTGATGATGATGATGATGGTGATGGTGATGATTGCTAACATTTGTTGAGTAGCAGTCATGTTCCAGGTACTCTTCTAAGCACTTTCCAGATATTAACTGGTTTCAGCTTTATAAAACCAAGACCAGAAAGTTCTGAGACTCAGAGGTGGACCACGCAATGTGACTTAAGGGCCCCTACTTGCATCAACCCATTGGTGAAACTCAAAGCTGGAGGTCTGCCTTTTCCACCCTCTCCCAGTACATCCTTCATTCACCCTTATGGTGGCTTAGGTCAGATTATACAGGGTAGGAATCTGATCTAGAAGAGATGGGGGTACAAGGTTGAGGATAGAGAGGATGTCTTATGCATCTGTATTGGTAACAGACTAACTATCCCCAAATGTCAGTGGCTGAACTCAGTAGAGTTCACGTCAAACTCATCCAGCACTTCAATGTGGATGTTTGGTGGGAAGCCTTTTTGTTGTGATTCAGAGATGCAGGACCCTTCCGTATCATGGCTCCTCCATCCCCTAGAGCCTCAATGTTCTCTGCAGGGTCCTCTTTATCTGAGTTTCTCAACCTGGGCACTATTGACATTTGGGGCCAGATGGTTTTGTTCTGGAACCTGTGCATGGTAAAATGTTTAGCAACATCCCCAGCCTCTGCCCAGTAGATCCCAGGAGCACAGCCACCAGCTCCCCCTTCTCCCAGTTGTAACAACCAATATTTCTCCAATATTTCCAAACATTGTCTAATGTCCCCTTCTCCTCGAGAACTACAGCTCTATATCCAGCTGGCAGAGGAAGAAAGGAGCATGGAGGTTTGCTTGGGACTTCTCTGAGCAAGGAAATGGAGAACATGATTTCCACCCACATTCCATGGGTTGTAACTGAGTCACGCGGCCCCAACTAACTATAAGAGAGGCCAAAAAATGGGTTCAAGCTAGGAGCCCAGAAAGAAAAAGAAGATAGGTTTTAGTGAGTCCATGGAAGCTTTGCCTCACCATGTTTGGAACATGAGCATGCACGCGCACGCACGCACACACACACACACATCCGTGTGTGCAAGCACATAAATAACCTATCAGAATGTCTTAGTCATAGTAAGCCTTCATTATATCTTTGAAGGAGGGAGAAAGCGAAGGGAGGAAGGAATGACAGGATGAAGGCAAAGAGAAAAGCTATGATCCTGGACCATTAGATATAAAATTCTAGTTCTCATTCTAGTTCTGCTCAAAAAAAAAAAAAAAGGCATTAAGTTGAAATGATTCCTTATCTTACATGGGTCTTCACTTCCTTCTCCATGAAGAATTTGGGCTAGAATAGAATTTCTTAAGATGTGTTTCAGGGACCATTAGTCTCCAAAGCTCTCAAGGAATGGGAGGAAAAGGACAATTCAATATACTCCATACTCCTCTTGCTAATTCAATTCTCATTTACATGTTGACCCTTTTGATGAGTCCTTCATCAAAGAAACCCATTTATCTTTTTTTCATGTGGCATTTTCTGAACTTATTATCTTCATTCTGTCAGTTCTTTCTTAAGCATCTACTATGAGCAAGTCACTATTCTAGTTTCCGAGGTACACTGTATCAAGACAAAGTCCCTGCCCTCACACTGAGGAATGCAAAGGCCAAGGGTTGCATTTCTCCAACTTCACTCATCCGAGTACCACCCCCTCAGTATTTGCCACATCTGCACATCACCAGCAATATCATTTGCTCGACCTTCTTCTTTAGATGTGATCTCTTCTTCACTTTAACACCCTTATTTTAAAGAATAGTTAACATCAGCTCTGTAATCTGTAAAAATGCTACTACTTGCCATAAACAGAAATTGCAAACAAAAATAAATACTATGAAAACAAAATCCTGTTATTACATTCTACTAGATGCTATTGTCCCAATAAGGCTTTGAGCCTGAGTCCTGCCCTCTTTTTGTTGTTGCTGTTAAAAAGGGAGATTATTAAGAATTAGAGACATGGTAGAGAAATACTAGCATTAAAATGAAGCTTTCTTTTTTGTGTCATCAGAAAGATTGAAAAGAGCGTTGCAAAATGCAATTGCTTTTCAGAATTATTTAATGTGTGTCCTTTCATTACCTACTGTGATCTCATGACCTTTACCAAATGTGTTTTCTGTGACGTCGACGGTGCTCTGATGGTCTGGAAGAAAACTTTATCCTTGTTGCTTTCATGGTTTATGAGACTCTTTCCCTGTACTCTTGGTCTCAAAATAAACTGGACATGCCCTTGTACGTCACGAGAAAGCTGGATGCTAAGACTCCACGTGTCGCCTTCAGACCCCCCCGCCCCCGCCATGAGAACCAAACCAAGACTCATCCTTGGCTCATTCATTGTGACGAAGCCCCTTCGTTTTGTCTCTCTGTCTTCCAGATCAGAAAGATTCATGTGTCTTTCCCTTCACCTACAAGGGGTCTTCTTACTTTTCTTGCATCAAAACCAATAGCCTCTCCCCTTGGTGTGCAACCAGAGCCATTTATGATGGGCAGTGGAAGTACTGCATGGCAGACGGTGAGTGGCACCATGCTGTCCCCTCAGCAGGCCTCCTCAAATGATGGGTCACAAAAGAAAATGTGTGGGTTTGTATAATATGATCATATTTTTGGTTTTTGTGGTTTTTTAAATATTTTATTTATTTATTTGACAGAGAGAGACTCGGCGAGATGGGGAACACAAGCAGGGGGAGTGGGAGAGGGAGAAGCAGGCTTCCCATCAAGCAGGGAGCCTGATGTGGGGCTCGATCCCAGGACCCTGGGATCATGACCTGAGCTGAAGGCAGACGCTTAACGACTGAGCCACCCAGGCGCCCCAATATGATCATATTTTTGAAGACGAGTTATGATATATGTGTGTGTGCATAGAAATGCTGCGGGAGGCTAAACACTGAATACTAGTAATGGATAATAATGTTAACAACGGTAGTGTTGAAAATGGTGTTCTCTGAACCACCATATTTTTTTTCTCTTTCTTGATTTTCTAAATTGATAAAGAAAAACAGAAACAGTATAACAGAGAAGGGATTTGAGAGACTCTGTTTACTTTTTTTTCAAAGTCCAAGACATTTTTGCAATTGTATGATTTCTATCTTTTGTGCACAAAAGGCATTTTGTTTTAACCAATACCTTATTGTTGGACATTTTAATTGTTCCTACTACTAACCGGCTTTTGAATATTTAGGACTTACTTTTCCCTCTTACCACTGTTCTTGACTCCCTTAAATCAAATTCTCCCTTTGATAATAAATATAACATCCCTTTTACTATCCTGAAATAAAATTTATAAAGAACATTACCTATTCTAAATTCATAATTTCAAAATAAATCAACATAATTCCATAACTGCAGTATAGAAGTAAAATGAAGCAAATTGATAATAAAATAATTAAGCACGCATGATCATAACTAACCTAAAAGATATTAAAAAGTGGCCAGACACTTGTACCTCCAAGCAGAATCTCTTTGATTGTAAGAGCTAACAATGACTACAAAGAAGCCCCATTACACTGAAAAAAAACCAAACCAAACCTGGAAGCAATATTATCTCTGATTGAAAATATCGCTCCCGTTCAAACAATGTAAATCAGGATCAACTGGTTGAAACTGAATCTGAAAATTAGAGTGTTTTTTTTAAATTCTGGAAAAGAGGCCCCCGAACATGCATAAGATATACAAAAGGGGACAAAACTCTGCCCAAAGTGCATATACTAGGCACAATTATGGCCTAGAGAGTCAACAACCTGCATTTGATTAAACCTCTTTCAGCCATATCACCAAGGGCTCCTGAATAGATGAAGGTATGCTTTTTGCATCTCCTCCCTCAGCTCTGGCTCCTGAACCAAATACTGCTCTTTGGACCCATACTGGCGGGTATCATACTACTTGTGAATAGCTTTAGCATCTTAGCCTTACCCTTACCCTGACGTCTTCCCCTTACACAGCGGTGGAGAAGTGGTTTTTCATTGCTATTTCCAAGTAATGCCTCACAGGACACAGGACGCTTCTTCTCGTGAGTGCAATAGCGATATCAGAAACAGGTGTCCATGTCAATCCCTAACAATGCTAGCTTACGATATTCATATCACTTAGACATATGCTATTGTGCAGAGGCTTCTCTGCTCATTTGCATGCTCCCTCAATAAGGACAAGGTGCTGGGCGCCTGGGTGGCTCAGTTGGTTAAGCGACTGCCTTCAGCTCAGGTCATGATCCTGGAGTCCTGGGATCGAGTCCCGCGTTGGGCTCCCTGCTCAGCAGGGAGTCTGCTTCTCCCTCTGACCCTTCCCCCCGCATGTGCTCTCTCTCTCTCTCTCATTCTCACTCTCTCAAATAAATAAATAAATAAAATCTTTTAAAAAAATAAAATAAAATAAGGACAAGGTGCCACCACTGTGTAAATCAGAAAAACAGAGTCATCCCTAATTCTTTCCTTCCCACCCTGCATGTAACCCACCAACTAGACTTAATTTTGCCTTCAAAATAGATCCTAGCTTCAGCTTCTGGGAAGAACCTGCTTCCTCTGCTTCCATCCTTCTCCAAATCACCATCAACTCTGCCTGCCAAAATTTGCTAACTGGTCTCCCCAAATCCCCCTCACCTCCCTCCAACTGATTCTCCACACTTCAGTCAAAGAACCTTTTTTGGAATGTGAAGTCAGGCAATGCTACTTCCCTGCTCGTGTCCCTCTGGCTCACCTGCACACTTAGAAGAATATCCTGACCCCCGGATAGCCAATGCAATACTGAGAAAGAAAAACAAAGCAGGAGATACCACACTTCTGATTTCGGACTATATTACAAAACTATAGTAATAAAAACAATATGGCAGAGGCATAAAAACAGACACATGGATCAATGGAACAGAATTGAGAGTCCAGAAATAAACTAAGGCATATATGGTCAATTAATTTATGACAAAGGAGCCAAGAATATGTAATGGGGAAAGGACAATCTCTCCATTAAGTGGTGTTGGGAAAACTGTACAACCACATGCAAAAGAATGAAACTGGACCCCTATCTTACACCATACACAAAAGTCAACTCAAAATGATTGAAGACTTGAACATAAGATGTGAAACCACAGAACTCCTATAAGAAAACGTGGGAGTAAGCTGTGAGACATCAGTTTTGGCAATGGTTTTTTGGATTTGACACCCAAATCAAAGGCAACAAAAGCAAAAATAAACAAGTGGGACTACATCAAACTACAAAGCTTCTGTATAGCAAAAGAAACCATCAGTAAAATGAAGAATCAACCATGGAATGGGAGAAAATATTTGCAAATCATGTATCTGATAAGGGGTTAATATCTGAAATATCCAAGAGAACTCCTACAACTCAATAGGAAGAAGAAGGAGGAGGAGGAGAAGAAGGGGAGGGGAGAGGAGGAGGAGACCTCTCACCTTGGTCTGCAAAGCTCTACATGACACTGCCCTTTCTATCCTCATCTTCTTCCACTCCCTTCCTTGCCTGCTGAGATCCAGCTATACTAATTGTCATGTTTCTTGAATATTCTGAACTCCTTCCTGTCTTTGAACTCTTCACACTTTCATTCCCTCTGCCTGAACCTCAATTCCCCCCAATTTTTGCATGGCTGGCTTCTCCACATTGGGAGAACCTCTTCTCAAATGCCACCTGCTCAAGGAAGACTTCCTTCATCCCTTCGTCTATGAAAACCCCTCCATCATTTCCAAATGACCCTGACTCCCTCACTCAGTGTGAGTAAATCCACCCACTACAAACATAATGTCCAAAACTATATTTGTAGTACTACATTTGTGATGGAAAATTCAATCTATCTATGGAAGTTGCAATAAGGCACCAACACCTAGATGATAATTTTATTGTATTTGACTTCTCTGATATTTGACTTCTTTTTTTTGTAATGGCAACATTCTTTTGTATGTCAAGGTCTTGACTTCATCTGTTGGTCATAAACCATCAAAATTCTTTGTCTTGATTTGATTCCTATATGTCTTCTGCTGATTCTAAGAGATTCGTTTTTAAGACACAGTAAAGTACGTTGTTTGTTTGTGCAGTATGTGGGGGCACCATGCTTGAGATTGGGAACTCTGTTGGGGAAGCTTTGAGGGTGAAAGTACAGGAAAAGGCTTTCTTTATGAAATGCTTGATGAGATGAATGAATAAAATCTCTTCCAGACTTGAAGCTTGTCCTGTACTTTGGTGGCTAATGGATGGATGGATGGATGGATGATTAAATGACTGTCCCATGAATGGCTGGAGAAAGTCAAACCACTCACGGGCTCCTTTCTGTACAGATTACCCACGATGCATCTTCCCCTTCATCTATCGAGGAAGGTCCCATAACAGCTGCATCATGGAGGGCAGCTTCCTTGGAAAGCTGTGGTGTTCCGTCACCTCCAGCTTTGATGAGAAGCAGCAGTGGAAATACTGTGAAACCAATGGTGAGGCACTAGAGCAGGGATGGGGTGTTTGGTGGGAAGGAAGGGAGATAGCAATGATCCTACTGAGGAGACAATGGCACAGGGGAGAGCAGAGCAATGGGAGTAATACTTCTAGGAATCAAGGGTCTTCTTGGAGAATACATTAGGACAACCACAGGAGACAGGAATGTCCTGAGACCAGGTTCCCCCGAGTCCCCATTGTCAGCATGGAAAATCCAGTTGTCCTAAGAACCAGAACCATGGGTTGTAGTCCTGATATTGGTTTTCAAGTATTTCTGTTGCCAGAATTGTCAATAAGCGGATTCACCAAGTGCTGGACCCTTCCTTAACATTTCATCTTAATAACCTCTTCACTTCTTAATGACCTCCATTCATTCTAGAGCCCTTTCTGTATTAGACTCTGATCCAGGACCTCTATATATAACCTCCCATTGAATCTTTCCACGGAAGCTCTATGAGATGCTATTTTTTTCCCTATTCAATAAATGGTCACAGTAAAATTAAGTCCCGCCCAAAGTCACACTCCTAGGTGATGTCGGAGTTAGGATTTGAATTCAAGTCCATATGGCTCTGATGCACGTGCTTTCTCACTAAGTAGTGTTGCCTCCATAGAGATGAAGATTCACGTGAGGCACCTATCCATGAGCACACTTATTCCTGTATAAAATCTTAATTGTGTTCTTCCCTTGGCACTCAAAAAATCCTAATCCCATATAAAACCTTAATTTTATCTTTGCCCTAGCTATCCATCACTTGTGTCCTTAACCCTACCAAACTTATCCTTAAATCTCACAATAACTCTGTTGATGAAGCCTGTGGAACACAAAGCCTTTGTTCAGGTAGACAGTAACTGTGTGGTCATTGACAGTTTGGGTTCTCACTTGTATGCAAAGTGGACATAATAACATCACCAGGAACTTGACTGGGCACGTTCAATGTTATGTTGCCTTTCATGAGATAAAACATGGCGCCTAGTTCATGTGTGATAAATGGAAGCTCTTTTCGTTGTCTCTTCTTGTCCCTGTGACCTTTCCATGATTATTTTCAGAGTATGGGGGAAATTCTTTCAGCAAGCCCTGCATCTTCCCCTCCATCTACAGAAATAGCACAATCTTTGAGTGCCTTGAAGATGAAAGCAACAAGTTCTGGTGCCCAACCACCGAGAACATGGATGAGGATGGAAAGTGGAGCCTCTGTGCTGACACTAGTAATCCGGGGAAGAGGACTGGGTGGACACGGGTGGATTCCTTCATTCATTTACTCAGCAAACATCTACTCCAGCCCTACTGTGTGCCAGACACCGTGCTGGGATGTGGGCATATGGTGATGAGTAATGCAGGGTCTCTTCCTCATGGATCTGATGAGCAAAGGGCATGTGATGGGCAAAATATGGGCTGCTTAAGATCCAAGAGAAAGAGGTCAGTATAAGATTTTCAAAATGTGAAACACCAAATACTCATTTGTACAAACAGAGTAAGCACGTGTTAAGGTTTAAAAAAAATCTGGGGTGCCTGGGTGGCTCATTTGGTTAAGTGTCAAACCCTTGATCTCATCTCAGGTCTTGATCTTAGGGTCATGAGATCAAGCCCTGCACTGGGCTCCACGCTGGGCATGGAGCCTACTTAAAGAAAAAAATCTATTAATAAGGGAACTAGAAGGATAGGTAAGCCAATTCAGGGGACATTATAAGAAATACATGAAATCAGTGAAGAGAAGAATATTGAGCGCAAGCAAGATTGTTAAGTTAGCCACAAAATCCATTAACATCTAAAGGGCAATCAAATCTTTGTGGTTATCTTGTCTACCAGACAGAAATTATTGGTATCTCTGTTGAACAAAAATCATTCACGATGTATCAGTCTTCTACAAGTTCCAGAGTTGGGGCCTCCAATCAACAGCAGGTAGTAAGTCAGACAAAGTTCTATTTCCCTAGAGCAGGGGTCTGTGAACCCCATCCTGCCTATGGGCCACATCTGGACCAATGTTTCTTTTGGCCCCTAGCCTAAGAATCGTTTTTACATTTTTATATTGTTGAAAAAATTCCGAAGAATGATCATATTTTGTGACAGACAAAAATTATATGAAATTCATATCTTAGGGCCCATATATAAAGACTGTATGAGGCATGAAGCTGAAAACACCTACCATCTGGCCCTTTCTAGAAAAAGTTTGCTGACACTGAGCTAGAGAATCAGCTGACCCTTAGGGATTGTTTAGACAATGCTCTAGGAGGACATGAAAAGGTCATGTGGCAATCTTTTGGTGCCATTGCGTGTTTTGGATAATTTTGCTTAAAAAGGAGAACAAACGTAGATTTGGTGGATGATCAGGGCAGAAGCCCTCAAGGAAGGAAAATAGACCATTTCTCTGTAAATATATTATACTATTTTCCCATAAAGCACATCCCAGAGCGCCTGCACTTCAGGACTGTGGACAGCTCTTCAGCACTGCACTTGGGCATTTTAAACACTTGTCTACAGCACGAGAGTTGCATGGAGAAGGCAGGGTGCAGCCTTGCTGGGCTTCAGCTAGGAACATGGGTGCTGTGTGTCCACACATGGCCGCAGAGGCCCCACCAGTATTGATTTGGGTTCCAAATAAATTTTAGCAAGCGGCGAATTCACACATTGAGGATCTGTGAGTAAAGAGGAGCCCCCGTAATATGTCTTCTCCATGCTTCCCACTCCACTCCCTGGTTCCCCTGGTGACATGACGTTGTCCTTCTCTCTCCCACTGCCAGGAACCCTTGTGCTTTCACTCTGCCCTCGTTCCCCATTCCACACCCCATTGAGCTAAACGCAACAAGCTTCCCAGGGAAGAAAATCTCTATGATATTTAGGGATTAGGTCAGCATTTATCTCCACTAATGGGAACCTCTGAGCAGTGGCCAAACAACACACCCACAGGCATTGTGGACCCCATTTTGATTTTAGGGTGGGCTCTGAAGCCTAAGCCTTCACCATACTGTAAAGGCACAGGGGTAACCACTGTCTTATCCCCTTCTTCTCCCTAGGAATTTCCTCCTTGGTTCCTGGCTTTCCCTGCCACTTCCCATTCAACTATAAAAACAAGAATTATTTTAACTGTACTGACAAAGGCACAAAGCAGAACCTTACGTGGTGCGCAACCTCTTACAACTATGACCGGGACCACACCTGGGTGTATTGCTGATGCAAAGGTGAGATGCGTAACATACCCGGGGCAAGGCTGTGTCCTTCCAGCGGGGTGAGCTCCTCGTCCCAGAGATGAGGTGAAGTGGGGGTGGGGGGAGACTAGGACAGCTTCCCGAATTAGAAGGAGGTGGGCGAACTCTTTCAGACCCAGAAAGGTATCTTGCCAAGTTTTAGGTCCAGGAGGTCTTGGGTGTGCAAGATAAGAAAATGGAATTTCTCAAACTGGAACGTAAGAAGAAAAGATGAGCTTGAGAGGAGACCACCAGGATTTCTCTGGTCCCCAGAGGACATGGCACCGGGTTGTTGATCTGCTACCCCCATCACTGAATAGCCAGAGGAGGAAAAGGTGGGGGTCACTTCTGCTCTCCATCGTGTGGGTCCCTCCCCCACCTCCACACATAAGTCTTCAACTCTCTCTGCAGGACCAACCTCACTCCCCCTTCCAGCCCTTTCCTCTGCCTTCAATATTCTTAGGCCAGTGGAAACTCTCCAGATCCCCTGCATGGGTCCACTGGCCTAATCACTCGGTGGTTCTGGGATTTAAACACAAACAGAAGCCCTTTCATCAGATGTGTGGATGGGGTGTTTCTAGAAATATTTGCCCTTACGAGGCATGTGGCTTATGGGTGACACCAAAATTAGTGACCCCTCCTGAATTTTGGCTTGGCCATGAAAATTATCTTCCCAGAACAGAGGAGAGGCAAAGGAGTGGGCTTGGGGCCCTGGGTACCATCTTAACAGGGTGGATATTTAAAAACACCCACAAGCTGGTGTGCCTGGGTGGCTCAGCCAGTTAAGTGTCTCTTGATTTTGTCTTGAGTCATGATCTCAGGGTCATGGGATCAAGCCTCAAGTCAGGCTCCATGCTTAGCACAGAGTCTGCTCATGATTCTCTCCCTCTCCCTCCTCCTCACCCCCCACTTGCACACACACTCTCTGTCTCTAAAACAAAACCAAAACCAAAACCAAAAATACCCATGAGTCATCCCCAGGCTGTGGCTAGAATGAAGAACATTTTTAGTGCCCTACTTCTGACTCCTGTCCACCAGAGCACAACTATCTTCTTCGGATCCCTCTTCCACCAAACCTATTAGTAGAGGTGAAGTTAAGGTGCTCATGGTCAGTGGCTTCCAGCCCCCGTGAGCCAGGTGAGGGGCAGCGGTGTCTAACCCCTCCTGGCTCTGCTGCCTCATCTTCTGATTCAGTCTTGAAACCCAATACAATACTTCTGTATTCACATTACATTTTGAGTCAGTGCATACCTATTACCTGAATGCTGGCTTATGATTCTATTTTCCAGGGGAGGACAAATATCTTCAGAGGAAGATGGACGCACCAAGTTTAGAACCTGCTTCATCTTTTTCATTGAGTCTTTCAAGTTTAATCGCTTTTAGAAACACCTTGTCCGCCATTTTGCTTAATCACTTGGTCCTTTGTGAAGAACAGAGGGGAAATGTGGCATAACCACCAATAAAGGAGCCCACAGTTTAACCCCGGGGCTGCCCTTTGTGCTTCCTGGAATGAGAGATATGGTGAGGGACTGGAATGTGTGGTGAAGGAAGCGTTGGTGACTGGGTTGGTGAGTCTCATGGAGGGAGGTCAGATTCTCAGCCCAGGGGCCCTTGGAAGTTAACTGCAGCCTGCTCTCTCTTTCTGGGAGCCCATAGATTTGGGTGGAGCATTTATAGATACTTGTTAAATCATAAATAAATAAATTAGTAAGTAAACAGAAGGTAGAAAATTCATTGCACTTGATGTAATGAGCACTGGGTATTATATGCAACTGACAACTCACTGAATTCTACCCCTGAAACTAATAATACAGTATATGTTAACTAAATTGAATTTAAATAAAGAATTAAAAAAAAAAGAAAATTCATTGCAAGACTACCTTGACTATTCCTTCCCCATGCCTGTGGCAGACATCAGTAATTAATTACAGAATCGGCTTCCCTGTGAGCCCAGATGCATCCTCATGTTGTTCTTCTCCTCCCTCTCTCCCTGCCCGCTCTCCCCCACCCCTCCTCTCTCATAAAACATTGAGCAACTGTTACCACTATCCCACACTGCACGCAGGCATCAGGGATAGGTTTAACCATTCAACCACATTTGGTACCAGTCTGATTGTCTAAAATGATGTTGCATAGACATTGGAGAAGCCCGACGATCTCATTCCGCTGTAGCTCAAGAACAACCAAATGATCAATCCTCCCTTAATCACATACAAACACGCCACAGGAAACTTGGCTCTCCTGCCCCCTGATCCCACGTGTGCCCCCCCATTGTCTCCAGCCTTCCCTCACACACTTCCTACCACTGTCCCCTCACTCAGTATACTCCAGCCACTGCCCTATTCCTGACTCCAGCCTCTGTGCCTTGCTTGTGTGGAATCCCCTTCTCCTTGACCTCCTGAAGTCATTCATAAAATCATTGTCGATAAAATGTTAACTTCGTAAAATATAAATAAAATTCAGTTTCTCAGCCTCACTCACCACATTTAAAACTCAGTAGCCACATGTGGCTAGTGGCTACCATAATAGTGCAGATCTAGAACATTCCATCATCACAGAAGATCCCATTGGATTGTGTGGCTGTAGAATACAAGCTCCGTGAGGTCAAGTACCTTATCATTGCTCTAGTTCCATCACCTGAAATAATGCCCGGCATAGAGCAGGGACTCAGCAAATATCATGTTGAATAGGTGAGTAGTGAGTGAGTGGGATGGACAGATGAACAGGTATATGGATGGAATGAGATGGAGCTGAGACAGGAGGCAGAAGCCATATTTTAAAGGATGATCTGGATTATGTCACTCCTCTGCTCAAAATCCTCCAAGGTCCTCAGACTGGCCTCTAAACATGCACGGTTTAACCCCTGATCCACCACCTACCCCTGTCCAGCCACCATGGCCTCTCACCATTCCTCCACCACAGTCAACTACATTCCTGCCTCAGGGCCTTTGCATTCACCCTACACTGTGTTGGAAGTGCTCTTCCCCTGGATATGCCCCTGGTGCTCAGTAGACTCTGATGACCCTATGTGGAATGGGGACTCCTCCTCATTCTCAGACCCCTTAAACCAGTTTCCTGCTCCATTTTTCTCCATATCTCTTACCATCTTCTACCATACTCATGTATTTTGTTCCATGTCTGTCTCCTCCCTTTATAATGTAAGCTCCCAGGAGGCGGGGATCGTGTATTTCATTCACCAAGGGAGCCCCATGTTTGGAAGTGTGCCCACAGTAAGCACTTCATACGTCGCTGTTGAATAAATGAAGTGCAGGAGGGAAAGAAGACAGGAAGGAAGGAAAGAAGACAGGAAGGAAGACAGGAAGGAAGGAAAGAAGACAGGGAGGAAGGAAGGAAGGAAGGAAGGAAGGAAGCAAGGAAGCAAGGGAGGGAGGGAAGGAGGGAGGAAGGGCAAAAGGAAATTTTAATTTTAATTTTATGAAACAAGGCTATTGAACCTGATGACCCTTTGTATATATCTACTTAGTGGGTTTGAAACGTGCGAAAAACCTGGCAGAAAGTGGGACATGAATCCTGTACTTCAGGGACCTTGTGTTCCTGGAGCATCCTGCCTGCAG
Organism: Mirounga leonina; assembly: GCF_011800145.1. Lineage (NCBI taxonomy): Eukaryota > Metazoa > Chordata > Mammalia > Carnivora > Phocidae > Mirounga > Mirounga leonina. The sequence continues at coordinate 4,049,239 of NW_023270718.1, forward strand.
ATGGAGGTGAGGAGCAAGAGACCCTCCCATTTCAGGGCGCAGGTCAGCGTCAGGGTGTGAGGGCTGGCACAACGTCCCCCCTAACAGAGGCAATCTCCCAGTGTGCCCAGGGCGGACACACAGGGGGGCTGGGGTTCCCAGGAACGGTTTCCACACCACCTGGCTGAGCTGAGAATTTGAGAACTCCTCGTCCTCCCTCTCTTTACATGATGATATTTTGCAGGGGATTAACCTCCCCCCCTCCAGGGATCAGCTTGCTCTAAACCTTGGTAATCCAGATTTATGATTTAATTCAGTGGCCTGAGTATCTTACACAAGGAAAAGGAAGTAGGAGGCCGGAGGGAAAAAACAGACCGAGCTTCCGGGAAATCAACAAAACAGGCTAAGCTCACTTTGGAAGCCTCTTTAATTAACCATTTCCAAGCCCAGTCTTATCAGGAACCCCGTTTGTAGCCCCAAGATTGGCATGCCTCTCTCTTACTGACAGAAAGAAACTGAGGAGATCGGAAGCAACAATGGGGAAGGGTGGACTACAGGCTGAACTTTTTTGGGAGTTGGACCCAAGAGGACGCTGGGGAAGAGACTCTGGAGGGTCATAGGCATTAGGGATTACGCAGTCAAAAGATGTCATGAACCTTTGGAATTGGGGGAGCGGCACTGACCCTAGTCCCAATCTCATTTCCATACGTAGACTCTTCCTTCTTAATCTCATTCTAGAGAGGTGCCCCTCACCCCACCCCACCATCCGGGCAAAGCGATCACTTTCAGGCTAGCCTCAGCTCATGCTCTGTGGGGCCAGTCACCACGCACCCTCCCACCCTCTCTCCTGGAAGGGCCCAGGTGGGATTTGGTCCTCAGCAAGTGCTTGATCCACATTGGCCAGGTGGGGAGGGAACGGGGCTTCCAGAACCTCCTCAGCGAGACATCATCTTCACAAACTCTGCAAAGAAAAGTCCCCGGTGAGGCATCTATTTGTAAGAACAGCGAGCATTCACTTTTGAGGCCTTACTGCGTGTGTCAGGGGCCATGGGGGATCTTCAGGAAAGTCCTCGACGACCCCGTGTACCTTTTTCTTCATCTCCAAACTGGGAGTCACAGGACTACCATATACCTTCTATAGTCTTTCAGATGGTTAAACACGATCATGCTTATAGACACATGGACTGCTCAATAATAACTATGATTATCTGATTCCATCTTTTCAACCAGTTCTGAAGGAGTAAATATCATTTTACAGATGAGCAAACAGAGGCCAGTGAGGTTGACCAGTGCACCTGAGATCACGTGGATGGTAAGTGGCAAAGCTTGGAAGGAACACAGGGTGCCCCTGACTCTGCTCCATGACTCCATGCCAGGTGAACTCCAGGGCCCCACCCAGGTCCTGAGGTCAATCTGTCCCTCCCCTGCTTGGGGATCTGTCTCCTACCTCGTCCAGATTTCCAGTGATGCCCCCGGTACACCTGACCCTGGTGAGATCCAGCAGGCAACCAGCAATCATTTGCTAAGTTGCGGTCATGCAATAAATATCTACCAAGCTTCCCTTTTGGGAATGAGAGAACAGATGGTTCAGAGAACATCACTTACCCCCCTCCAGGATTTGACAGCCCGGGAGGTCAAACTCAACTCAAAGCAGCAAGGTCTGCAGTGATTACTCCCTTTGAAGGGAGAGGAGCAGACGATTCCCGAGGGATAGCTAAGACCTGAGAATGCACTGACGGGGAAGGTGCAGGAAGCGGAAGGAAGGTCAGGGAGAAAGGAACAGGATTTTGAGGACACAGAGCAGGGGCCAAGGGTGCCCCAGAGCACAGCGACTCAGAGAGAGGCTGTCGAAATGTGGAGTGGGTGGGGGGCAGACCATGGGTGCACTTGAATACTGGATTAAGAATTTAGCTTTTTGGGGCACCTGGGTGGCTCAGTTGGTTGAGCGACTGCCTTCAGCTCAGGTCATGATCCTGGAGTCCCTGGATCGAGTCCCGCATCGGGCTCCCTGCTCGGCAGGGAGTCTGCTTCTCCCTCTGACCCTCCCCGCTCTCATGTGCTCTCTCTCTCTCTCATTCTCGCTCTCTCAAATAAATAAATAAATCTTAAAAAAAAAAAAAGAATTTAGCTTTTGTCGTGGCCCCTGGGTGGCTCAGCGGGTTAAGCATCTGCCAGTAGCTGTCCCCACGCGATGTCACCTTCAAAGTCGACGGTACCGTCTCCGTTCACGTCGGCCTCCTGCACAACCTCCGAGATCTCTCGGGGCGTGAGCTTCTCTCCCAGGAGCCTCTGCATGGCCTGCTGCAGCTCCCCGAGGGTGATCTCCCCGTCTCCGTTGGTGTCAAACTGAGCAGAACAGAGCGATCACGTGATGTCAGCACAACAAGGGCACTGTTGACTGACCATTTACCGTGGGTCAGGAACTAAGCTAAGGGCTTTTGCACACGGCACACTGGCGTGTCAGCTCCCAGAAGGCGGGTCATCTGCACGGTCTTGTTCACTGCCCCGGGCCCAGCCCCCAGACAGTGCCTGCCACACGGCACGCATCGCATAAATATTGGCTGAATTAATTAACTGTTTTCAAGCCTCCACGCTGCACACCCTTAACCAATCTACCAGAAAGTCTCGTACGTTCTATGTCCCGAGCAGGGGACGCTGATGCTAACCTGGCCGAAGCCACAATCATCTCCTGCCTGGACTATCATGCAGCCCCCCTGATTGGTCCTTTGGCTCCCATCGTGGTCCACACATCAGGGCCTTGCGTTCATGTTCATTTAAAACAAATCAGGCGCCTGGGTGGCTCGGTGGGTTAAGCGTCTGCCTTCAGCTCAGGTCAGGATCTCAGGGTCCTGGGATTGAGCCCCATGTCAGGCTCCCTGCTCAGTGGGGTGTCTGCTTCTCCCTCTCCCTCTGCCCCTACCCCCTTGCTTGTGCTCTCTCTCTCTCAAACAAATAAAATCTTAAAAAAAAAAAAGAAAAAGAAAAGGTAGATCCACCCATCCAAGGTTTTCCAAAAGGAATGTTTCCCAGTAACTGAATTGCATATTTGTTTTTAAATTCAAACAAGTTGAATTTATATTCTGTTGAATGTAAACGGAAATTAAATAAATAATCAAATTGAAACTAATCAAATTTAGGGGCGCCTGGGTGGCTCAGTTGTTAAGTGGCTGCCTTCGGCTCAGGTCATGATTCCAGGGTCCTGGGATCAAGCCTCACATCGGGCTCTCTGCTCAGCAGGAAGCCTGCTTCTCCATCTCCCACTCCCCCTGCTTGTGTTCCCTCTCTCGCTGTCTCTCTCTGTCAAATAAATAAATAAAATCTTTAAAAAAAAACCCAAACTAATCAAAATTAGATAAAATGAAAAAAATGAGTTCCTCACATCTAAAACTAATGATGTAATGTATGGGGATTAACATAAGAATAAAATTTAAAAAAAAAATGAGTTCCTCAGTCACACTTGCCATATATCGAGGGCTCGACATATATGGCCAGGGGCTGCATTTTGGACAGAGCGTTTCAAGATCCCAGGAAGTTTTGTTGGACCATGCAGCTCTGGGCCTCTATGTGAAGCTGGGACAGAAAAAAAAATCACACAGCTGGTAGGGGGAGATCTTCCTGGGACTTGGACCCATGTTTGCACAGCTCCAAAGTCTTTCCTTCCAAAGCCTACACTATTCTTTATTTTTGCCTCCTATATTGAAAGCTCTGAGGAAAGAGCTTTATTTATTTATTTATTTTTAAAGATTTTATTTATCTATTTGAGAGAGAGAAAGCGAGACGGCGTGAGCTGGGGGAGAAGCAGAGGGAGAGGGAGAAGGACAGACTCTGTGCTGAGCGTGGAGTCCGACATGGGGCTTGATCCACGACCCCAAGATCATGACCTGAGCCGAAACCAAGAGTCAGATGCTTAACCGATTGAGCCACCCAGGTGCCCCTGAGGAATGCATTTTATTAAGGGATGAAAGCGAATTTCAGCAAGACCCTTACCCTCGCTGGGTCTCATTTTCTAAGTGTCTCTACAGGTGGGTTAAACCAGATTATCTCTTTGCATTCCCCTCTGGGATCTCAAATTATTGGATTCCTTCTTCCCATTGTGGGCATGGAGATTAGAGGTCCTAACATGTATTCTGGGGATGGCAAGACCTCGGGTAAGATTTGTAAATTCCATGAGCCTCAATGTCCTCGTATGCGTAACCGTGGTAAGTGGCGGCTTACCCCTACTGTTCTTTATGATGATTAAACTAGAGAATATATGTAGGGGACCTTGTGCCTTGCAAGTGTTTGGAAGACGTCATTTTCCTTCCCTATAAATCCCATTATAGTTTCCAAAAAACTTGGTTTGGGTGGGTTCCGTCCACACTTGAAGACCAATCGTAGACCCCTGGGGTTTCCTTCAAGCACCAACACCATGAAACTCTTAACTCACTTCCTTGAAGGCGTCTCTCATCTCCTGGATACCGATCATCCCTGCTGTTTCTGCAAGCAGTTTAGGAGTCATGAGCTCCACAAAATCGTCAAAGTCGACACGGCCACCTACTGAGGACAGAAGAGGCAGGTCTAGTGAGATTCCACGTAATCAACCCCCATGACCTCGCTGGACCCTTCAAAGTCTGTTCAAGAGGGAGACCTGCTCTGATCTCTCTGTCTTCTGAGAGTTTTCCCTCTCAGCCAACCCAGGCCCCAGGGTCCCTCTAATCCGAACCCGGATGGATGGGTGCGTGGGCGGAAGTCACTAGCTGTCCCTGTGACCTTAGGCAAGTCTCTTAATTGGTTCAGATCTACATTTGCTTGTCTGTTGGTCTGTAGAAGGGGGAGCATAAATTCAGTGGGAGCCAAATTGCTTCCAGATAGGAACACGATCCCATCTGTGTTCAACCTTGTTTCCTCTGTGGCACGCCTGGAAGCAAACCCCAGAGCAATTCTGTCCCAGCTTCCTTCTCGAAATGAGCTCTGAAATCCATCCCAAGTTTGTTTCCAGCAGCAAATATGGTTCCAATCTTGCCCTCTACTGATGCGTCTCAGCGGTCATGGTAGTGACCTCCATCGATCACCACTACTGGAGGCTAAGCCTGACCTGCATCAGCTCCTTTATCGAAATCCCACAAGGAGTGACATCACCTCTGCCTGACAGGTGGGGAAACTGAGACTCAAGAGTGGGAGCTGACTCCATGTTTCAAAAGCACCACAATCAGTAAATGATGGAAGTGGGTCTTGGACCCAGATCTGCCTCTAAGAGTCACCCTTTTATCCACTTCAAATGCTGTCTCCCTGAGTCCAGCCTGGATTGTTTGCTTCTAGACTCCTAGTGACCCCTACCCTCTTCCCCCTTCCACCATAGCCCACCCCCACCCCCAGTGGTTCTTCCAGCCCTGGCCTCACAGTTCATGCGGATTTGCTGGCCCAGTTCAGTCAGCTCCATCTCCGTGGGCATGTAACCCATCGTCCTCATGAGATTCCCCAAATCCTTACAGGAGATGAACCCATCTCTGTCCTTGTCAAACTCAAGAAATGCTTCCTGAAGCTCTGAAAATTAAGAGAGAAGAGCTTTGGGGGAACCTGAAACAATCCATGGGGAAGACTTGCATCCCTTGAAACTATCAGGGAGGCACCAACTAGAGACTCTGCAAAGGAGAAGACATCTTTGAAAACCAAAATTTCAAAAAGGAGTGATGTATAAAATGCAGGTGGAGATTGCAACATGCAAGATCGAAATGTGCAAGAGGAATGATCCGTGAGACCGCAAAGTGACAGCACCACGGTCCTCCAAATTCTGGGGCGACATTATGGGAAACTTCCAAACCACCAAAAGAAAAACCAACAGTTTTGATTCATCTTAAAACTCATGCTTGTGGGCGCCTGGGTGGCTCAGTTGGTTAAGCGACTGCCTTCGGCTCGGGTCATGATCCTGGAGTCCCGGGATCGAGTCCTGCATCGGGCTCCCTGCTTGGCGGGGAGCCTGCTTCTCCCTCTGACCCTCCCCCCTCTCATGTGCTCTCTCTCTCTCTCATTCTGTCTCAAATAAATAAATAAAATCTTAAAAAAAAAAAAAAAACTCATGCTTGTGTCCCTCCTGGGACTCTGAGACACTTAGGGATGGGCGTGCCTTCTAAACACTTTGGGAGACTCCTAAGTGACCATCAAAAGGAGTTCCGCAAAATCATGGCTGAGTGGAGGAGAGAGGGGTGTGAAGCTTTCGTGGGAAGGGTCTACCCTGAGATGCACAGAGAGCAGCCTAGTGGCGGATGACGATGAGGCGGCATTTGGGGACAGAGGTTACCTTCGATCTCATCTTGTCCCAGGGGTCTTTCCTGGAAAGGAATCAGGGGAGAGGGAATTTGGAGGAGGTCAGGGATCCAATATCCACTTCTCCAAATGCATCGTCCCCTCCCTCCTCCGAGCGACCCCTCCCCTTTCCTGTTTCTCCTCCACCTCCCCATCCTCTTCCTTCTCCCACTTCCTGACTCCTGCGCCTGACTGCTTCTCGCCCTCTTCCTCATCACTTCCCATTTCCTCTCTCCTATCCTGGAATCTTGATCTCTCTCCCTCTCTCTTTCCTGAACAGACATCCATCCCATTGTGCTGCAAGGGGCCAGGGCATCCAATCCCCTCCTTTCTCTGGGACAAGAAAGCGAGGCTTGGAATCACAGCTAACCCGCGCTCAGAGTGCCAATTTCGTTTAAACCCCAGAGGTAGGTAGGGGAGGTAGGACCAAACAGCGTTCCCATCTTACTTGAGAGGAAGCTGAGGAACAGAGAGATTAAGGAAACAACCTGAGGTCACACAGCTCCTAAGTGGCAGAGCCCCTCCCAGGGCAGGGAGACATTAAATCCCTCCCTCGATGTCAGGTGCAGCAAGTGCTGAGATTTGAATTCTGAGTCAAAATTCTTTCCACTACACCCCCTTGACTCTTGCCCCACCCACCCCATTCTTTCTCCCAAGGGTTAGAAGCCGTTTGCGTGGGACCAGTGTTCAGTGGCATCCAGGCAGGATGATCATTGGGTACGGGGCACACCGCCTGGGGGACCCCACCCGCCTCTGGCCTCTCCCTTTATCCTTGGAGCCTTCCCCCCAGCTTCTCTTTCTTATTATCCCCTCCCCCGTCTCCCTCCCTCCCTCCCTCTGTCTCTCTGGTCGCCTGAAAGCCTAGCAAGGAAATGTAAGCCCCTTGGAATCAAAGCGACCTGACTGGACCCTGCCACTCAGTAACTGTATAAGGCAAGGGGCTTTGTGCCTCAGCCTCAGTGCCTGCATCTGTGAAATGGGAACGCAAGGGTGGCCAGCCTTACAAGGATGAAATGACAGCAGGAAAGCACAGCCCTTTGTGCAGGGCCGGGCCGGCCGCAGTGCCTTGGTTAAGTGGCAGCTAATGTCATCGTCGTCCTCACTCTCTCTGGGTGTCCACAGAAACGGATGGTGACGGACAGGGACATCCCAGTTGCCCTTTTATTGGTGGGTCTTCTCCCTCTCTCCTTTTTGCTGCTGACTTCTGATTTCACCCTCACCCACCTCACCGGCCCACGGAGCTCCCCGAATTCTACCTTCTCAGTCACGCGCCCCCGCCTGTGCCCCCCGCCATCGGCTCCTGGTCCCTTGCACCTGTCACGCCCCTTCTTCCCCCACACCCAGCTCCCTTTGCCCTGCCCTTCCGCCTTGTCCACCACCTCACCCGCTGTTTCTCAGCGATGCCTTTCCTCAAGAAGATGCAGGCGGGGCCCATGGGAAACTGCATGGAGGGGCACGGCAGGGTGCACCAGGCACCAGGCACCAGGCTCCAGTCGGCTCCCCCTCCTCCCTGGCCCCCTCCTTCCCGTCCCCCTCAGCCTCCTTATCTTCCCTGGCACTCCTTTGCCAAGTCTTCCTGCCTCTCTGGGCCTCTCCCTCGGTCCTGGTGCCCGAGAGCTGTGACAGCTGGATCAGAAATCTCTCCCGGGGTTGGGGAGGGATCAGAGCTGTTCCTGCCTCCCCATCTGGCTTGAGTGAGGTGGAGGGGGCACCAGTCTCAGCCTCTGGCCTTTTATCCCCAGAATAGAACTGGATGGTTTCGAAACCGGGGATTAGAGCAGAGGGCACCCATTCATTCGCGTTCCAGTGAGCCTGCGGGGTTGGGAGGGGATCCAGACAGGGAGCCAGAGTTCAAATAGGGAATGAGGGGGTGCCCACCGAGGGGCAGCGGGGCCCGTGTTGGGGCCTGGGGGGGGTGAGGATGCGCCGTGGGAGGGGAGCCCGGCGGGCCCTGCGAGAGTAGGAGCAGACTGAGGAGGTGCCTAATGCAGGTCCCGAGGATGTCCGCTCGCGGGGGCAGACCGCGTAGGGTGTGGACACGGGGTCAGGGTGAGAAGGGCGGCCCCGCCGAGCGGGATGGAGGTGCGGAAGGAGGAGTCTGTGGTGTTGGGTGGAGGCACTGGTTTGTACTGGTGGGTTTCCATACAGAGAGGGATATAACAGTAAACAGACATCATGGTGTGCACAGGGACGTTGGTACGTATGTCGTCGAGCTAAGAGGACACAGAAGCAGGGACGCCTCCGGGTACCGGGGCTTGACTTCTAAATCCCATTCTCCACGAAAAGGAGCCAAGTCCTGGGAGACAGGGCTGCTCCCATGTCTGGAGCAGGACAAGCATGAGTCTAAAACCTCTTGTGCCGTAAAGCAAGGACACAGTTGTGGGGTCACGGCCAGGAACACAGAGGTCAGCCTGAAGAAGCTCCAGTGACCATATCAGGGGCAATTTGAAAATCCAAATAAATAACAACAGAGTATATAGGGTATCACAGGAAACCAGGAATCCATACAGACAGCAATAAAAAAGTGCCAAGCTTGACAATATTTATTTACATCGCACAAGGTATCCCCTTACAATATGCTAATTGCAAAGGAGGGTCACTTTATAGGGACACCGAGCAGACAGTACCTTAATGAAATGATTCAAATGAACATCATCAGTAACGTGACAAATCGAAATTATAAATTCGGTTCATGCGCAATTATGAATGAGTACTCCTGCCCCCGTCCCCTGCTGCCCTGCTCTGCACTGGGCCCATGGGAAACTGCATGGAGGGGCACGGCAGGGTGCCCTGCACACACTCCCCAGGACTCAGCTCTGAGCACCGTCTGCCCTTGATGGTTTCGACAAGTTCTAGAAGCATTTCACCAGGGGTTAGATGTTCTAGCTGCCCTCCCCCACCCCGGCCCGCTCGCCCCAGCCTCATCCCTTTACCATCCTCATCTCCAGCCATCAGCAGGATCTTGTCACTCCCAGACCTTCACTGCCTGCAGGATTAGGTTCCACACCCTCGAGGGGGCACGCAAGGCTCCCCATGAGAGGCACTCTGGGCACAGGGCCTCCTGCGGACCACCCGGACCAAATCCTGGCCCTCCATCTCTTCGATAGTGGACCTGGGGAAAGTAACTTACATCCCTGTGCCTCAGTGTCCCCATCCGTCAAACGGGGTAATAAAAATTCCTATCCGGTGGGATTGTCGAGTGTCTTTGGTGAGGATGTCCCTGCCCAGCCCTGGTGGAGGGCCGGGCAGCCATGGCTGCTCAGGGCGGGGTGTTCACAGGGGTCTGCAGGGGCGTGGGGAGGAAGAGCATGTCCCCGGCCCCCTTTCCTCAGGAAGACTGGGTTCCATGCCTAAGGGAACCACGAGGCTGTACACAGAGCCAGACAGACGTGGGCATCCCCAGACACACAGCACTCAACACCAGTGTTATTTTGCCTTAAACATGTTGAGTTTGGTAAATATGGATGCACGTTAATTTGCTAGTTCTCTGAGGCAGAACTGTATCAGTCAGAAACTCTTCTGGCCGTGAGAAACAAAAGCCATCTCACAGTGGGGTAGTCACACTGGGTTACGCATCGTCACTATTCCTTCACCCCGCACCCCACCCCAACCAGAAGCCCGCTGGGCAGTAGCTGGCCCCTGGGTCACCGGTTAAGAGAAAGTGGCTACTTTCCCTGAGTCTCCTGGCTTGTTCCTCATGATCACAAGGTGGTGGCCCAGGCTCCAACCATCACATCCGCAGTAGTTGAGGCAGGCAGGCAGGCAGGGCTGCTCAACCAGGTCTCCTTTTTGATCAGGAAAACCAGCACCGACTACATGCTGGGCATTGTGCCAGGGCTGGGGACCCAAGGATGAGCAAACCTCACGGCTCAGGCCCCAGAACCAGCAGTCCCCAGTTGGTGGGCGCCAGAGCTGGGGGGGCCTCACACAGTCATTGCACTGTCTCCCACGAGGCTGGGGCCCAGTGCCAGGCTGCTGGGTCAGAACCCCGGTGCGGGCCTGGGTGCCCACTTCCCTGCTCTGCGCTCCCCCCCATCCGTGGAGCAGGGCCCCCCACACTGCCTGCCTGGCAGGGGCGCTGCACGTTACTCGAGTTAACGTTCACGGTCTAGGCCGCCACAGTCCCCTACGATAGCCACTCGCTGCGTGCAGCTGCTTACAGGAAAACTCATGAAAATGAAGTAAAATCCCCAATGGCTCAGTTGTCAGGTACACTGGCCGCATTTCCGGTGCTCATCCTGCTTCCCAGCGTGGATGCAGGGTGTTTCCAGCACCGCGGAGAATTCGGGAAGGTGCTAGCACGCTGCCCGCCACACGCCACCCACGCGGGAGCTCCTGGAACCGTCCCCCCAGAGCCCAGCACACACCCTGACACGACAATGGGTGTTCAATATTTATTGAAAGAAATGAGCAAATAAATCCCAGGCTCCGCTTAAGCCATCCCCTCACACACACACACACACGCACACCCGTGACACTCCAAACCCACGCGGCCGCAACACCAGGTCCACCGAGCAACAGGACACCCCCACGTCCCCACCTCCGCGCGCCCTGCCCCCAGCCCCTGGGCAGGCGGGAGCCTAGTAGAAATCTTCCGGGTCGGAGTCCAAGTCCGCGCCCTGCTGGTTCTGAATCTGACTCTGCTTCCTGTACAGGGAGGCCACCTGAGGACAGCAGGCGGGGGGCGGCGGTCAGAAGCCCCAGGGTTGCCCCCACCCCGTTCCAGAATCCACCACTGAGAGAAGCTGGTCCAGCCAGGCAAGCCCACCCCGGCTGGGGCCTCACCTGGGCACTGGTGGTGGCCTCCTCGGGCTTCTTGTCTTCACGGACGCGGATAAACCGAGGGAAGCGAAGGGAGATCCCCTTCTCACCATCCACCTGGGGGAGGGGGTGAGGATGGAGACCCTCCTGGGCTCTAGCCCCCAGGCCACTCACGGCAGCAGGTCCCTAGCCCGGGTCTCCTCCCCGTGCCTGCCCCTCCAGCCTCGGCTTCCTGATCCATTCAATGGGGCTAAGCATAAAGATTAAACTAAGGAAATAAAGCGCTTAGGTCTGTACCTGGAGCATACTAAGTGCTTAAGGAACGCCAGTCCGGTAGCTGTGATCTAGGCTGTTGTTCTGTTCTTACCCTCAGGGCCAAGAGGCAGGGCAGTAGAGACGGGGTGTAGATTCGAGTACCAGACGGCAGGGTTCAAATCCCAGCCCCCAACTCAGGGGCTGTGTGACCCCGGCCCAGTGACCTCGGTGGCCGGGCTCTACCTCCCCAGCTGTATGCCGGGGACACTCAGTGCTTCGTGAGGACGGAATGGTGCGAGCAAGTGTGGGGCCTGTGAGCACAGCGCCTGCTTCGCACGGAAGCTCCGTAAACGCTTGCCCTGCCACTTGTCACCGGGGGACCCTAACTGCCTAACATGGAGCCTGAGTGAGAAATTTTAAGACAGAAATTCGATTTAAGAATGTGAATTCTGGGGGGCGCCTGGGTGGCTCAGTTGTTAAGCATCTGCCTTCGGCTTGAGTCATGATCCCAGGGTTCTGGGATCGAGCCCCACATCAGGCCCCCTGCTTAGCGGAGAGTCTGTTTCTCCCTCTGCCCCTCCCCTGTTCATGCTCTCTCTCTCTCTTTCTCTATCAAAGAAATCAATAAAATCTTTTTTTTTTAATTTATTTATTTGAGAGAGAGAGAATGAGAGAGAGAGCACACGAGAGAGGGGAGGGTCAGAGGGAGAAGCAGACTCCCTGCCGAGCAGGGAGCCCAATGCGGGACTCGATCCAGGGACTCCAGGATCATGACCTGAGCCAAAGGCAATCGCTTAACCAACTGAGCCACCCAGGCGCCCATCAATAAAATCTTAAAAAAAAAAAAAAAAAAAGAATGTGATTTTTGGGGTGCCTGGATGGCTCAGTTTGGCTCAGGTCATGATCTTGGGGTCGTGAGGTTGAGCCCCTCGCCGGGCTCTGCGCTCAGCAGTGAGTCTGCTTGAGATTCTCGCCCTCTGCACCCCCTACCCCTGCGCTCCCTCTAAAATAAGTAAATCTTAAAAAATAAATAAATAAAAATGAGTTCTGCCTTTAAATGGAAGTCCACTCCTCAGAAAAGTGCATGCTGACTAGATTTTGAAGGGTCAGAAGAAATCGCGGAGGATGCGCATTTTTAATTCAAGATTTCTGTTCCGGAGGAGGGAGCGAAGAGCTGCTCTAGCACCAGGCTGACCCTTTAGCTGGTGCTGAGGGCTGAGCCACCAGAGAGATCAGCCCGGGAATTTTAAAACTTGGTAGCACGAAAATGAATTACGGGTGAGAAAGACGTGCGGCAGCTGAGGTCACTGCCCTGCAGGAAGTGTCCTAAAGCTCTTTATGCAGGAGAACTATGTTTTCAAAAATCGCTGAGGAGCCGAAGGTGAGGTTATGGTATTAAAGGAAACAATTTCACTGTTTACTTTCTACACGTGGGGAATTTTTTTTTTTTTAAATGGAGACTTTGACCCCGTTATCTGACACCCAAATGAAATGCGAGCTCAAGCTTTCCTAGTTACTATCAGCCCGGAGCACAGGCGTGGGCTCCGTGACCCCCTGCTCCCCATCTCCCATCTGGAAGGTCGGCCCTGGGTCCCTCCTGCTGCCTGCAGCCCGTGGTGCCCCGGCTACTCACCAGGCCCCGGGCAGCGGGGTAGATGGGGGACAGGGACAGATCGGCACATTTCACCTCCCACACGGCGCTGGGGTCCAGCCAGTGGTCGGGGGCCACGGCGCCGTCCGCCCGGACATAGGAGCGTGGGGTGGGCAGCACCAGGGCCTGCGGGGAACAGCAGTGGGGAACAGCAGTGGCGTGAGGAGGACAGGTCTCAGGTCTCAAAGTCAAGGCCAGGGTTGGGCAGTTGGGGAGAGAGGAAAGGAGGAGGAAAATGGGGGATGGGGATAGACATGCCTGAAGGTAAGAGCCTGGGCGGGGATGAGGGGGAACGAGGGGAAGAAACGAGACAAGAGAGCCAGAGAGAGAACCAAAGAATGTCATAGAGACAGAGGCACCAACACACAGGAAAGGGAGTCGTACCCCAAAACACCTGTGACCGTGCCACAAACACTCCCAGTTACTAGGGGCTTCCCCAGCCCTGTTGGGATTCACTCAGGGCTGCCTCAGGGACCCCTGCGATAGTGCCCTTCCCGTGACTCGCCCTCCGGCAGTGGAGGCTCCCTGACCCACATCCTGCGCTGGCAGCTGCCAGACCTGGGACTTGACCCTGGACACGTGGGGCTCCCGGGCCAGCTCCAGCACCTGCTGCCCCTGAGAGGGTGGGGGCCCAGAGCCCCGCACGCACACAGAACGAGCCGCGCCGGGAGAGGTGGAGAGGCCACGCCACTCACCTGGAGCCTCTGGTAATGCTCCTCCAGCTCCTCGTCACTGAAGCCAGTTCCGAGCTGCGGGAAGGACAGGGGACGTCAGAGGGTCGGGGTGCGGCCTGTGGCCGGGCATTTCCCCCCCTGCCCCCGCCCCTGCAGACCCGGATCTGTGCATACCGGAGGCCCTCACCCTACCCCAGCCTAACCAGAACCCAGAGACCACAGTGGAAGTGTGGCGGGGGGTGGGGTGGGGTTGCCGGGCGCAGAGCACAGGTGGGGAACACCTCTCCCAGTGGCATCCCCCCTCCCCCGCCCACCCGCTGCCCTTCACTTGCCAGGGCAGCCCTCACTCCGTCCGCTCTGCCCCCTGGCCCAGGTGCCGCTCCACTGGGCTCCCCCGCATCCCACCTGCCCCAGAACAGGGTGTCCTCTCCAATCTCCACGCCGCCGAGCATCTTCCCTCACCTACCCACATCGTCAAGCCTAACAACTCGCTGCCGGCAAATGTAGCGAGACGCACGTCTTCAAACTACGGATATAAAATGCTAACCGGAAAGCCCTTTTTGCATCGAGAGCCTTAAAGTGTCTCGGGCAGGCAGCTCTCTCAGAAAGCTGTTCTGGGTAAGCAGTGTAGATGGTGCCGGGTTGGGGCCCTGAGGTACTTGTGAATGGTTAAGACCACCTCCGTCACGGGTCGCCTGGGCTAATAAGCACTGCGTGCAGCGCAGATTCACTCGTAAGAACAATGCCAGCCACGAGGGAACCAGCCAGCCACAGGGAGCTGGTCCAGGACGCGGGGCGCACACATCTTTTTGAAAACTCTTCCACAAGCCTTTGTGAAAAATTCTGGGCCACTTCGCTAACGCAGTCAGAGGCCAGTCGAGGGAGGCCCCCTGACCGTCAGTTACAGGAAGAACCGGCCATTACAGAGGCCACCCCAAGCCTCCGTGGTGGGCTCCCACAGCAGAGGCCCCCACAGGGAAAGACGGACTCTGATCTCCTACGAGAAAGCGACCACCCCAGCAACTCAGCCCCCCAGAAACCATCCTCCCCCTGGACTGGTGCTTTTTTTCCCCAATGGCCTTTTGTTCAAAACAACCCCTCCCACTGCCTCCTTCTTCTCCATAAAATAACACTCCTCTCCTTCGTGGGAGGGGCCTATGGTTTCGCCACAGCTTGTGCATCCCGAACTGTAATTCTCTGCTATTACTGAATAAACCCATTTTTGCTGGTAAAATAACGGACCGTTTATTTTTAAGCTTAACACATTCAAGTTGTGCTTCTAGAAGTCCTGAACACAAGGGCAAACACTCTAATGTTTTTTAACACTATGTTACTTAAATGTATCTGATGGTATTTAAAACACGGTATTTATAAGACAAAAAGCAGGAGAAAAAAAAAATCCCGACATACAAAGATCATAGCTTTGTAAAAGTATAAATAAGACATTCCCTCAAATCTTACTAGTGGTTAGCTCTAGGCATGGGAATTGTAGGTAATTGTTTATTCTGTTTCTGGGGCAAAAGCCTCACATTTGTTGGATCACGTGTATATACAGCTTTAATGTATATAGCTTTAAACAAAAACCAAAACCAATACATCTTTCAAGCTCCCCTGTGCATGGGAGTGGGCCATGGAGCAAAATTCTGACCCATGCCACAGAAGGTGCTAGCTGGCTGAGGCTGATGCGGGTGACACATCCCTCTGCTCGGGGCCTTCCTCCTTCCTGCTGCTTGGAGCGTGCATGGCCATGATGGCTGGAGCTCCTGCAGCCACATTATGAAGATGAGGTCGGAAGCACATGACAAAACCCCTGTGCGGGGAGAGAAGCCTGGGTCCCCAGTGACATCAGAGAGCCTGCCGCCGGCCCCCCCTTCAGACTTCTCATTACATGAGAGAAAAATAAATCCCTTGTAAGCCATCCTCATCTGCAGCTGAACTCAATTCCTGACATAGCTTTCTTACAACTTTTTATGATAGTGCATTTCTCTATGTGAAGCAAGAGTTACTTATAGGATCAGAAAAAGCAAATAAAAACTAGAAAAAAAAATAATCCTACACAGGACGTGAGAGCCTCTTAGTTCAGCCCCCCAGCACCTCCCACTCCGCAATTGAGTGGAATCTACTTCCCTCCTGCCTCCCGGCACCTTGCATATGGCCTGGAACTCCTCACTCTCCTCGTCGTAGGCAGCCAGCAGGAAGCCCCCATAGCGGCCGGCCCGCTTGCCACGGCCCAGGTAGGCACCGATCACCACGAGGTCCAGGGTGTCGCCCACACCATCGAGGTAGTCCTTCTTCAGCTGGGGAGGGAAGGCAGGAGGTGAGGGGGTGCTGCTGAGGCATGGACCTCCCTGCTGGAGGCTCATCGGTGGGTGGAGCAGGGTTGCGGTGAGTCTAAGGAGAACTCCCGTAGAGAAGACCAAGGATGGCCACCGGGCTGAGGCTGGACCTGGGAGGAGCTTCTGGACTTCCAGAGCGCATGGGAAAGAGACGACCCAAGTGGGAAGAGCCAGCGGGACTGAGGGGACAAGTTAGACGGAGACCTTGGGGGTCCCCCTTGGGTCCCCCCTCTCCCTCAGGACAGAGACACATTCCACTCACTCACTCCACACGGAGAACATTCATCATTTGTTCCAGAAACACTAAATGCCAGGCAGGACTCAGCCTTGGGGATGCGGCAGGGAAAGTGTCCTAAGACAGGAAAAGCTCATACCCTCCCAGCTGCTGACAGTTTGGTGGCAGAGAAAGACCACAGGCCGTTAACACCACCCGGGGAACCCAGCCAGCTCCACTCCAGCTCATCTCCTGCTGCAGTCCTCTCGCCCCTCTCCAGGCAAGCCTCCTGCTCGTGGGCTCCCGCTCTGCCCAGCACCGCCCACCCCCAACCATCCACCATTCACAGCCAGACAGATGTCTTGTGCAAAAAAGACAACCAGACCATGGGACTTCCTGCCTAAAACCTCCACTGGCTTCTCAAAACCCATAATATTTTACAACGACCCCCGAGGCACTGCATGATCTGAGACCTGCTCTCCACCCCAACCTCACCTCACACCTCAATCGCCTTGCTCCCTGCACATGCAGAGCTTGTTCCTACCTCAGGGCCTTTGCATTTGCTGCCCCCACCCTTCTCCTAGGTGTTCTGTCCCAGATCTCCACATGGCTGACCCTTTCCTCTCATCTGTGTCTCGACCCAAGTGTCCGCTCTGGAGAGGCCTCTCCCCACGACCAGAGCACTGTAAGATCCTCGCTGGCCCGACCCTGACTTGTTTTCTCCACAATGCTCATCACCCCCGACGTCATCTCCTTTATGTCGTGGCTGACTCCCTCCTCGCCGGCCCCACTCGACAGGGAGGGCAAGCTCAGAGAACAGAGACCTCATCTAGCCAGGGCAGCTCTCAACGGATTCCTGGTGAATCCATCCATGAGGGTGTGCAGAGGGGTGGTCTCCGGCTGGCTGGACTGCGAGGCGGCAGGGGCCAAGAAAAGGCTCCTGCACTCACACAGGGTGAGGTGGGGACCAGAAACCCAGATGGAGAGACGGCCGGATGCGGGAAGGGCAGCCTGGGCAGCTCACCTTCAGCCAGTTGTGGGATCTCTTGGCGATCTCGTAGGTGGCATCGACGTCCAGGGTTTTCACCATCAACCCCTCGCAGGAATCTGAAGGGACACACGGACGGGTGGCCTTCGTGAAGCCCTGGCCTGGGACAGCCAGCCAGAGCCGCAGGCTTCCAGTGAAATCTTGTGGGCTGGGGCGCACGCGGCGGTCAGCCCCAGACCCCCTCACCTTTCACAGACTGCTCCAGGAACTCGGCGATCTGCTCCGTGTCCTTGGTGTCCAGGGAGGTGGCGAAGACAAACTCGCCCTCCGTCTGCATGAAGTTCTCCCGGAGAAGCTGCCGGCGTCGGGAAAGCGGCTCACGCACCAGGGACTGGGGGCGGGGAGGGGAGGAAGGGAGCGGGAAGAGACAGAGAGGAAGGGACGTCACTGTGGAGGAGACGAAGCCCGAGCCTGGGAGAGACAGGACGCCCGTGCGTCTCCAACCACCACTCGGCTCCCGACGGAACGCCCCGCCAGGAGGAACCAGGCCTGCACGAGGGTTGTGAGAGCCGAAAGGACCGATTTCAACGGCAGGTCGAGAGCAGCGAGGGTGCTGGAGGCTGGAGCGGACTCCTGTTATCGTGGCTACGGTTCCTTGTTCAACACGGGTTGAACAGAGCTGGAAAGAAGCCGACGACCACAGGGGTGTAACATAAACGTGTTTCCGTTTTAATCCAGGGCTCGGCAACCCTGTCCCACAAAGAACCAGACAGTAAACATTCTTGGCTCTGCGGGCTACTCGGGCTGTCGCAACCGCTCACCCTTGGGCTGCCGGGCAGAAGTAAGTGGACGGGTGCGTGGTTACGTTCCCACAAAACCTTCTGTACAGACAAGACAGGCCAGTAGGCCTTCATCTACCGAGCCCTGAGGGAGACCGAATCCCTCGTGGGAAAACAGTGCTTGCTTTATACCGTAGAACAGGCTCCCCAACCTTCTGGAAGTTAATCCACAACCTGTGATCTTATTAACCACATCCTTTCATGTTCTGTACACGCTCCTGATGGACAGGTACAGCCCTGCTGGACATCACGCAAGCCGATTCGAAACTGAATTTGGCAGGAAGCCTTGTTCTTACAAACTATCAGGCAGGCTGGGGAAGAAGTCCCCTAGCTCTCTCTCGCCATCCATCCCCGAGGGAGGTGTGGCTCTCCTCCACCAGGCCAAGGTGGGATACTTCCTCAGATGGGGAGCTCACTCCTTCTGTTCTGTTCCATCTCTGCAAGGGGATGGAACTTGTCTCAACAACCCCAAACTCACTCATTCTGAGTCTAGATTCACTCTGAGACTCTCCTAAGGGGAGACTCCAGAATAAAGGTGGTGATTGATCCTAGTAGTGATAAGGAAGCGGAGACTCAGAGAGGCTGAGTCATTTATCTGCAGTCGCACAGCCAGGAAGGGAGAGCTGGGATGTGAAAGCAGGTGGTCGGGCTCCAGATTCTTAATCCATGCCCTGGAGCAGCAGTTCTCAAACTCTCCAGTCTCGGGACCCCCTCACACTCTTGAAACCTGCTGAGGACTCACTCCAGAGATGTGGGTTATATCTCTGGATATTTACCACAGTAATGACGATGTATCAGCTACTAAATCACATGTTAATATTTGCTATACTGGGCGCCTGCGTGGCTCAGTTGGTTAAGCGACTGCCTTCGGCTCAGGTCATGATCCTGGAGTCCCGGGATCGAGTCCCGCATCGGGCTCCCTGCTCGGCAGGGAGTCTGCTTCTCCCTCTGACCCTCCTCCCTCTCATGCTCTCTGTCTCTCATTCTCTCTCTCTCTCAAATAAATAAATAAAATCTTAAAAAAAAAAAAAAAAAATTGCTATACTAGAAGTGAGAAATCTAGACATTTATTAACTCATTTAAAAATAACACCTCCGGGCGCCTGGGTGGCTCAGATGGTTAAGCGTCTGCCTTCAGCTCAGGTCATGATCCCAGGGTCCTGGGATCGAGTCCCACATCGGGCTCCCAGCTCAGCGGGGAGCATGCTTCTCCCTCTGACCCTCGCCCCTTTCATGCTGTTTCTCTCTCGCTCGCTCTCTAAAAAATAAATAAAATCTTTAAAAAACAAAACAAAACAAAACACCTCCAATATGTTAACCCAACAATGTATTTTCACGAAATGTGCCTATGTTAGAAAAAAAATTAGTGAGAAGTGGGGGCATCAGTTTACATTTTTGCAAATTCTTCAATGTCTGGCTTTTCACGGAGCTGGGCCCTCCCGTGTGTGGCCGTCCGCATTCAGACGGCTGCCACACAGGAGAATCTGCCTGCACGGCTGCAGAGCTGGGGAAGGCAGGCAGGGCCTCACAGACTCCCCCGAGAGGGTCCTGGAGACACCCGCAGGGGTCCTCGGGCCACACTTTGAGAACCGCTGCCCGAGTGTGGCCACTCAGACCAACGGCTCCCAAGCTCGCACACCGCCCCCATCTGCCCCCAGACATGCAGCCGGAACTCACCTGTCCATTGAGGTAGATGAGGTCGAAGGCGTACAGACACACCTGCACCTGGATCTCTGCCGCGTCCACCTCCTGGGTTGGGCAGAAAGGAGAGCAGGGGTGGGGGATGGTAGTATGAGGTGTGGTTGCTATGCCTCCCATCATGCCCCAAGCAGACACCTGTCACCTACCACTCTCCCCTTCTCTCCAGCCAATAGGCCACACACCCATGAGGATGACAACGCTCCTAGCTCCGGGCTCCGCACAGTGATGGCTCTCAGCTAATCCCAACAACCTCACTCCCCTTTGTCAAGTATTTGTTCTCCTACCCTCCCTTGTAGCTAATGGTGCTGACAGGACACAGTTCTGGCCAATGAGGGTAAAGAAGTTTGCTGGGGGGCGCCTGGGTGGCTCAGTTGTTAAGCGTCTGCCTGGGATCGAGCCCCGCATTGGGCTCCCTGCTCCGCGGGAAGCCTGCTTCTCCCTCTCCCACTCCCCGCTTGTGTTCCCTCTCTCGCTATGTCTCTGTCAAATAAATAAATAAAATCCTTAAAAAAAAAAAAGCTTGCTGGGGCACAGGGTGGGGGGGGGGGTCCTGGAACAGATCTTTCATGATAAAACAGAGACACAGGAAAATGCCTCTTTCCCCCTTTGTACTTGGCATGCTAGGATGAGAATGCAATGGCTGGAGCTATGGCAGCCACACTGTAAAAGGCAGCAAGAACTGTATCCCAGCAGACACTCTATCCTTCTGGGGATGGGGCAGGGCTGGGAGGAAGAGGAGAAAGTGTGGGACTATGGCAGGCAGCGGAGGCTACCTTGCGTTTGCGGGTGGTAAGCACTTGGAATGGCTGGATCTGCTTCTTTTCCCGGTCCCAAGCCACGGCTTCCGTGTCCAGGATGAAGGATGTGACTGACGGGAGTTTAATCTGAAAGGTGAAGAGGGAGACCCAGGGCTGCTGAGAGATAGAGGATGAGGACAAAACACAGGCCCAGAGAAACAAATGTTCTTTTCCTTCCACAGCTCTGAAAATCCACCCATGAATTGATGCCAACTTAAAGATGCACATATGGATATATACCCTCTTCTTATTTCCCACAAGGAGAAGAAAAACAAACTTTTCTGAGACTTACTACTTGGTCCCATAAGCTGGAAACCCAGTGGCCTTTGTCAGTTCCCCGTGAACTTGTCCACTTCCCCTCTGAAATCTCTAAGCCGCCCACAACTTACTGAGCCCAGTCCAGCCAAGGCCACATCATCCTACTGGTCTCCCTGCTCCTGCACGGACCCCGTGTCTAACCTGCTCTCCTCACAGCAGAGTGCTCTGAGCAAACCCCAAATCTGATCTCAGTGCATCCCTGCTAAAAACCATCCCCAGCTCCCCAAAGCTGTGGGGGCTCTTCCCCTGGTCAGCCCCTAGCCCTTCCTCACCTCACCAGGCCCTTTCAGACTCTGCACCCCAGCATGCTAGCCTCTCCTGTTTTGTGGATTGGCTAGCCCCCTTCAACCACAGGGCCTTTGCACATGCTAATCACGCTAGAATGCCTGTCCTTATTCTTCACCTCCACGGGGAGGACTTGTTTTTCCTCAAAGGAACATTGCTGCACAACACCAGATGCCATCCTTCATGCTGCATCCTGGGGCCGTGCACGGTGGCGGCCTGCCTTGCTGACATCAGGCCTAGGTCAAGTCTGACTCTTACAGAGGCTCACAGAATGGGAGTCTTTCAGAGCCCAGGTCTCCACATACAACTACAGAGCCAGCAGCGGGACGCTCCGACAAAGATCTCCCTGCCCTGCTAGGCCCAAGCTGGGTGTAGCCTGTCTAAGCTGCGTCCCCAGCCTCCTGCACGGGGCTCAGCCCGGAGCAGATGCCCAGGAAACACTTGCCCAATGAATGAGCAAAAGCAGCCAGATACAAAAGACCCCGAACTGAAGGATACCGCTCGCGGGAAGCTGGTTGCTTCTGGGAGCTGGATGGGGATGCAGCTTGGCATGGGACCCAAGATAACAATTTAGAGTGATCCGTACATGGAAATGTCTTATGTTTACATGGGTGTGCATAAACGTGCCCAAACTCACCAAACCACGTACGCTACGATCAGAACCCTACATAGACATTACACCCACCACACTGGCTCATCCATCTGCTAGTAAAACGGACTGGAAACACCACCGCTTGGCTAACAAGAGCTCCACTACCATCTGTAATCTGCTGTTAGGTCTGTCCTTGCGGCTCCAGGAAAGCGCCAACTTCCTAATCAACTAGGGGTAGGCAAGGAGGGCTGTCTGACCGACTCCCAAAACAGGCCCAAGGCGCCCGGGAGCAGAGAGGCCCCGGCCTATTCCGGCTGCGGGGCTGATCTGCAGGCCGGCTCCCTCCACCCACGTCCCAACCGCCTCTCCCCGTCAGAGTGAGATTCTGGCTTTCCTGGCCGCTGACCCCAAGCCAGAGGCAGCTGGCGGCGGGGCTGGGGGAGGGATCCAGAAAGCATTAACTCTCCTCAGGGGAGAGGAGAGCGGGAGGCTGGAACTGCTTGCCCATCTTTCTGTCTGAAGTGTGGCACCTATCTGGGGACAATCGGGGGACAAGCGTTGGGATGAAAAGCCGACCAGCCAAGGACAGCAGAGGATAGAGACAGAAATGAACGGCTTCTGGGGGACTTCGGTGCACAGCTGAGCCAGGCTAGGGCCACCCACCCTGATTTTGTTGAGGAAAAAAAAAAAAAGCATCTGCTTAAGCCTCTGGGAGGTGGGTGTTGCATTACTTGAGGCCGAAGGCACTCCGCTCTCCTGCAGACAGTCCCGCTGCGCCCAGCTGGCCTGGACGGGCTGCAGTTCTCTGCATCCATATCTACAGCCCCCGTGAGAGGGGAAGTAGGAGGCAGACGCCCACCTTGGGGATGCGGCTGATGATGTCCGGGTACTTTCCGGTATTGTCTTCCTGATTCCTGCTGAAGATCTTCACCTCCCCGCCTTCCAGGACGTGGATCTGCGGCAGTGGGGGAGGGGAGAGGGACTCAGAGCCCAGCCCACCCCAGCTGGCCCCAGCCCCACCTTCACCGGCAGACGGTTCCAGAAGCTCTGGAGGAGGAACCGGTGCAGAGACCTGAGTAAATCATCTCCTCCATCCACACAGTGCCTCCCACCCATTCCTGGAAGCCCCTGCCATCTCCTTCCTCACCCTCCCTATCCACCACCCCCCACCACCCTGGATGCTCAAGTGCCTTGCTGTGTCTAAGCGGATTTGCCTGGGTGTTAAGTCATAAATATCGCCCTGAATTTACTGTTAACTTTCATACCATCCGGTCACAGTCCGTCAGCAGGACCACGAATATGCCCCCTTACACAGGGCAGCCCCAGCTCCCTGCCCAGGACAGGAGAGCCACGAGAAGCATCCTTACAGACCCAACCAGGGACGTCCCTGGCACGGGGGCGCCTCCCACGGCGGCTGTTATAGCAGGGCACGGGCGAAGCCCACATTTTCTTCAACTCCCACAGCCGTGGGTCAGGGACTTTGCCGATTTTATCAAATAAAATGGACTTTCAGGTAAGCCCGGGAGGTGGTTATTAACACGACCGCTGCGGGACGGCGGAAAGTGAAGCCCGAGATGCACAAGGTCATACGGGCGCTCTGTGGCGGGAGGCACTCTGAGCTCAGGTCTGACCCACCCCAGGGCCCCGCTCTCGGGCACCTTCCGTTCTGCCGCAGGGAGGCGTCGCCCCCATACCTGCGCCCTCTGCCCGTCGTATTTGTACTCGCAGGTGAAAGCTGCCTCCTCGAAGCGTTTCAGGACCTCGCCGACACCACGGGTGGGGTGCGCCAGCATTGGTTTCAGGGGAACCCCTGGGAGGGGAGGAGCGAGAGAGTTAGAGTGAACTGGGGGAGGTGCCAGCGACATGTCAGATCGGTGGGGGGGGGGGGGGGGGCGCGGGTGGCAGAGACAGCCAGCTGTGCCCCAGGACCCATTCTCCCTTCTGAGTAAGAGAAGACCACGTCCTCCCGGCTCAGGCGGGCAGCTGGCCTCCCAGCTCGGCACAGTCCCAGCCTCCCTTGCAGCGAGGGAAGGCCACGCGATTAGGATGCGTGGGTGGTGGTGTGCACGAGGTCTGGGTCACGTCCTCACCCCTCTTCTCTCTCTCCCTCTTCTGTGATCTAGAAACCTGAGCCACCTCTGATCGTGCACATTAGGGTTAAAACCTCGGGACGAGAAAGTGACAGGAGGGAGGAACCTCAGTTCCCAGAGGGGTCCCTGGAGCCCAGCCACGTATCCTCCCTGATCACCTGCCTTCCTCTGGACTCTTATGTGCAAGAGGAACATTCTGTCCGGCCTGAACCACTGCCCTTGGGGTATCTCTGTCACAGCATGCACCCACACCCCACCTAATCCAGACAGGGACTCCAAACAGAAAAGGGATGGGTTTCCGCACAGGGAACGAGATTCGATTTTGGAGGCAAGAGGAGGAATCTGCAGGTTCTTAGAGGGATGGAGGAAGCTAAGGCCGGGAGGAGGGAGTGGAGGCTGCAGAAAGGCCATCCGCCGCTCCGTGGCCCTGGAGCCGGCTCTGCCCGGGGTGGGGCTGCGGTCACTCCCGAGGGGCTGGTACCTGGGCTCAGCTTGCAGTGCTCTGGGAGGCGCTCCAGGCCGTGCTCCAGCAGCACAGGGATGATCCGGTCCAGGTCGGGCACCTCGCTGGGGTGGGGGCAAGAACTAGCTGGCAGGTGTCTTTCCAGAACTCTGACAGCCTGGAAAGCCTGTGCTCTGGCTACAAGATGCACCTCTGCCAGTCTGTCACCTTGTCCAGGGGTCTGCTCTCACCCATCCCAGACTCTGGCTGTCTCTGTCACGCTCCTGCCCCAGCACCACTGCACATCGCTCTGTCTCCCTTGATCTGGGCCTGCCGTCACCCCTACCTGTCACCAGGAGACCAGTGACCCTCTACCTGAGCTACACATTAGAATCACTCAAGGATGGATTAAGAACTTTCTCCAAGGCGAGGCCCCACCTTCCAAGAGTTTGACAGAGCTGGCTGGGGACCGGCCGGGGAGCACCCCGTGGTCAGAGTGGAGACCACTGTCCTGGCCCTGGGAGGGCGGGGGTGGTGTGCAGGGTTGGTCCCTGCCCTGTGACCCAGTGAGCGGCCCCGAGGGCGTTTGCAGAAATGCTCCTGGGCCCTCCTGCTGCTGATACCCTCTCTGGGCACTCACCATCTCGCTGTGGCCCTGTCACCCCATGGATGTCCTAACCCCTCACTCTGCGTCAGTCACCAGCCCTGCTCTGGTTCTCTTCGGACCTCTGCGCATGTGCGGTCCTGCTAGGAACTCCCAGATGTCGCGCCGCTCGCACCTGCGGCCAGCATCTCCTCCCTGCTCCCTGTGCCCTCGTCCCTGGTCCTAGTCACTGTCCCCCGCCCCATGCCCGGCACCAATCTTGTCTGGGTCACCACCCCTGCTCTGTCACCAGCCCCACGATGGTCACTAGTGCTTGCTAGCCGCCGGCCCCGCCCACGTCGCACGTGGCCCTCGGAGCTGAGCCCACCGCCCCTCCGGCCCTCCCACTCTGCCCACGGGCCCCGGATCTCACCAGAACGTCTGCTTCAGGATCATGCCTTGCTCCTCTAGCCACGTCTTTCGGGCCTCCGCTGTCCTGCCCTTCCCAGCATCCACGACGGCCGGGGGCGATTCTAAGACCAGACGCGCCGGCAGAGGCTTTGGGACGGGCCCAACCCCTCGGCTACCCCGGGGCACAGCGGGTGGCATGTGGGCAACAAGGAAGGGGGACAAGGCTGCCAGGGAAGGAACCTGGAGGGCAGCGGGGGCACGAAGACCTTGGGGAAAGGAGAGCGGCCCGGTTAACTGCAGAGAGGGGCTCGGAGACCGGCCGCAGGGCCTCACCTTGGCCTGGGGGCGTGAGGCTCACGGCCTGGGCGAGCGCGGCCAGCACCGACTGCTCCGCCAGCCCGAGGCGCAGCCGGCCGCTCAAGGCTCTGGGAAGACAGCAGGGGAGGGGGAGGGGCTGGTCGCCATCCACCCTCCCCGTCTTGCCCTCTACCCGCTGGCCCTGCCTCCCTGCCTCCCCCACCTCGAACTTCTGGAACCCTCTCCTCAAAACCGGAACCACCTTCAGGGCCGGAAGGGACCCAAGGCATCACACGGCCCCACTGAACAGACGGGAAACGGAGGCCGGCCTCTAATAGCCGCGGCCGCTGGCCTTCCCTGGGGCAGAACTGGGGGCCTCGCGGTGTCTTCACCTCTCTTCTCAGCTGCCCTCCGGGGAAGCGGTGAGGCTCGGGGAGGGCGAGCTGGGGCACAGCGGGCCTGGAAACGGGACACGGTCTCCCCGGAGGTGCCACGGGACGTGCTGCCCAACAGCCTGCCCCGCACAGGCCCGGCTCTGAGCCAGGGGCCTCCGTCTACCCTTCCACAGAGCCGGCCGAGGGTAAGGGGCCTGCCCGGCAGCACCAGGGGATTGACCGATGGGACACCACACCCAGCTCCCAAGAAACGCTCGGTGATGGGGGCTGCCGGGATGTCATTGCCACGCTCACGGCAACCGCCTGGCCCCCCGCCTGCACCACTCCCGCCGAGGCCAAGGCACACGTTGCCAACCAATCCCAGCACCTCTTAGCCACGAGCCCCAGGCCGCGAGGAGACGAGCCGCCCGGGGAAAGGGACCCCGTGTGCCCAGTCCAGCCCCTCAGGGCCCAGTGTGCGGGCAGTCAGGGCACCAGCGGGACCCCCACAGCCGGTCCCTCCCTCCCGCCGCCGCTCCCAGCCTTCCAGGCCCACGCCTACCTGGCGATGTATCGGGCTTCCGAGTGGCGGCAGGCGACAAAGAGGCCTTTGATGACGTCCATCTTCTTGGCTGTGGACTGAAGCGGGTCGAGCAGTCAGTGCCTGGGGCGAAGGAAGGGGACGACACCTCCTCCCGGCTGGCCCCCTGGAATACACGCCCCTGCCGTCACCCCACTCCCACTTCCCGCCGCGCGGTCATGCAGTAAGGAAGGCCGGCTCCAGCCCGCCTCCCCGCCTCGCTCCATTCAGCAGGTATTTCCTGTCCCGTGTCCTGTCACGCGGCCGCAGCAAAGCGGGTGCTAGAATCTCAAGAGGAGACCCCCTGGCCCACGAGCAGGCCCGAAGCGACCCAGCCCCAGAGAGTGTGACTGGAAGGCCCCCTTGCCACACGCGTGGCTCCAGGTCCCCGAGGGGAAGGGCAGAGGGTCCGGGCGCAGGGCTGCCCCCCTGCCCCACTCACAGCACTGCCGGCCAGCCGGGCGATGTCTTGGAACTTGGTGAAGACCCCGGTGGCAGTGAGAGCGGGCGGGGGCAGCATGAGTCTCTGGGTGCTGCGGCTGTTCTCGGCCACCAGCCCCACGTCGCCCTTCTCGGCTGCCTCGGCCTTGACAGACTCCAGCTGCCGCCCTTGGGGTGGAGGGAACCGTGGTGAGGGGGACGCGGGGGGCTGTGTTTGTCCCGGGTCCTCTCTGCCCACACCTGGCCCGGCCCCCCACCCCACTCCTACCACGAACACCGAGCAGCGGAGGCCCCGCTCACGGTCTCCCCGCATCTCCCCTCGGCCCTCCAGGCTCTCTCACCTCCCTGGGCCCCGGGCCTCAGTCCCAGCCCCCTCGTCCTGCTCCCTCTGCATGCCCATCTTCCCAGCCCCCCTTCCACCCCCACGGTGCTGGGGCTCCCTCACCTGAACCAGCGCCCCACGTTCCCCCATCGCACCGACCTGTCCCGTCGGCCCTCTCCCTACCTTCAGAGCCCCCTCTGCTGTCTCTCACATCCTCCCCACCTCTGCATCTTCTCCCTCGGAGCCCCCCACCCTGGAACTGCCACCACACCCCCTGCTTACCCGTGGCCTGGGCCACCGCCTTGAGGAGGACGCCGTCACCGACGCCAAGCTCCAGGCCCTGCTGGGGTGGCCCGAGGCGGTTGAGGCTGAGGTAGAGGATGGGGAGGAGGTCTGGAGGTGACAGGGCCACCACGGAACGCAGCAAGTTGCTCAGCGTCTCCACCATCCGGAGCCTGGGGGTGGAGGCAGGGGTGTGACCTCCTGGCATTTCGGGGTCAAAGTTGGGGGGCGGGTGGAAAGGACCCCGGGAAAGGAGAAGAGGAGGAGCTCGAGTCCGGGCCCAGGTGGTGGCCTGAGCCACAGGCCCAGCCACAGATGCTGGTGGGAGGGTGAGCCTGCTCCATGCTTACGACGAAGATGGGGACGGCCATCCCCAGAGGAACAGTGGCTGTTGGCTGGAGCATTTTCCAGGTGCCGGACCGGGGGGCAGAGGGTGAGTCTAAACCCTCTGTATGTTTCCGCTCACCGAATGCTCAAGGCTCCACCATGAGGAAGAGACTGATAACACCCCCACTTTAGAGAGGAGGCAACTGAGGCCCAGAGAGATCATGTAACTTGGCCAAGGTCACAGAGCCAGTGAGAATCAGGCTGAGACGTGAGCTGAGGCCATCTGCCCGAGGAGCCCCGCTCCCCACCACTACACCGTGCCGGCTCGAAAAGTAAAACCCCGTTTCTGTGTGGCTCGCAGGATCTGTGCAGAGGTCTGCGTTTGCTCTTGAACAGGCCTCACTGGAAAGAGAAGCTAAGTCTCCCTTACAGAAGCAGCCCAATGAACACATGGAGGAGGCACAAGAGAGAGAGAAACACAAAGCACTGCGGGGCGGACGCCACAGACTGACTTCCAGGCAGACCAACAGCATGCCCCCAAAACTGAGGCCTGCCTGGAGCCTCAGAATGGGACCTTAATTAGAAAGAGGGTCTTAGGGGCGCCTGGGTGGCTCAGTTGGTTAAGCGACTGTCTTCGGCTCAGGTCATGATCCTGGAGTCCCTGGATCGAGTCCCACATCAGGCTCCCTGCTCAGCAAGGAGCCTGCTTCTCCCTCTAACCCTCCCCCCTCTCATGTACTCTCTCTTTCATTCTCACTCTCTCAAATAAATAAATCTTTAAAAAAAAAAAAAAAGAAAGAAAGAAAGAGGATCTCAGCAAGTATAACTCAGGTCAGGGTCAAGATGAGGTCATCGCAGATGGGGTGGGCCCTCAATCCAGTAAAAGTGTCCATATAAGGTACAGAAAAAGACACACAGAGAAAGAGCACGTGGAATCGAAATCGGAGGCAGGGATTGGAGTGATGCGGCCATAGGCCACGGATGCCCAAGGCCACCATCAGCTGGGAGAGGCATGGGTCAGGTTTCCTGAGAGCCTCCAGGATGAACCAGCCCTGCCCGCCCCTTGATCTAGGACTTCTGGCCTCCTGAAATGCGAGGGATACATTTCTGTGTTTTCAGTCCCCAAGTCAATGGCTATCTGTTTCGCCAACCCAAGGACACTCTTCATTCCAGGGCTCTCAGCAAGCTCGAGACGGATGATCTGTACTTTCCTCGTGAAGAGACTGAAGCTCAGAGAGGTCAGGCCACCCGCCCATGGTCACACAGCCAGGAAGCGGCGGAGCTGGGCCCACTCCCAGGCCTGTCTGCCCACCCCGGGCAGGGCTTTGGCTAATGCGGCCCCCCTGCTGCTGCCGCCCGCAGGCCCCCGTGCCCTGCAATCCCACTGTGGGGCTCCTGCCAGAGGAGGTTCCTCCCATGTTCACAAAGACACACGCTGACAAGAACAAAGCGCTGGGAACAGCCGAAATGCTCCGCTCATGTGTGAGAAGTGAAAAATGAAGGAATCCTACTGAGCAAGATTGAAAGGGCCGAGACCTACTTAAACCAACATGGAAGGATCTTCTGGAAACAAGGCTGACGTGCAGGTAGGAGGCAGAATGGGGTGGGCCCCCTGACGACACTGACTAAACACGCAGGAGTGAGGGCCGGGGCCAGGCAGCCCTGTGTGCCGGCGGCCCGACCAGCACTCGCTGGGAGTGAGATTCCCACTAGAATCCAGACCCGGACCTCCTCACACGAAGGGCAAGACAATCAGCGAGGCCGTGGTTACTTCTCACCGCTGAGGGTAGATTAAGTTCCTGCCACTGGGAGGAGGCAAAGGTTTCCCCACCTGGGGAATCTGGGCTCACGCTCACGGCTCGTTGTGACCCACAGAAACAGACAGAAGCGTGGTGTGGGCCTTCCGGGCCGGGGGCCCACGAGGCCCTGCAGCCACTCCAGGGGCCGGGGATGCGTGCAGGAGGGTGAAGTGGAAAGAGCAGAGGCGGAAGGCACCGGGCAGCCGAAGCCGCCACCCCACCTGCCCCTCCCCGTCCAGGCGGGCCTGACGAATTACCGAGCAGAAACTTCCTCAATCTTCTCAAATGTCCGGGCCACAGCCAGGTAAGGGACCCTGGGGAAAGAAGAGAGACACAGGGTGGTGTGTATAACCCACACCATCCATCTGTCTGTCCACGTGCCTCCCCACACCTTTGGTGCTGCTGCCTGTGTCCCCAAAATGGGGACAGGAGAGATCTGACTGCTTCCTCCACCGGAGGCCTCTGGGGAGATGCGCCCGGTGACAGGGAGAGGCGGAGGGACAGTCGGGGGCGGGGGGAGCCTCACTTCTGGCCTGGCTTCCAGCACGCGTCGTCAATGGGATGGTAGTTGTTTTTGGCAGGATTGTAGCTGGGGGGGTCCAGGGGCCTGTGGAGGCAACAGGGAGATAGACACCTGGGTCAAAGAGAAGCCAGTCCTCCAGCTAACATTTTCTGAGCACCTACTACGCACCAGACGCTGTTCTAGGCATGAGGGCGCAGAAGGGAATGAAAACAAAGTTGCTGAACCTAGAGCTCACATTCTAGTCGGAGAGTCGGGGAAGAAAAAAACCAAAACAAACGTAGCAACAAATAATTTTGGTATTAAAAAATATTTCCAAAACCAAAATCAAACCACGCTGGGGGAAGGCGGGATGGAAGGTGCCACTTCTGAGGAAAGGCTGGGGAAGGAGACATTTGGGCAGAATGACATGAGGAGTGAGCAGAGTGGGTATCCAGGAAAAGAGCACTCCAGGCAAAAGGAACAGCAAGTGCAAAGGCCCTGAGGTAGAGACGCACATGACATGTTTGAGGAATGGAAAATGGGGTTTCACAAAAATGACATTAAGAATCCCAAAAACACTGTCATTAGAATAATTAGCTGCAATCACCGATTGTAGCTGAAAGAATTTTTGGCGGGCATCGGTCTCCTCGTTAGAGGAATCAAATCAGGAGAATCTGGACTCACCACAGGCCTCCCCTTACCGCCCTGTCCTCTCCACTCGACAGCCGACACAGACTCACCCCTTGGCCTCCTCCTGTCTTGCTGTGCCAGGTCCCTCTTCTTTCCCTTCTTTCTTGGTTGCCGGTTTCCGGGGGGCTGGGAATGAAGTCAGGAAACTGTGGGCCCTCCTCCTGAGAGCCCCCACCGGCCCATGAAGCCAGGAGACAGGGGTCAGACCTTTCCACCAAGGGGGACGCGCTCTGGGGAAGGCCTGCCTCCTCCCCAAGAGGCTGGGAGCTGGGGGGCGGGAGACACTCACCGAAGAAGCTGCTGACCGTCTTGGGCGCTTTGGCGGGCGGCTTGGCCGGGTCCTCCTCTCGAGCCTCCCGCTTCTCCGCCACCTCAGGCTCCAAGGCTCTGTCTGGCGGGGGCTCCACTGCTAAAGCGAGAGACACTGGTTGGGGAGGCCCACTTCCAACCCGAGACTTCACTCGTCACTGGTTCTGACTCCACATACGGAAAACACCTTCTGCCCCTTTCCTTTCTGTGCGTTAAGTTTTTTGAGCCTCTTGGGCCCGATGCTTTTCTGTCAGTACTAACAGAATCCCCTCAAGCGTCGGGCCTGAGACCGGAGACTTTACGGACAGCGCTAGAAAGAAATCTCAGCACGATCAGAAGAAAATGTTCCCACTTCCCCGGCAGTTGCAAAAAGTGGGTAAGGTCTGCATCCTCGAAATGTCCCCACGATGCTGTTTCTCACGCAGGAGTCTCACGGACACCTGGCTGTGGGGCTTGTTCTTGGGCCTGTGAGGGTAACTAGAACCTCAAAACCCCCGCAGCTCAGCCAAGCGGTCTAACTTCATAAACTATCCCTCAGTAACATTTAGTACCTGTGATTTCTCAAAGATACAAGTATTTTGTTGGAGGATGACTGGTTCTTTCTTCTTTCCCATGTGCGGGGGCGAGGGGCGAGTTTTTTTTTTTTTAAAGATTTTATTTATTTATTAGAGAGAGAGCGAGAGCAGGAACACAAGCAGGAGGAGTGGGAGAGTGAGAAGCAGGCTTCCTGCCGAGCAGGGAGCCCGATGCGGGGCTCGATCCCAGGACCCTGGGATCATGACCTGAGCCGAAGGCAGACGCCTAACGACTGAGCCACCCAAGCGCCCGAGGGGGGAGATTTTAACCATAAAAACGATGACAATAAAACCTCTGATTCCCCAAGAATTTGCATTTCAACAACACATTGGAGTCTTATTTAAAATTAACTGGCCTCAGAGAGGCGCCTGGGTGGCTCAGTCGGTTAAGCATCTGCTTTTGGCTCAGATCATGATCCCAGGGTCCTGGGATCGAGTTCTGTTATCAGGCTCCCTGCTCAGCAGGGAGTCTGCTTCTCCCTCTGCACCTCCTCTCTCTCTCTTTCTCAAATAAAAATCTTTAAAAAAATGAAATTAAATTAACTGGCCTCAGAAGACATCCAACCCAAAACCAGACAGCCAGGGTCCCCGGGGGAGTGGAAACTCACAGGAGGTCTCTGGGTGCTCAGGGGGCGTCACGGGCTGGCCCTCCCCTTCTGCTTCTTTCTTTTGGGTCACTTCAGGCTCTGTGAGGCCTTCCGGTGGGGTCTCAGCTTTGGATGACAGAAGTCAGATGGCAAAAAAAAAAGAATTATTCTGACCCCCAGGGACATTTCAACTCCCATCTGCTCCTCTGCAGATCAAGCACGTCTATAAAGCGGCAGGAGGTGTGAGCCCGCTCCTGGTCAGCCCCAAGTGTGGCGGGGCCTCCAACGGAATCCAAACCCGGTGTTCGCGCGCCTGGGCAGCCAGAAACGGACACAGACAGCCAGTATCTTCTGATCAACGTCTAGAATTATTCACCGCAAGACACAACTGGAAAGAGTTCCAAACGCACATGATAACTTGATATGGGTAAAAATGAAAAATGTTTTAAACTGGAGGAAAAAAAAAAAAGGTCATACTTCCAGGGTAACAATAAAAACTGTGTAGGTGAACTTGAGAAGAATCAAGCAGCTGCCCGCTCTCCCACGCACAGCCCCAGACACTGACACTGGCTAAAAAAGCACAATTTACAGTAAGGTTGGATCCGGACTAAAAACTGCCAACAGGAAGCCACATCTGCCCTGGAAGAGTTGAGCCAAATGAGGACCTTTTATTATTATTATTTTTTTTTTAATTTTTTTTTTTTTTTAAGATTTTATTTATTTGCGAGAGTCGGGCCTGAGACTGGAGACTTTACGGACAGCGGTAGAAAGAAATCTCAGCACGATCAGAAGAAAAGGCCCGAGGACCTTTTATTAAACACTGACAGTGGCAAAGGCTGCACACAGGTCCCAAATGACCACTGGGTCAGATCTTTGCACCAGAATGTCCCCCGTGGACCGAATTCTCGGGGACACCGCGGATAGTTCCTGGTTCCAGGGGAAACTGGGGGCATCTGCTGGTCACGGCAGGAACTACGAGCTCGAAGTAGGTCAGATTTTAGCATCCTTGGCCCGCGGGCCTAGCAATTCCTGATGTCACCTGTCTGCCAAGCAGGGCTTTCCTTGGCTGCTGTGATCAAAACTCGGCACGGGCAGGGGCACCTGGGTGGCTCAGTTGGTTAAGCAACTGCCTTTGGCTCAGGTCATGATCCTGGAGTCCCTGGATCGAGTCCCGCATCGGGCTCCCTGCTCAGCGAGGAGCCTGCTTCTCCCTCTAACCCTCCCCCGCTCTCATGTACTCCTGATGTCACCTGTCTGCCAAGCAGGGCTTTCCTTGGCTGCTGTGATCAAAACTCGGCACGGGGAACAGGGGATTCCAAAGGTCTGGGCGACTGTGCAGAGGGCAGGACACATCCTAGCTAGTAACTAATTGTGACTCTCTGAAGGAGGAAACAAAAAATAGTACTTTTCCTTTCAACGGACGTGCGCCATTTTCTCAAACACCCAAGTTTCTAGAACATCAACAGTTGTCTGGACATAACTACTTAATAAACGAAACTGTCTGGGCGCCTGGGTGGCTCAGTCGGTTAAGTGACTGCCTTCGGCTCAGGTCATGATCCTGGAGTCCCGGGATCGAGTCCCGCGTCGGGCTCCCTGCTCAGTGGAGAGTCTGCTTCTCCCTCTGACCCTCCTCCCTCTCATGCTCTCTGTCTCTCATTCTCTCTCTCGCAAATAAATAAAATCTTTAAAAAAAAAAATTAAAAAATAAACGGAACTGTCGAGGTGGCGGCCCAGGGGTGCCATCAACAATTTACTACGCGCTAAGGGTGCTGTTGAGAAGCTGGGGGTCTCTGCCTTCTGGTCCCATTTCTAAGGAAAAAGAAGTCATGGAGAAGAAAACATTTTCCATCAACACAAACAGAAAAACAAAGGATAAAAATGGGAAACGGCATACGAATTCACCCTAAATTAAAGGGGCCCAAATGAACGCATTTCAAAATGCTCTCGTAACCCAAATGCCTGTGTTGGTGTGTGGGGTTCTGACGGCCACATCGAGATTCAGGGACACAGGCATTAGATCGGGGATCCTAACAGTCCAGCCTCGGGGAGAGGCCCCCATCCTTCCAGATTCCCCACGGTGCACCCTCCAAGTCTCTCTCTCTTGCCCTCCCTTCCCCTGGTGCCTCACCTTCTTCCTCCTTCTTCCTCTTGGCCTCTCTGTCCTCATCCTTGCCCTGCTCCTCCAGGACATCCTGTATTGTCCGCTTAGGAAGCTGCTTCCGAGCTGGGAAGACAAGGGGCTTGGCGTGGTGGACCTCGTGGGTCTGTCCGCCCCCCGCCCCAGTGAGCTCAGGCCGGTCAGTGACGGGGCCCCCCGAGAAGGCTGTGGGACGCTCCCCTTCTGCCCCAGGTGCGCCTCATTCTGCCAGCTCTGCCGCTTCCTGGCTGTGTGACCCTGAGCAGGTTACTTAATCTCTCTGTGCCTCCGTCTCCCACATATGCAGAATAGAAACAGTCCCCGAGAGTAAGAGATGCTACGCCGCGCTCGGCCCAGTGCCGCACCAACTCTAGCACCTCCCCCCCCGCCACATTCCAGAAGCAAGTCTTCTGGTATCTGCCGCTGTGCTGCCTCATCTCTCTCCAGCTGACCTTCTAACTCCTTCCCCGCCACGAATCCTTCATTCTCCGGCACCGCTGAACTCCTGCTGCTCCCAAACACAACACACCCCCGGGCCCTGGCACTTGCTGTTCAGGGGCAAAGCTCAGGGGTCCTTTCCTCTAAAAAGAATTCCCTGACAGCCCCCGCCCCCCAGGGCCAATCTCAGGGTCAGCCCTGAGCGGCCAGCAGGCCCCGCACCACTCAGCTATTTCATGAGTACCTCCCCGCCGCCCCCATCCCGCAGCCCTCCCGTGGCGCCCCAGCACCCGCCAGGACAAAACCCGGGCTCCTGGCCTAACATGCGGGGGGCCCTGTGGGAGCCAGCCCCACCCTGCTGTCTCACTGCACACAGTCCTCAAACTCGCCCTGCTGCCCACATTGCACCTGACCCTCCAGAAACACGCCGGTGTATGCGACCCCCGTGTGCCACGTGCTCCCCCTGCACACTGCTCGTGGCTGCACCGCTTCCCGCCGCCCTCCCGCGTCTTCCAAGACTCAGCTCGGGTGTCACCCGCTCTGCGCTGCCTCAGTTCTGAGCCCTGTTACCGCTGCGACTCCTTTTCTTCTTCTGTTTTTTTAATTAAAAAAATTTTTTTAAGTTTTTTTATGCAAGTGTAATTAACATAGTCTATTAGTTTCAGCTGTGCTATTTTTCTTTTCTCTTTTTTTTTTCTAAGATTTTAAGTAACCTCTATACCCAAAGTGGAGCTCAAACTCACGACCCCGAGATCAAGAGTCACATGTTACACCAACTGAGCCAGCCAGGTGTCCCCAGGCGTGCTATTTCTTATACCAGCACCACCCGATGGAAAAATACGGTGAGACACATACCTGATCTTAAACTTGCCAGTAGCTACACTGAGAAAAGGAAAAAAAAATCCAGATACACCTCGTTTTAATAATATGGTTTATGGGGCACCTGGGTGGCTCAGTTTGTTAGGCGACTGCCTTCGGCGTGGGTCGTGATCCCGGAGTCCCAGGATCGAGTCCCACGTCGGGCTCCCTGCTCAGCGGGGAGTCTGCTTCTCCCTCTGACCCTCCTCCCTCTTATGCTGTCTCTCATTCTCTCTCTCGCAAATAAATAAAATCTTAAAAAAAAAAAAAAATTTAATAATACGGTTTATGTAACCTAATGTATCCAAAAATACTACGACTCCAACGTGTTCTGTTTTCAATGCTAAAATAATTAACATTTTCTTTTCCGTGCTAAGTCTTCAAAGTCCCAACGTACTTCAGCACATCTCAACTGGTTGCTAAGTTTTCCTCAGAAAGAGCTGATCTGTGTTTAGATTTCACAGAATTTACAGTTGAAGAAGATTTGTGCACCCAAGTTATTCTAAACGTGCCTGAGAGTCTTCGGTAATTCAATCTGGCATCAGCTTGCACATCTAAATTTAA
The DNA here is from genome assembly GCF_011800145.1 of Mirounga leonina. NCBI lineage: Eukaryota > Metazoa > Chordata > Mammalia > Carnivora > Phocidae > Mirounga > Mirounga leonina. The sequence continues at coordinate 4,085,518 of NW_023270718.1, forward strand.
CAAAAATGGTGCAGCACTGAAAATTCAGTCCCTTGGTCGCACCGGCTACACCCGTCCCCCAGCATCATGTGAGGGTCTCTCACCTGTGCCTCCCCACCCGTAGAAAACGTTCCCGATGCCCCAGGGGACAGAGGTGCCATTCCTCAGGCTGGCTTTCCACGGACCCTCTCCAGTGTCCCCACTTGGGTCCCCAACCCTGTGCACTAAGCACCAACACACCAAGCCATCAGTGCCCCGAAGGGCCTTCTCGATGCCTGCTTCCTTCTGTTGTTAACCCTCTTCCCTGCTCACTCTTCCTTCTCCTTCAAGGCTTGGCTGGGTGCATCTCTCTTCTACCAGTCTCCCTCTTTCCTGGGCTCCCACAGTGAGCTGCGCTGCCTCCCGGACAGCACGTACCCACGGTTACAATAACCCAAGCTTCCTGAGCACTTACTATGGGCTGGGCCCAGGTCCAAGCACCTTCCGCAAATTTCCTCTTAATCTCTGTATGATAAATGCTGTCATTACTATCGTCTCTGTTTTACAGATAAAGCTCAGAGAAAGTAAGTCATTTACCCAAGGTCACACAGCCAGTGGATGGTGAAGCCATGCTCTCAGCCACAACGCTAAGATCAGAGCTGTTGTGAGGATGGCTGCCAGGTGCAGAAATCCTCAAGTGGACGAAGACAGGCAAGGCAAGGGGCAGGGGCCTGTATGTCCTCACCTGTGCGCCGCTTCGGGATCCCTGCTGGGGAGATGTCCACAGGAGAGCTGGAGAGGGAGGGGCTGCTCTCGGGAAATGTGACAGGGCTGGGAGGGGAGACTTGTGGAGAGCTAGGGGCAGGCTTCTGGAAAGCAAGAAAGAGCAATTCTAGAGTGAGGGGAGGAAGAAGGGGCCACCTCCTTGTCCTTTTCCAAACAGCTGGGGGTAGAGAGTTCTCCGTCCCAGTTCAGGGCCCCTCCTCTCTTAACCTGGGCCTTACCCTCCTTAACCTCCTGTGGAGTTTCGTGGCACCACTCTCCCCATCATGGACGACAATAACAACAACTCTTTTTCCTAACGTACCAGAACCTTTGATTTTTAGCTAGGCATATGATGGCCCAACGAAAAACCACATTTCGCCTCCTCCCCTGCAGCTAGGTGCAGCCGAGAGCCTGAGAACTACACTTCCCAGCCTCCCTTGCAGCTAGGTGCGGCCAGGAGCCTCACTCCTACACAATGCAATATAAGGGAAAATGATGTACACTTCCCGTGGAATCTCTTGCTCTTCTCACTGGCTTGAAAATGGACATTCGCTTGGACTAGGGCATCTAGGATAAAAGTAATGGTACAGAAGCAGCCTGCGTCTCTGACACTGAGAGACTGCTATATTAATCCTGGGCTTCTTATCCCATTAGAGACAGAAATAAATTCCTACCTTGTTTAAGCCCGTTATTTGTATCCTGGTTTCAATCCCTAACTCATCTTACAGGGCCCTCCGCCAGTTATTAAGTGACAGCCCCTCCGCTCCAAGCCTACCCCGTCCACTCTCCCTCATGATGCTCGGACTCTGAAAACCCCTTTCCCAGTCTGGCAGGAAGCTCTGTAGCAGGCAGCGCCCTAACAGGGTACAAGAAGGGCCTGTGTCAGCCGGATCCGACTTACAGCATTTCCAACACTCACAGGGCCTGCGACGTGATGCCCCTGGATGCCGGCACTCTCCGCCCAGGGCCCCTGCCTCCAAGATCTGACCAGGCCCTCGGTGCCACCTGTAAGCTCAGAGACCCCGGCGCCCACCAGCGAGCACCTGAAGGTCTGACTGTCAGCTCCACAGCTCCCGGGGCAGTAGCTGCCCCCTACAGTTGCTACCACGATGACGCCTTCGAGTTCTCTTTTCGCCCCTGCAGTGACCTGGTTGAGAACTACACACGTATTTGAGAATTCTTTGTATTAAACTCTCTCTGCTCATGTGGTTTCTCTCTCCTATTCAGACCCTGATGGATACAGGCCCCAAAGGGACGTTGTGAAGGCTGCTCAGGACCCAAAGCCACCCCTGTCCCTCTCCTGCTCAAAACCGGTCCACGGATCCCTAGCAGCCACAGGGCAAAGTCCAAGCTCCTAAGGACGGCCCCTCCTAGTCCCTGGAACCTGTGAATATATTCGGTTATGTGGCAAAGAGCAATTAAGGCTGCAGAGGGAATTAAGATCACCAATCGGCTGCCCGTTGGGTGACTTTGAGTGAGGAAGGGAAGGAAGCCAACGTCTCTGGAAAAGGCAAAAAGCCCTCTGCCAACAGGAGAGACCCGATGTGTTTTTGAGCCCTAATTCTGGATCACGCATTATTCTCAGATTAATAGGTGAACTGACTCCTTTCCTGTTCAGTCACCCCGAGTGGCAGGTGCTCCCGGGAGCTGTATGTCACAGGTGAGGTGGCTAAAGCACGAGGCCCGGAGACTGCCCCAGGCCACGGGGCGCAGGTGGAGTCAGAACCGTGCAGACCAGGCCGTCCATCTGCTCCAGGGCACGACCGCTCAGATCTTCCACCTCCTGGGGCATGAGCGCCCCTGAGCAGCTGTGCTACACTCAGTGCGAAAGGCTACCGGGAATGACGGCTTCGTCCAGGAATGGGCGGCAGGCTGGTGGGGACCTACCTGGCCTTTGGAGGGCGTGACGGCTTCGTCCTCCTCCTCCCCTTCACTGCCCAGGACCCGGGCCACCTTCCGCCCTGGCCTCTTCACTGGAGAATCGCTCTCAGGCACCTCTCCGTTGCGCTCCTTCAGCGCCACCCTGGAAGGTGGGAAAATGGGGGTGTTTCATTCCCTTCCTTTTCTTTCAAGCATTCCATGAGCTTTTTCTAGGCGCCTCCTTGGCATACACTCTTAATCATCCGACCATCCACTGCATCCACGTTTCTGGAGGCCTCCCATGTGCTCACCTACTCTGTGACGAGCAATGCTGAGGAGCAGACGGAGCCCCTACTGAGAGCAGGGAATGGCCTCCAACATCCATTTGAAGACCCTCTCGTTTTCAGTCATACCAGCCCCTGAGATTTAGCTAGGTCCATGGCTCTCGGCTAGAGACTATCCCTTCCCAGCTTCCCCTGCAGCTGGGTGTAGCCATGTGAGGGGTCCTGACCCAGGGGATGGAAGGGGTATGACTGACGCATGCAACTTGCTCCTGACTGCTTGCCCACAGATGTCTTACTCCTGGAACTTGGACTTGCCAACCCCCTTTGCCAACGCCGAGGCCTTGGATCCAGCTGTGCCTGAGGCTGCCTATACCTTTGGACTTCCCGGTTACCGAAGTCAAAAAATTCCCTTTAGGACTCCCAGACATTCTGAGCTGGGTTTGCCACACTTACAGCCAAGAGAGCCCTGACTTATAAAGGAACAAATTCACCATGTCCTCGCCCCATTACTTACTTTGGAGGTGGCTCTGTCTCTCTGACGCTGTTGGAGGTCTCCTTCTCTGGCTTTTTCACTTTGCCCTCATTCTTGGGGCAGAAAAATGACCTGGAGGAGCACAGAAGGAGGGGGAAAATGGGAATGATAATGGCACAAGAATCAACCAAGCCCTTCCTATGTGCCAGGGCCTCTCCCAGGCCCTAGGGATTCCGGGGAGACAAAGACACCAAGTCCCCACCCTCAACAGGTTGATACTCAGTAGAAGAGGCAACTGTTAAGTAACTAAATAAAAATGTCAGGAAGTGTGAAGCACTCTGGAAAAGAGCGCTCTGGAAAGCAAGGTATCCTCCCTCCACTTGAGACTGGCTGGACTGAGTAGCTGGCTTCCAGAGAAGTGAGTACTGAGGAAGGACCACGGAAAGTAAGGTGGAGAGGCCTCGCCCACACTCTCCTGACCGAGTCAGGAAGGTCAGCATCACTGGTCATGTCCCGGGGGTGTCTGCACGCCAACCACAAGGGGACGAGACGCTACCTCACTTCGCTGCCCGTGACCCCAGTCTGGTTATGAGAACAACGTCAGACACACTGGGGGGCCATCTGCAGGTATCCTGACAAACAAAGTCTGAGAAACTGTCACCTGGACTGACACCAGAGGGAACCGAGGGGGCATGACAACTAAATGCAACAGGGTACTCCGAGCTGAATCCTGGGAACAGAGAGGAGCATTTGTAGATAAATCGGGGAGATCGGAGTGTAGTTAACAAGAATGTACCAATGCTGGTCTCTTACTGTGACCGACGGGCCCCACGACATCAACAGTGGAAGCTGGGTGCCAGGTACCCAGGAACAGGCTCTATTATCAGTACAACTTTCTGCACATCTAAAACTGCCCTCAAATTAACACTTAACGTACGCTCAGTCAGTCAATCAACCGATCAAGCCAAGCCAAGCCCGGGGCAGAAAGACATCTGAGGTGCTATCAGCCAAAGACAGACTATGCCCAGACTTGTCATCATGTGAGAAAAATGCAGCCTGTGATTTGTGACCTCCCAGGTCTCTGGCGGGCGGGCGGCCAGGTCTGGGTCAGTCTAGAATCCACCCCCTCCTTCCGGGAGCAGCCCCTCCATTTTCCTCTCAGGACACTCCCTCAAATTCCCAGTGAAAGGGTTTTGGCAACTGGGTCCAACCAAGCCCAAGGCCATTAATTCTGGAAGGCTTCAACTACACAAGCCATGTAATTCCCTGTCTCGTTTTCCTGAGGCCAGCTTGCATGAGGACAGGGCTTCCCACCCTGGACACTACTGAAGTTTCAGGCCAGATCATTCTTCGTTGCGGGGGGCTGTCCCATGCATTGCAGGTATTAAGCAGCAACCATGCCTGGCCCCTATCCAGTAGATGCTAATCACAAGCTCCCTTCTCCCCCTAGTTGTGACAACCAAAAACGTCTCCAGACATGGCCAGCTGTCCCCTGGGGGGGCCAAACCACCAACTGTGAACCACTGGGTCAGCATTTCTGAACCTCCAGCTAAAAAATTCTAGTTACCACACCACCCGTCCTCCAGATCCCACGCCCCATTTTCTGCACTGCTCGGCTCCTAGAAATTCCAATTGGGAGACTACCTTGTGTTCTTCCAAGAAAAGGCACAGAAATCAAGAGAGAAGCAGAGAACTCAGAGCATGTAGGACGGGGGGCCGGGTCCTTACATGATACTCCGCTGCATGATGGGTCGGAATTCTCCCTTCCCCTTTCCTCCTCCTCGTCTGCAGCCAGATGCTCCTGAAACAGAAATCCAGATCCTTGGTGAGACTACTGCTTGTGCACAGACCAAAGCACATAACCCTCCTTCTTTCAGAAAGAAGAAGAAGAAAAAAAAAAACCCCACAAAATCAGAAACATGAGTTTCCCCACCGACAAGAAACTCCCATTTTTATGGACCAACACTGATTTATGAGCGAAGAAAAAGTTCCAAGTCAGAACAAGATAAGAAGCCTCGATCGTATGGAGCCTGCTTTTCATCTAATATGAAGGCAAACGGAAGACCGACAGGTTTTTTAAATTTTTTTCAGTTTCGTTTGGGGTTTTTTTTAATTTTTTAATTTATTTTTTTATTTTTTAATTTATTTTTTATTTTTTTTTAAAGATTTTATTTATTTATTTGAGAGAGAGAGAATGAGAGAGAGCGAGTACATGAGAGGGGGGAGGGTCAGAGGGAGAAGCAGGCTCCCCACTGAGCAGGGATCCCTACCCGGGACTCAATCCCAGGACTCCAGGATCATGACCTGAGCCGAAGGCAGTCGCTTAACCAACTGAGCCACCCAGGCGCCCCTTTAATTTTTTTATTTTAAAGATTTTATTTATTTACTTGAGAAAGAGAATGAGAGAGAGAGCATGAGAGAGGGGAGGGTCAGAGGGAAAATCAGACTCCCCGCTGAGCCAGGAGCCCGATGTGGGACTCGATCCTGGGACTCCAGGATCATGACCTGAGCCGAAGGCAGTCGCTTAACCAACTGAGCCACCCAGGCGCCCCTCGTTTGGGGTTTTTTTGAGGAGAAGTTTTTTTGTTTTTTTTTTTAAGTTTTAAGATCAGCAAAAAACTGGGGCACCTGGGTGGCTCAGTTGGTTAAGCGTTTGCCTTCGGCTCAGGTCATGATCCTGGGGGTCCTCGGATAGAGCCCCATATCGGGCTCCCTGCTCAGCGGGGAGTCTGCTTCTCACTCTCCCTCTTCCCCTCCTCTCTCTCCCTCTCTCTCTCAAATACGTAAATAAAAATCTTAAAAAAAAAAGACTAATAAAAAACTGTTTTTAGGTGAAACAACCCTGACATGTGGCACTCCATTAAATTATACCCACTGCTGCTGAGCAGTTTCTAAGGTATATTTTTTACAGAAACGAGGGGCAAAAACATCACGCAGAGAACACCAATCTTAGAAAGTTACGAGTTCATTTCTGGAACATTCTCCAAATAACAAAACTTAGGATGGGGAAGAGATTGGGGTGGTCAGAGCTTAGGGACAAAAGGTGGAGATGCGGTCAGCTATAAACGGGGAGCACAGCGAGAGCCTTTGTGAAGACAGAACTGTTCCATATCCTGACTGCGGCGGTGGTTACACAGATCTGTACATGGGTTCAAACTTCGCACACATGCACACACACGCGCACACACAGCTGAACCAGCTATGTGGTCTAGCTCACGGTATTGTCCAACGCCGACTTCCTGGTTTTGATACTGGACTACAGTTATATAAGATTCCACCAGGAGGAAGAAAGGTGTACTATTTTTATAAACTTCCGGCAAGTCTATATAATCCTTTCAAGACAAAAAGTAAAAAAAAAAAAGCAGAATGAAGACATTCTCTATGTACTGATATAGAAAGATGTTCTAGGTATCTTAAGTAACATTTTAAACAGTAATAAAAAAGGAGGCAGAACAGTGTACATAATATGCTACTGATTTCGTAAGACAGGAGACAATAGGAACCTGTCTATTCTTTGGTCCTGCTTTTGTTTGCCGAATAGAAACTCTGGAAGGATAATCAAGAAACCAACAGAAGTGGTTGGGGGCACTCGAGGTGAGTGGGAGTAGGGCTGTGAACCATACCTGTCACTGCATACCTCTATCCCGATTTTATTTTAAACCCTGCATATTTATTACCCATTCATTAAAAAAAAAAAAAAGTAAATCTAGACCCCACATAACCGTTCAAATTTTATGATCTAGGGCGCCTGGGTGGCTCAGTTGGTTAAGCAACTGCCTTCAGCTCAGGTCATGATCCTGGAGTCCCTGGATCGAGTCCCATATCGGGCTCCTTGCTCAGCAGGGAGTCTGCTTCTCCCTCTGACCCTCCCCCCTCTCATGTGCTCTCTCTCTCTCAAATAAATAAATGAAATATTAAAAAAAAAAAAAAATTATGATCTAGCCTCCTACCCCCTTCTTCCAGGTTCCCTCTGGGGAGTGCCCTCCGGGACCACCAGCAGCTGGTCCCCTTCTGCCCAGCTCTGAGCACTGGATGGATGTCCAGAGGCCTCCCCTGGGTACCTGCTAGGAGAGACCCTCCATTTCCTGACCTCCGGTGGTGGTTAACTGGTACTTCTCTTCTCACACGTATCGTGTTGATCCTGCGTCCTGATTATATCACAGTTCATCTTTCCAATCAGACTGGGAGCTCTGGAGCCATGGGGCTGGGTCTGGTTTCCTCCCCTCTCCTCCAAAACTTATTTCCCAAACCACACATTCTCCATACCACCTTTGAAATTTCAACAGTATCTATGTAAAACCTGAATTTTTTTTTCACTTAATATTTTTTCTGTAAAAAAAAAAAATCAACTTTATTAACTGGGGTGCTTACTAGGGGCCAGGCACTATTCCAGATGCTTTATATGAATTAATTCACACAAAATCTATTACAATTCGTTATTATCCTGATTTTATAAACGAGGCAAAGGAAGCAGAGAGGTCGAGTGATTTGCTCAAGGCCACACAGCCTAATGGGTTGCGAAGCCAGGATCCGAAGACAGGTGTCGGCTCCAAAGTCTGTGTCCTTAACCACTACCTATTCTTGAGGGTGAGGAGGACAAGGGTCCCCCTGTACTGGGATTGAAGGGGTGGCGGGTGGCCCTTAGATCTTGGGGCTGTTGAGATAACCAGTGTAAAATGATGTTACCCAATACTTCCCAACAACACAATCCAACATTTTCCATTTTTATCCCCATCTCGCCAATGACGAGACGGAGGCACAGAAAGATGCCTGGAATCACAGAGCTTGTTAAGTGGCAAAGGGGATGACTTGGTACAATAGCAACAGAAAACTAAGATGGTAACTAATTTTTTTAAGACTTTTTTTTTTTTTAATTTTATTTATTTATTTGAGAGAGAGAGAGGGAGAGAGCACGAGTCAGGTGAGGGGCAGAGGAAGAAGCAGACTCCCTGCTGAGCAGGGAGCCCAATGCGGGGCTCGATCCCGGGACTCCAGGATCATGAGCTGAGCTGAAGGCTGATGCTTAACCGACTGAGCCATGGCACCCCAAGATGGCAACTAGCTTTCTAAACTGTTGCAGTGCCCCAGGCCCAATCCTTAGGCCCCCTCTCTGTCCCGTTTACACCCACTCCCTTGGAGATCTCATGCAATGTGATCATGGCCCCCAAATGTCTCACTTGGGCTGTCACTAGCCCTCTAAACTCAAGGTGGCACATCCTGGTTTTCTGCTCTGACATCTGGATGTCCAACCAACATCCCCACCTCAGTGGGACCAAAACCAAACTCCAGACGACACACACATACACATATTCCTTCTCCCACCTCTGCGGTGGTAGCTTTTGTTACCCAGCTGCTCCAGTCACTTGGAGTCCACTGCATGCCTATTTAACCATTAACAACAAAACAAAACACCGGACAATATCCAGTGCTGGTGAGGATGTGGAACAATGGGAAGTCTCATACTTTTCTGGAGGGAATTCAACATGGTTCGGTCACTTTTGGAGAAACCTGGCAGCTTCTCAAACGGTGAAGCATATGCTTACCATATGACCCAGCAACCCTACTCCGAGGGATTTACCCGGAGACCTCCTACGTGCACACAAAACCCTGTAAGTGAATGTTTACTGCAGCGGATCTGTTTACAGTCACCAAAAATGATCCAAATGTCCTCCCACGGGGAATGGATGAACAAACTCTGGTACATCCTACAACTTGCTGAACAGTATCCCACTGTAGGATGTACTAAAGCTTGTTTACACTCGCTTGGCAATAAAAAGGAATATTCAGGTACGCTGCAGGGACGGAGAGGGACCGATAGTTGCCGGCGGCGGGGGGAAGGGGTACCTAGAGACGAGGAACACAATCACTTTTTGGAGTGATAAAACTGTAGTATCTTGATGGTGGTGGTCTTTATACATAATTCTACACATTTCAAAATCGACAGAACTACACACCAAAAAGAGTACGTTCGCTATATGTAATTTTTTAATTAAAAAAAAACAAAAACAAAAACAAAAAAACGGGATGCCTGGGTGGCTCAGTCGTTAAGCGCCTGCCTTCGGCTCAGGTCGTGATCCCAGAGTTCTGGGATCGAGCCCTGCATGGGGCTCCCTGCTCAGTGGGGTGTCTGCTTCTCCCTCTCCCTCTGCCCCTACCCCCTGCTTGTGCTCTCTCGTCTCAAATAAATAAAATCTTTAAAGAAACAAAAACAAAAACAACCCTTGGACTGTTGATTCACCTGATTCACCTCTTTTCTCATACCCCAAACTCATCGACCCACAAATCCCACTGGCACTGCCTCCCAAAGACCACGGTCAACCACCTCTCAGCATCCCACGGCTCCGAGTGCAGGTCCGGCTACCGCGACCCCCAGCCTGCTGTACTAACCCCTTACTCTCCTCCTCCCCAGCAGTTAGCACAACTGGATCTTCTAAATTAGGTTTTGTCTCACTCTCTAGAGTACTGCTTCTAACACAATTCTCCACATGATAGAAGCGTTCTATACCTGCAGAGTCCAAAAAGGTCACTCTATCCATATGTGGCTTCACGTATTTGAAATGCAGCCACTGAGGAGCTGAGATTTTCATCTGTTTCTCATGAGCTTAAATTTAAATCTCTACATGGGGCTAGCTGCTACTATTAAGCGGTACAGGGCTAAAACGCTGAGTTCCACAAAGATAAGGATTTTGTCCATTTTGTTCAGCGATATGGCCCCAGGACCTAAAACGGTGCCTGGTACTGAATGCACTGGCCCATATGTATGCCTTTACTTAAAAATCAGGGTAACAGGGGCGCCTGGGTGGCGAAGGTGGTTGAGCTCCCAACTCTTGTTTTCGGCTCAGAGCACGATCTCAGGGTCGTGAGATTGAGCCCCACGTCTGCTCCACACTGGGCATGGAGCCTGCTTGGGACTCTCCCTCTCCCTCCACCCCTCCCCTGTCTCAGATAAATAAATCTTTTTAAAAAAATCAGGGTAACAAAAACATCATTACTAAAGAATTTAGGCTCCATAAGCAGGATCTTTCAAAATCCACAGGCCATGTCACAAGGAGCACGATATCAAAGGGTCTTTAAACAGTTTGAGGATGACCAGCCAAAAGGCTCAAGTCTTTTCCTTCTCATTAATAAAAGCTCACGTTTCCTGACCTGTCTGTTCCCTTGACCACCCTCCATCCGTGGAAAGTATTTTACACCATTCCCCTAAATATGCTACTCTCACCCTCTGAAGCTCAGAACAGCTCAGCATCACCCAAAAGACAATGAGGAAGCTGGGACAGGAGAAGGAAAGTGAGTAGTTCAGGGCCACACAGCCAGCCAATGGTGGATCCCAGAAACATAGAGGGCCAGTTCTAAGAACCTCACCTGGGATTACGTGTAAAATATTCCAGCCTGCTCCCAGACCTACTAATCAGAAGCTCTGGGAATAGAAGGGGGACCTGCAGGCTTAGCAAGCTCTCAGGGATCCTAAGATAAGATGAAATTAAGGTCTTGGGGTGCCTGGGTGGCTCAGTCATTGGGCAACTGCCTTCGGCTCAGGTCATGATCCCAGGGTCCTGGGATCGAGCCCCGCATCGGGCTCCCTGCTAGCCGGAGAGCCTGCTTCTCCCTCTCCCACTCCCCCTGCTTGTGTTCCTGCTCTCGCTCTCTCTCTCTCTGTCAAATAAATAAATAAAATCTTTAAAAAAAAAAAAAAGAAAGAAATTAAGGTCTTACTTAGACCCCACTGGCCTTTCCCTCATGCCTCCCTGAGGCTAAAAAGTCAGAGATTCAAACAGGATGAAATGGGGTTGGAGGCCAAGAAGTGATGTGTCCTTCATCCCACATCCTGCTGTCTCTCCTCAATGATTCCCCTCGGCTTTCAGATGCCAGCCCCCCTTTCCAAATGCTCATCTCTTCTCCCAGCCAAGTGCACCCCGCCCCCCCTTGCCTTATCCCTCAAGCCTACCCCTCTCCTAAGGACATCAATATCCTTTTCTCTCCGCTCCCCAAGCTCCTCTGGCCCTCCCTCCACCCCTTAGGGCAACGATAAGCCGAGACTTTTGAGTTACTCTCTCCAGGGCCCCTTCCCTTCCCAGGCCTTGGCCTCCCAGCACTGTGGTCCAACCCTACCTCCGCTCCGCCCCCCTCATCCGGCAACCACAAAGCCAGACCTCTCCTTATACAGAAGGGTCCCGACCTTTCCTAAGGCCTTGGCCTAGACCTGGACCAGACCACTGACCTCTCTGCCCCACCTCCGTCCAGAGGGATCCTCCCCCCACACCGTCTAAAGCCGACCCCACTTCTCCCTCTCCTTAAACCTTTCCCCGGGCCCGCCTCCTAGCGTCTGGCCCCGCCCGCTAACAAACTTTGCCCCGTCCCCACCCCAGGGGGGGGTGCCCACCTCCTGCCCAGGCGCGCCCCCAGTCCAGCTGTAGCTCCCTCCTCCCATTTGCAGCTATTGTACTCCCCAGATGTGCATTCTGGTTCTTGCCTGTCTCCCCGACCACCCAATTTCCGATGGCCCCGCCCACCGAGCCCCCGGGGGACTTCCGTGACCACGCCCCTCGTGGTAGCCCCGCCTCCCAGGCCTCCCCTCAAACCCTGTCGGGTCCTACTGACTCTGGCCCTCGACTACCCTCTACCTGGCCCTCTCCTTCTGGCGGACGCCCCCCGGTGCCCCGTAGGGACCCGCTGCCGGCGCTCTCCCTTCCCCGCCGCTCTCTCGGCCGCCTGAGCGTCCCTCACGCCCGCTCCCCTGCAGCCGACCGACCCGGCGGAGCCGTGGGCCCGGAGCGTACGACACGCGCGCCACCCCCCAGTTTCCCAGCCCCGCGTCGGCGGCCCCACTTGCCTCTCGCCAGCCCCGCGTGCCACTGTCCTGCGCGTCACACCCGGAACCGCTCGGCGCCCGACCGCAGCCCTCACTTCGCGCCACGGAATTCGCGCGCAGACTTTGGCGGGCGGGGGCGGGGCCGTAACGAGGGGCGGGGCCCGGGCGTCGCCCGCGCCGCCGCTGCCTCCCGGAGGACGCTGGGAGTCGTAGTCTCCCGGACGGGAGGCTACGAGGAAAGGGGTGAAGTAGGGTGAGCCCTCCCGCAGGGCACTGTGGGAAACGGTCCGCGCCTTCCCTCGCTCTGGGTGGGCGGGTGTAGCTGCGGGTCTGAGAAGTGACTGGCGGGGAGAGAGGGAGATTCGGTGGAAGCCGCTGCGCGAGGCACGGCGGGAAGAGAGGCGGGAGGCCGCGCGGGGCATCCCGGGAGCAAGGGCCGGGCCTGGCCTCGGCGCGGAGCATTGTGGGAGGTGGACGCCGCTCCGGGGCGGGTAGGTGAGTGGGGAGGGGCGGGAAGGGTGCACATCTGGGGGAGGGGAGAGGCACAGCTGGGTGGGACAGCGGAGATGGGAGGGCCCGCAGCAGGAGGGGCTGGGAGGGCTTGGGGAGGCGGAAGCGGGTTGGGAGGGGCTGCACGGGGGCGGGGGGGAGGCGCAGCTGGACGTGGGGGAGCATCTGGGGTGATGAAGCCCATCTGAGGACGAGGGGCCATGTCTAGAACCAGAATGCACATCTGGGGAGTACAATAGCTGCAAATGGGAGGAGGGAGCTACAGCTGGACTGGGGGGCGCGTCTGGGCAGGAGGTGGGCACAGACAAGTATTGGTGACACTTCTGAGAATTGGCCACAAGTGAATGAGGCACACACTTGTGGGCGAAAAGTACATATTGGATGTGAGAAGGACATCTGGATATGGGAGCCTCTCGGAGGTAGGGGCTACAGCTGGATGTGACGACCCATGGGGTCACATCTGGGGCAACAGCTTTATATCGGAGACACATCCAGGGAGGAGGGAGCCACAGGTGCGTGAAGAATATGACTGGGGCTGAGGGGTCCATGACTGGATGCGGGAGCACATCTGGACATAGAACATCTTTAGAAGAGGGCAAAAATGGATGTGAGTTACAGCCAAGTGTAGACACGTAGAAGGGGGGTTTCATATGAATGGGGGCATTAGAGGTTATGGCCAAGTATAGGAGATATATCCGGAGGGGGGAGGAGGTCTTAGCTGGAAGTTGGGAATACATTGGAGGTGTCCACCACTGAACTTAAGGGTTATATTTTGGGAGAGGGACCCCAACTGTACCTAGGGACACATCTACAGAGGGGGCCAGAGCTGAAATCAGGGATCAGGATGACAGGCTCCAGCTGTCCCAGGAATAATGCAGAAATGGGAGAAAGCCAAAGATGGAGTGTAGATTCATATCTAGATATTAACGGGGGTTCATCCCGCCCTGGGCCCCACCTAGAAAGAGGCACCAGGACCAAAGAGGCAGGCGGAAAATGGAGGAAGTGGGATACCCCTGGTGGGGATGGGTCTGATATCCACATGACCTCCCTTCCACTCAGGCGCCCCAGGATGGAGTCCCCACCCAGCACGGCGGGGCAGGAGGAGCAGGAGCTGCGGGAGCGTGCCTTCTTCTCATGGGCCGAGTTCAGCCGCTTCTTCGACGCGTGGTGCCAGCAGCGGCTGGCGCTCTTCTTCGTCAAGAGCTCCATGCACCTGGCGCGCTGCCGCTGGGCCAGCGCGCCCCCGCTCTACACGCTCATCGACGTGCTCAAGTACAGCTACGTGCGGCTCGTGTGCAAGGACGTGCGCGCGCCCAGCCGGCCCACCGTGGGGTGCGTGAGCTGAGCCGTGCCCTGCTGGGGGGTGCTGGGGGGGAGGGGGAGGAGTAGGCAGAGAGCCCCCCACCAAGAGATGGGGAGGGAGAGATGCCTACCAAAATAGCTAAGTACACCTTGCAGAGAAGCCAAGACAGTCCCAGAGAAAGGCAGACAGCCAGTGAGCTGGAAGTACAAAGGCATGCACAGTGAGTGACAGGGCAGGCTCCAATTACAGACTTTAATAGGGACTTAGAGGCAGAGAGTGAGATGGACACATTGGAGAAAGCCAAAAAAAAAAAAAAAAAAGACAATATTCCAGAAACATGGAGACATGGAGCCAGAGACTCCAGCCAGAACCAGAAAAATGGGTGAGAGCCAGGTTTGGGACACCTACAAAGAGGTCAGAGACAGAGCTGCAGAGTAAACCACAGGACAAAGAGAGAAAGACCCATCTGTTGATTCAGTAAATACAGGGCCAGGTCCCACATGGGGGCTAAAGATACTTCATTGGGGTGAGAAGGTGTTGAGCAGGATAGACAAATCCCCTGCCCTCCTGGCATGTTCAGACTGAACAGGAAGGCTGACATTATATGAACAAGCTCACAAATAAGCTCCCTATAAGTGTAACACTACAAGGGGCAAATGAAAAATCCATGAGAGAGCTAGGAGATACACTCAGCTGGCCAAGGAAGTTTTAATCGCACCCCCCCCCCCCCACTCTTAAACCAGAGCCCTCTCCATAAAATGTTCGGTTTCCGGCTTTTCTTGAAACATGGGAAGAGGCTGAGCCCACGTTCTTGTGTGGCAGACGGCCACTGCAGTTAGATGGGGCATTGGCGCTCAGGTTTGCCCCAGACCCCACCGCTCCCTGTTACCTCACACTTAGCCCTGCCACTTCCGTGTTTCGCCTGCCTGGTCTCTATAGGTGCTCATGAGTTTCAGACCCTTGGTTGGAGAGCCATGGGCAAGAACGGGGCGCTTAAAATCAGGCTCTGCCTTCAGGCCACTTGAGACTGGCCCCAGCACTTCCGGGGTGGGTGTCTTTGGGCAACAGAAATCACATCTCTGAGTGGGGTTTCTCCTCTCTGAAATGGGGTTCTCGCAGAGCTGTTGGAAGGTTACCGTGAGACCAAGCACAGGGAGGCACTTCCCCGGTGCCTGGAACGTGGGGCGGCTGGGTAAATGACAGCTGTTCTGCAAGTCAAGAGCACAAACTCGGGAGCCGCCAGGCTTGCCTCAAGCCCCAGGCCTGCTGGGATTAGCCAGGGACACTGAGCAAGTGACATCACCTTTCTGGGTCTCAGTTTCCTGACTTGGAAAATGGAGGAAGTGATGGTAATGACCGATCCCAGGTTTTGTGAGGATTAAATGAGCTGATACATGCAAATCGCCCTTCGAACAGAGATTCTCGCCGTAGTCACTGAAACATTTATTGAGAGATTACTGTTCTTGGTAGTTTACTCCCTGCTTATCTAGAAACAGAGACTCAGAGGTCAGGAAGCAGAACAGGATCAAACACACACATCATCACAGAGAAATCTAGAACGTTTGAGCTTGTGAGTGGCTTAGGCCCAATCTGGACTCTCTCTTTGTTAACAAAACCCAATTCGAAGTAACAAACACTTATTGAGCACCTACTGTGTGCATGCTCTTTGCTGGGCATTTGGAGCCTGCTGCTCTTGAGCAGCTGAGAACCTAATAGAGGAGAAAAAGACCAAAAAAAAAAAAAAATTGGAAATCAGGGCTCACAATTGTGAGAGAGAAGAAGTTAGAGAGTGGGAGGGAGGAGGAAAAAGAGGAGTGGTCAGCTCAGCTCCACCTGAGAGCTTACAGGGTGCTTCTGGAAGGCTTCCTGGAAGAGGTGACCAGTAAATGGAAACTTGAAGGATTCTCTTTGTTTATACATTTATATATGTATGTATTTGACTTAAACACATGGCACTTGCTATGTGCAGGCACTGTCCCCAGTGCTCTGCAATTATCAGAGGGAGACAGGAGGGGCTGAGAGCAGGGGCAGCTCTGGGGTAGGATGATCCCTCCCGGGGCCTTGTCGGGGACAGACTGGAGGAGAGAGACGGGAGGCCAGCCAGGAGGCTGGGGCCAAGGGGCCTGAGAACACACCTCAGAGCTTTCTCCCTGGCCACTCCAGCCCCCTTCCCCAGACGTTGCCCTGCAACCTCCCCCAAATCCCCATCCCGCCTCTTCCCCCTCCGGCTCCAGCCCTCTGCTCTGCACAACCCCCAGCCTCTCTCAGCGCTTCCCTCTCTAGAATACACACACCAGCCTTTGAAAACACAAAGAGCTTGAGAACCTGAAAGATCAAGAAAAAATGGGTACATGGAGAGCAAAACAGCTCAAAGTGATGGTACTTTTAGAAGAAGAAAAATGGGGGAAATAGCAGGCTCGTTTTTATTAAGTGCTTACTGTGCACCAGCCCCTTGTCTAACTATTTTGCATAACATAATCCTCTTCTGTACTCTCGATGAACCTACGAGGTGGTATTCTTATTAGCCCTAATTGCTACATGAGAAAATGAGCACAGAGAGGTAAAAGGAATTTCCCAAGATAACCCAGCTGCCAAGAGGGGGAAACCAGGATGAGGACCCACACAGTTTGACCACAAAGCCCATGTTTTTGGTCCCCTCTCTCTTCCCTCCCCTACCCCTCGTCTTTATTTCAATCATAGATTATTGATATGAGAGTCAAATGTGGTCCTAGGTGCCATGCTGTTTGTCCATCCAAGAGCTTTGTTTCAAGCACCTGCTATGTGCAAGGGTGAATGTGTTTTTAGATCACGGGAGTTTCAGTGGAAGAGCACCCCATTCAGTGAAGAGCATGCATTACAGATGGGCATCCATCAGATCCTCACCCCAATGTGTGATGAAATCTGCCTGGGGATGGTCAGAGAAGGCTTCCTGGAGGAGGTGACGCTGCTTCTGAGTTGTGAAGGAGGAATAGGAGCTAACTAGAGGAAAAGAAGGGAGAAGGATGTTTCATGAAGAAGGAAAGAACTGAGTAGGGTTGCTGGCAGTGGGAATGGGGAAACGTGGATGGTCTGATGAGTTTTAAGGCATGATAGGCAGGCCTGGGTGCTGAGTGGCCTGATGTAATGGGCGCAGTGCCTGGGTGCCTGGGGTTCCTACAACGAGATTCTGTCATTCCTCATCATCTATTTACCGAGCGCCTCCCAGGGGCCAGGGGCTGTTCTTAGTGCTGGGACCATAGCAGTAGGCAAAACAGATTCCTGCCCACATGGAGTTCACATGTAGAGGTGGGTGGCATTCTTCTCCCCAGCTGGGTGTAGAGAAATGCAAAAATAGTGTGCTGAGGCCACAGTAGACAGTTATGTGAGGTACAGGGACCCCAGGGGATGTGCTATTCTCTGGCAAGATGCACAGCTTCCCAGAGGTGTGGCCTCCCCTGAGTGGGGGCTTGTTCTAAAGGCTGAACCAAAAGAGTCAGCCAAAAGAGGCCAGGCCAGAGAGTTTCACAAGAGCCCGCGAGTTAGCCAGGGGAAACGTGTCAGGTAGAGCCCTGTGAACGGGCCACGGTTTTGGTAAATCAAAAATGGCTGCATGTCGGAAATGTCTTTTGGTTCCACCTAACACCTCTAGGGTGGCTCCACATTTGTATTTTATTTATAATGATTTGGAGACTTAGACTTTTTCTAATTTCGTGTTATTTTTGTTGCTTTAAATAAGGCAAAAAGTCTCAAGCTTTTTATGTAGATTTAAAAAATCTAGCAGGCTCCTGGTTTTCCTTTACCTCCTGCATGGAGCAGAAAAGGGACGTGTCAAGGATCCCCTTCTGGTTTAACAAAGACAGTTCTTAAGTATTTATACTGGAGAGTGTCGGGGTAGGTTCTGGGGAGGCTCACCCTTCTCTGGGGCCATTTGGAAACAATTTAGGAGCATTTTAGGGCATGCTACTCATTTACCGCCTGTGAGTCACCCTTCTTAATTACTTGCCAAGCCCTGGACAATCTATGTTACAAGGGCTGACAAGCTGTGAGGACCTTGGGCCAAATCCACCCTGCAGCTGTGTTTTGGTTTTTTGTTTGTTTGTTTTAAGATTTTATTTTATTTATTTGACAGAGAGAGACACAGCGAGAGAGGGAACACAAGCAGGGGCGAGTGGGAGAGGGAGAAGCAGGCTTCCCGCAGAGCAGGGAGCCCGATGCGATGCGGGGCTCTATCCCAGGACCCTGGGATCATGACCTGAGCTGAAGGCAGACGCTTAACGACTGAGCCACCCAGGCGCCCCTGCAGCTGTGTTTTGTAAATAAAGTTTTATTGGAACACAGCCAAGCCCATGCATTGACATAGCATCTATGGCTGTTTTCACAGTATAGCAACAGAGTCTGTTTACCGTCTGTCCTTTTGCAGAAAAAGAGTGCCAATCCCTGCTCTATGAACATAAGCCTCCTACGCAAAATGCCAATATCATTCCTCATGGAGAAACACGGAACCTCCTTTCAGAAAGCAGATGTCAATAATAAGTATTATTATCATGGAAATGCACCCTGATTCCCCTCTTCCCCCCCCCCCCCGCCCCCGCATTCTCTTTCATTTTTTACAATGCTGGTTGTAGCTCCCTGATCGATTTCAGCTAATGGGTGGGCCATGCCCTGCAGCTTCAGGGCCTCTGTCCTAGACAGGCTCTTGCTCACACACAGACAGATAAAAGAGTTGGGTGTCATCAAAGCGTTGTTTGTAAAAAGGGAGGAGAGGAGACAACATGCAGTTGGCAGAGGGGGCACCTGGCTGGCTCAGTCGGTTGAGCATGCGACTTTTGATCTCGGGGTTGTGAGTTCGAGCTCCACCTTGGCTATAGAGATGACTTAAATAAAATCTTAAAAAAAGAAAAAAAACCACCATACAGTTGGCAGAGTTGCAAGTGGCATATTAGGCAGCAAAAGGAATGAACCAATGCTGAAAAGCTGATGAGTGAGAAAGCAAGTTGCAAGAGTATATAGAGAGAGTGGGGTTAGTTTCCCATTGCTATTATAACAAAGTATCACAAATGTGGTGGCTTAAAACAATGCAAATGGGTGATCTTAGAGCTCTGAGGGTCATCAGTCCAGCACCAGTCTCACGGGGCTAAAATCGAGGTGTCTGCAAGGCTGGTTCCTTCTGGAGGCTCTAAGGGAGAATCTTCGAGAGGCGCCGGCATTCCTGGCTTGTAGCCTCTCCTAGGCTTGCTGCCCCTCCAGCAGAGAAGCATCTTTCTCTCTCTCTCTCTCTCTCTCTGACTTTGACTTGCCTCTCTGGCTTCTTGCTTCTGTCTTCCCCTTATAAGGACTCTTGGGGGTACACTGAGCCCACCTGGATAATCCAGGATCATCTCCTCATCTCAAGACCCTTAATTTAATCATATCTGCAAAGTCCCTTTTGCAGTGCACGGCAATGTTTGCACAGCTCCAGCAACTAGGACGTGAACATCCTTGAGGGGCTCTTCTGCCTACCATACGCTAGAAAGAAAAAGTTTCCTAAGTAAACTTTTTAAAAGCGTAACACACATGAAGAAAAGCACACGCATCATAATGTATGCAACTCAGTGAATTTCCCCCAAACAAAATGCCCATGTAACCAATACCCAGAACAAGGGAATACACGTGCCCAGTGCCAACCTCCCCATAGTGTTAACCACTCAAGGGTAACCACTCCCCGGTCTCCTAACAGCAGAGGCCACCTTTGCCTCTTATGGAACTTGCGATAAACCCGACACGCGGTGGCTTGTCATCTTTCACACAGCGGATCTGCGAGATCCGACCACGTTGCTGGCAGCAGTAATGGCTTGTCCATTCTTACTGTTGGTCAGGGTCGTATTTGAGGATATAGCCTTACTTATTTTCCTGCCCTCCTGGTGGATGTCGGGTTGTTTCAAATACCTGGCTGATATGAACAGGGCTGCTGTGAACATTCTAGTACAATCTTTGGGTGCCCATCTTCAGGCATTTGTCTTGAGTGGAAATACTGGGTCACGGGGAGACACGTGATCCGCATTAACAGATACTGTCACACGGTGACAAGTGACAAGTAAACTCCGATCGACGAGAAGTTAAGTGTGGCGCTTTCTCCACATCCTGGTCTGTGCTTTTATTTGGTCATTCTGGCGGTGGGTAGTGGCATTTCCTGGGGCTTTTCATTCGTATTCGCTAGATGACTGATGAGTTTGAGCACCTTTCTGTGTATACGAGCTTTTAAAACCTGGGAACCTACCTTCCACTGTTTATGGGTACCCAAAAACACACAGGAAAGGCTAGATACCCAATTTGGGAAGTGGCTACTTTGGGGGACCGAGGAGGACTTTGGGGGGACAGAGTCCCCAGAGGCCCTCAACTTGCCATGCTGGTCTTGCCAAATGTGAAGTGGATACAGGAGTCTCTGAAGTGTTTTATTTCTTACAGTTGTTTGAGGTAAATAAAATATCCCTTCGCTTTTGATAGAGACGGGGCGGTAGGCACAGAGGGGCAGCCAACACGGGGGCTGGCTACGTTGCAGACACAGTTAAGTGCTGTCCATACATCCACTCTTTCAATCCTCACAACAACCCCAGGAGAAAGGTCTGGTGCCGATGATCTCCCTTTCAACATAGGAGGAAACTGAGGCACAGAGGCTTGAAGGGACTTGCCCGAGGTCACGCAGCTGACAGATTCGGAAGGCCCTCTCTCTTCTCGATGCTTGCAACAGCCCTTAATTTTAGAGGAAATAATAATTAAAAAGGAAGAGAGAGAGAGAGCAGGAGGACGAGGGCAGAGGGTGATGTGACGGCGGCGGTGGTCGTTCTCCCGCAGGCCCCCCCAGCCCGGCTGCCCGGCCTTCATCATCGTCAAGCTGAGCCCGCTGCGGGACCGCCTCGTGGTGACGGAGTGCCAGCTGACCCACTCGCACCCGGCCTGCCCGCTCGAGTTCGCCTACTACTTCCGCCCGGGCCACCTGCTGGCCAACGCCTGCCTGCCGGTGCGCACCACCAACAAGATCTCCAAGCAGTTCGTGGCGCCGGCCGACGTGCACCGCCTGCTCTCCTACTGCAAGGGCCGCGACCACGGCGTCCTGGACGCCCTGCACGTGCTCGAGGGGCTCTTCCGCACCGACCCCGAGGCCAAGGTGGGGTCTCGGGAGAGGCAGGCGGGGGCGGGGGAGAGCCCCGCCCGAGCCTCACGGGTCATTCATTCATTCATTCATTCATCCGCCCACTCATCCATTCGCTCCTTTCATCCTTCCCCCTCCCCCCCATTCGGTCATTCACTAAGTGCCCACTGCGGCCTGGAGGGGGCCGCAGCCTGCCAGACACCCGTGGTCCCCGCCCGCAGGGACCCCTTGGGGGTGCTGCACGCCCGGTAGGGTAGCCCCTGGCCACACGTGACTGTTGAGCACTCGCAATGTGGCCAGTAGGACCGAGGAACCGAATTTTAAATTTTATTTCACCTTAACTCCTTGAAATTTAAAGAGCCACTCCTGGCTATTGGCTACCTTGCAGAGGAAGCTGCTAGAATCACCTTGCAGTTGTAGTGGGGGACACCAACAAGAGACAGACACACGCAACTGTGATAAAATGTCAGGAGGGTTGGGGCGAGGAAGAAGAGGTGACAGAAAGTGCCATGTAGAAAAACCGAACCACACACATAGAAAATGCGCAGATGAGAAGTGCATAGTTGGAGGAATGTCCACCAAGTGAAAACAGCCCTTCCCCACCACTCAGATCAAGACTCAGAAGAGAGGGTCACCTTTGTCACCTAAGGAGATGGAGTGAGGAGTAGGGCCAAGGAGAAGAGGGTGAGGACATGGAGAGGGGCAGTTAGTTGTAAGGGTGCTATTTTAATTTATTTTTTTTTTAAAGATGTTACTTATTTATGTGAGAGAGCACAAACCGGGGGGGAGAGGCGGAGGGAGAGGGAGAGGGAGACGCAGGTTTCCTGCTGAGCGGGGGACCCAATGCGAGACTCCATCCCAGGACCCTGGGATCATGACCTGAGCCGGAGGCAGATGCTCAATCGACTGAGCCACCCAGGTGCCCCTGTAAGGGTACAATTTTAATCTGAGTGGTCAGGGAAGATCTCGCTAAGGAAATGCTGGTGAAGCAGAGGAGGCAGAATGGAGGCAGGAGACCCCCATTCTATCTTTAGAGGGACAGGAGTTCCAGGCAGAAGGAATAGCCAGTGCAAAGGTTCAGAGGCTGGAGCACTCCCACTGTTCCTCCAAGAGGAATCTTTCTGCTGCTTTCATCCAACTTCAGAGCTGGGGTGGATGTGCAGGGAGGAAGTGGAGGGAGGGGAGAAACTAGGTTCTCCCCCTGGCTGTGCTTTTCTCTTACGTATGGGAGAATCCCAACCCCGGGTAGTGGTGCAGTGTGAACCCACTCTCCAGAATCAGGTCCAGAGCACTCCCCCCACCTCCATCTCATGCTCAGGAACCAGCCGTGATTCAAGCCACCAACACAAACCCAGCCCTCTATCCACATATCATATCGATCATTTTAGTTCACGTTATCAAGCACTGACTAGGTGCCAAGCACTACCCTAAGTGCTTGGCGTGTTATAATTCATTTAAATCGCACCAAAGCGTGTTGAGGAAGGAGGCCACCATTCTCCCTTCCATTTTATAGACAAGGAAACTGAAGCACAGAGAGGTCAAGGAATTGGCCCGGGGTCACACAGCTACTTAATGATGGAGCTGGACTTCAGACCTACACAGTCTGGATCCAGGGCCGTGCTCTTCACTGCTCGGCTATTCCCCAGTTTAGAAATGAGGCTCGGGCCCCTTCCCATCAGGGCTAGCCTCCGGAGAGCTGAGGGTCCCAACCAAGTCAGTTTACTGCTCTGTAAAACGGGGCTACACATGCCACTGGTCTTCGCTGAGCTATTCAGTTCTCCACTGTCCACCGTCAAATAAATAAGCCTTGGCTGTCTTCCCCGCAGACACCTATGTAGGGCTGCCCCCGTGAGAAGCCGCTCATCGACAAACAAAAGCCTTCAAGGTCAAGGGATTGTCCTTTTAACTTCCAGTTTGGAGGCTGCCATAGAATCCAGGCTAAACCAAGGTTGCCTCCTGGGTCCGTCTTTGGGTCCACCTTAATCCTTTTAAAGGAAACAAGGAAGGAGTTCCTGAACCAAGAGAGAGACCAGTGAAAGGATTATTCCTTTTTTTTTTTTTTAAGATTTTATTTATTTATTTGACAGAGAGAGACACAGCGAGAGAGGGAACACAAGCAGGGGGAGTGGGAGAGGGAGAAGCAGGCTTCCCACTGAGCAGGGAGCCCGATGCGGGGCTCGATCCCAGGACCCCGGGATCAGGACCTGAGCCGAAGGCAGACGCTTAACGACTGAGCCACCCAGGCGCCCCTCCTTTTTTTTTTCAACATTTAAATATTGACTTTTTGAATACGTAACACGTTCACATGCTTCTAAATCCAAAAGGTACGAAGTTTCAAAAGGTGAAAAGTCCCCTTGTCACCTCCTGTCCCTCAGGTCCCCTCCTCAGAGGCCACCAGAGTATCTGTTCTTCATACATCTTTCTATTCTATGGCTCTGGGCTACCGGGGGGAACTTTCTATGATGATAGAAATGACCTGTGTCCCCTGGACTCATGTGGCTCTCAAGCATCCACAATGTGGCCAATATGATGGAGGAACTGGATTTTTAATTTAATTAATCGCAATTTAAACAGCCACTGGCTTCACACTGAACAGCCCCACCCCATAGGTATACAGGGAAATTTGTCTTTCATTTTCATTTTATTTCCACTTGCCCCCCTCCTCCAGCATATTAGACATACTTTTTTTTTTGCATTTTGCCTTAGATGTTGGGGCTGGCCACGTGTCAGCATCTTTCGTTTCTTCCTCTGGGGCTGGTCATCTTTAACTTCTTGCCTGCGGGGGTAAGGGCCAGGCTGCCAGCTTCTGGGAGCCACATGGGGGAAGAGCGCTGGGGACCTGGCTTTGGGGCAGCAAGATGCATGGACACCCTGTCCCTCATCAGATGGACCCGTTGTCCCCAAGGCCAGCAGCCCTTCCTTTTTTTTTTTTAAGATTTTTATTTATTTATTTGAGAGAGAGAGAACATGCCCATGAGCATCGGGGAGGGGCAGAGGGAGAAGCAAGCTCTCCGCTGAGCGGGGAGCCCAATGCGGGACTCGATCCCAGGACCCTGGGATCATGACCTGAGCCAAACGCAGACGCTTAACCGACTGAGCTACCCAGGCTCCCCGGCCAGTGGCCCTTTCTATTCTACCCTTTTCACAGAATAAACCTCCAGCCACCTGGGAGTGAGAGGAAACTTGACCTTAGAGGTCTACCTGCTTCTTAAACAGCCATCGACTTGTCTATTTTAACCTCCCCGCACTGCCTAGTGCTGCCAATTCCTTTTGAAGATGCTACTATCCGTCCTCAGCATTTTGCAGTTGCTGGCTCAGGAATGATGGGGTTCAGGGTTTGGCTTTTGTTTTGCAGGGGGTGGGGGGTGGGGAGTGGCCATCTTGTCCAAATGCTTGCCGGCTTCCCAAATTTGGTTCCTGTTGTCTCCTTTCCTATTGCTCCTGTCTTTAAAAAAAAAAAAAAAAAAAAAGTCCTTTTCTATGGAAACCTCTACTTGAGGTTCAGGGAAGATAAAGTTAGAGTCTGGCCAACCTGTCACCTTTACATGGCAGTTTCGGGTGGCTCTTTTCAGTCATGAGATATATTGAACGAGTTCTGTATTATTACTATGTTAGGATAATAATTCTTTATCTGGTCCCAAGACGAGGCTAAGCAACAACCAGATATTATGCTCTCTGCTTCCCAGCAGTCTCATGTAGGAGGGATGACTTTGTTTTTTGGTTTGGTTTGGGTTTTTTGGTTTTTGGGCGTTCTTTTGTAGTTGCTGCTTTGTTTTTGTTTGTTTCTGTTTTGGAGGGGTTACTTTGAAAAGCTGAATGCCTGGGACCCCCTGAGTGTCGGTGACCCACTTGGTCCTGGGAGGGGGTCCAACAAGACTAGTGTACCCAAAGGCCACTGCCACAGTTTGTGGGCAAGACTGAGTAGCTGCTTCAACGAGGGAGGTGTTAAGACCTTTTATAATCTGCCCCGAGGCTGCGATGATGTGCTGCGGTGTTAGTTACATCTCCATCGCCTCGTTTGTGGCAGGCTCTAGGGTAATCGGCAAGCTTTCTGGGCAGAGATGGAGCTTGCACAGAGATGTTGGACCTTCTGTCATGGGTGTGCTTCGCCTTCTGAGAAGGAGGACCGTTGATCTGAATGTGCCACTTTTATGAATAGTGAAAGGTAAACTGGTACAGTCACAGTGGAGGCAACTGGGCAATGTCTATCAAAATGAGCACTTGGGCCCCTCTCCCACTGCTGGGAATTTATGCTTCACAGGTGCGGGTGACTTAGAAGGTTAATCACCTATTTTCTGGGTCCTAGTGTAACAGCTAGAAACTGGTTTTATTTATCTTGTGAGGTGCCAAGAGCTTTCTCTACATTCCAGCTGTGCCGTTTACTGGCCGTGGGACATCCAACAAGGTGCGACAAGTTACTTCTCCAAGCCTTAGTTTGTTCGTCTGTAGAACGGGGATAAGAATAGGTACTACTTCATAGGGTTGTTGTGGGAGGATTAAGTGTGTGTATGTGCGTGTCTGTGTGAAAACAGTTAAGTAGGAAGCCCTGTATGGGTAGCTATTTAGGTATTATTTTTATTCCCTCAAGTTTTTCTTCGGGCCAGTCTGGAGAATAGTACCGTTCCGATCACATGGAAACAGGGGTGTGGATGGAGAGCGTTTCGTGGCGTGGTTTCTGATGTTCACATTTGTGGAATCCACCATCTGTGGTTGACACATCCCAGTGTCACCGATTTGTGTGTCTGAGGTGACACCTGCCCTCAGGTGAGCCCTCATATCTGCCAGCCACCTGCCTTTGAATCAGGCCTGTGGGATCACTTTTGTGAAGGCCAAGGGGGTACAGCGGTCAGGAGCACAGACTCCAGGCCCAAGTGGCCGTGGGTTCAAATTCCAGCCCTGCCACTTACTACCTGCGAGTGTACGCCTCTCAGCTGAAGGTTGTGCGACTGGACTGTTCCTGGAGCCTCAGCCAGTCCAACAGGGCAGGACTCAGGCCTGCCTCCGTCCCTCTTCTCTCTTCAAGGTCACACACAGCGGCCCCCAAGAGGCTCTCAGTCAACGCTGCTTAATGAACTAATGGCTGGGCAAGAAAAGCTTCCGTGCCCTCTTTAGAAAGAAAACCGCAGGTCAGAAATCGAAATTATCCCTTAAAGAATGGAAGTCGGCTTCTAACTCATCAGGGGCTTGCCTGCTCTGGAAAAGTCTCGAGCCACATACATTTTGCTGTATTTCCTTTTCCTACTCCTGACTCCCCAGAAGAAACAGACGCGAACTCAAGACTATAGAAACGTGTCACTCTTTTTGTTATACTTAGGACTACTTTTATCTTGGCGGTAATTTCTCCACTAGTGCTGTCTAAAGGAACTTTCTGTGATGGTGCCAATGTCCTGTATATGCAGCATTCAGGAGAGGAGTCTCTAGCCCCGTGTGAAATAGGACTAGTGCGACCAATGAACTGAATTTTTCTAGGTTGTCAAATATTAATTAATTTAAATGTAAAGACGGGATGCCTGGGTGGTTCAGTTGGTTAACCGTCTGCCTTCTGCTCAGGTTGTGATCCCAGGGTCCTGGGATCGAGCCCGCATCGGGCTCCCTGCTCAGCGGGGAGCCCGCCTCTCCCTCTGCCCCTCCCCCTGCTTGTGCGTGCACGCTCTCTCTCCGACAAATAAATAAAATCTTTTTTAAAAATTTAAACGTAAATAGCTACATGGGGCTAAGGCGACCAGCTTGGACAGAGCAGTTCTAGATTGAGACATTAGCAGAGATAAATTAAAGTAATCGTAGGTGTAAAAATTCATGATGGTTGGAAAAAAATCATAGTGGGATAGTAACTAATCCAGTGGTAGGTTTTCTAGGCTTTTTCATAAAATATAGTGAATTCTAATACGAGTTAAGATGCTGAATATAGAATTTCTGGGGCGGGAAAGCAATTTACTTGTTTTTTTGGAACTCTACTAGTCCTTTCTTTTTTTTTAATTAGAGGATTTTTTTTTCTTTCCCCTTGAAAGCTGAGAATGATGCAGTGCTTTTTTTTTTTTCCTTAAGATTTATGGATTCATTTTAAAGAGAAAGAGCATGAGAGAGTGCAAGCAGGGGAAAGGGCAAAGGGAGAGGGAGAATCTCCATCAGACTCCCCACTAAGCGGGGAGACTTACTCGCGGCTCAATCTCACAACCCCGAGATCATGACCTGAGCCAAAATCAAGAGTCGGACGCTTAGCCGACTGAGCCACCCAGGTGCTCTGATGCAGTGCTTTTCAACCATCTGGTAGGATGAGGTTGGATGATGGCAGAATGGTTTGTGGCGAGATCCGTGCTTACATGATTCAGATCCTGGTTGTGCAGCTGCGGGCCAGCCCTGACAGGGACCAGCAGAAGGAGTCCAATCGCCACCTGCCTGCCCCATTCAGTGGTTTTCATGCATGATGATGCCAGAGAGGCTGAGGTCAAGGAGGATGAGAGGGACAGAAGATGAGGTCCACGAGCCTGATGGCCCAGCCCACAGCGTGGTGGGAAATCTGGGTGGTCCTTGAAGTGGGATGCGAAGTCCCAGGAGAGGAAAGGTTTTCAGCCAGGGGAGGGGGTGATCTGATCAGAAGTTTTGAAAATGAAATGGAGATGGGGCTGGTTGGGGGGCAGTGGGAATCAAGTGTGGCTCTGGGCTGCCAATCTCCAGGGACACTGGAGACGTCCAATGGGCCATGTTCCTGCCGAGGCAGTTCAGTAGATGGATCTAGAGCCTGGAGATACAGAACTGGGAGTTATCAGCTGAGAGATGAGGAAGGCCGTGTGACCAGATGAGATCACCTTGGCAGAGCCTAGAGACAGGAAAGAGGAGAAGAGAAGCCAGGACGGGCTCTGCGGCTCAGCAACATTTAGAAGTGGAGCAGAGGTGGAAGAGGACAAGCAAAGGATACCACATGGGAGATGCCTGGGAGGAAGGAAGACAGCCAGGAGTTTCCAGGGTGACAGAAGCCAAGAGAGATCAAAAAGGGGGCAGGCTCCCTGTACTCAGTGCTGCTGAGAGATAAGTAAGACAGAAATAATAGCGGGATTAGATACGCACCAAGCTTTGGACACAAATGATCTCATTTTAGCCTCTCCATGGCCGTGGTCGATAGACATTACCTCAATTTTGCAGCCAAGGAAAGTGAGACTCAGGCCAGGGTCCCCACAGCTAGTAAGAGACAAAGTGAAGATTCAAAATTAGACTCTTCCCTGGACTCCAGAGACATGGCGAGGGGATATTGCCGCACACTGATGAATGCATTCATTCAGGATGTATCGAGCCGTGACTGTGGGTGCCATTCCAAACATTGGGAATGCAAAACACAACATCCTTAACCTTGTGGCGCTTCCATCTTAGGAAGGGCAAACAGACGATAAGCAAATCAGCAAATAAAGAGGTGACATGCTCCAGGGTGGTCAAGTGCCATGGCCAACAGTGGCTAGAGAGAGCTGGGGTATTTGCTTAGAAGCGATGGTCAGGGCGGACCTTTATGAGGACATGATCTTTGAGCAGGGGTGATAATGGTAGTAATGATGAACGCTTTGAGAGCACTTACTATTGGTTGAACATTAATATATTTGTGCCAGGCAGCCAGGAGTTTCCAGGGTGACAGAAGCCAAGAGGGATCAAAAAGGGGGCATTAAGGGCGCCTGGGTGGCTCAGTTGGTTAAGCGACTGCCTTCGGCTCAGGTCATGATTCTGGAGTCCCGGGATCGAGAACCGCATCGGGCTCCCTGCTCGGCAGGGAGTCTGCTTCTCCCTCTGACCCTCCCCCCTCTCATGCTCTCTCTCTCTCTCATTCTCTCTCTCTCAAATAAATAAATAAAATCTTAAAAAAAAAAAAAGGGAGGGGGGAGCATTAAAATGCTTTAATGCATTTCGTCCTTCCAGTCACAGAGATACTCTCTCTTCATTTTACAGATGGGGTGGAGGTCAGGGAAGTCGCCGAAGCCACACGGCCAGGGTCTCAGCCCAGGCAGTCTGGCTTTAGACCCTAAGCTGGACCTGACCTTCCGAGCATGAAGGAATGAATTTTCAGTTCCCGGAAGGGGAAACTGGGGGAACAAGGAGGTTGAGGAGGAAACTGAGGCTCAGAGAGGTGAAGTCACAAGGTTCGAGAGCGGTGGGGACGGGACTCAAACCTAGACGATCTGGCCTCAAAGTCCTTAGTGCTAGACCAGTGACTCTCAAACTGGAGTGCGCGTGGGAATCCCCGCAGGGCTTGTCAGAGCGCCGACTGTGGGGCCCTCAGCGTTTCTGACTCGGCAGGTCTGGCAAGGCCTAAGAACATGCATTTCTGTCAAGGTCCCAGCAGGTGATGCTGCCGCTCAAGGCCTACACTTTGCGACTTTCGCTCTAGACCGCCTGTCCGCGCATGAAGGAATGAATACCCAGTTCCCAGTAGGTACAGCGAGGCTCAGAGAGGCTGTCCCGTGCGCAGAAATCACACAGCTCTTAGACGGCGGTGCCGGACCTCACACGCGGGCGATCCGCCTCCGGAGGTCGCGTTTTTGTTTTTGTTTTTTTTTTTTTTAAAGATTTTATTTATTCATTTATTTGAGAGAGTGAGAGAGAGAGCACATGAGAGGGGGGAAGGTCAGAGGGAGCAGCAGACTCCCTGCCGAGCAGGGAGCCCGATGCGGGACTCGATCCCGGGACTCCAGGATCATGACCTGAACTGAAGGCAGTCGCTCAACCAACTGAGCCACCCAGGCGCCCAAGATTTTTTTTTTTTTTAAGATTTTATTTATTTGCGAGAGAGAGAATGAGAGACAGAGAGCGCGAGAGGGAGGAGGGTCAGAGGGAGAAGCAGGCTCCCCGCTGAGCAGGGAGCCCGATGCGGGACTCGATCCCGGGACTCCAGGATCATGACCTGAGCCGAAGGCAGTCGCTTAACCAACTGAGCCACCCAGGCGCCCCTTTTTTATTTATTTATTTGAGAGAGAGAGAATGAGAGAGAGAGAGAGAGCACATGAGAGGGAGGAGGGTCAGAGGGAGAAGCAGGCTCCCCGCCGAGCAGGGAGCCCGATGCGGGACTCGATCCCGGGACCCCAGGATCATGACCCGAGCCGAAGGCAGTCGCTCAACCAACTGAGCCACCCAGGCGCCCCGGAGGTCGCGTTTTTAACCATTCCCCGGCACTGCCTCCTGCCGGTCGGCAGAACCGGGGCGCGCAGGCATGAACGGATTCCCACTGCCCCCCGTGGGGGTGGGGGGACCCGGGACCCGGGAGCCGCCGGGCGACCCCCGGCGTCCCCTGACCTCTTTCCCTGCCTCCCCCTCCCGCTCCCCCCCCCCGCCCGCAGGTGAAGCTGGTGTTCGTGGAGGACCAGGCGGTGGTGGAGACGGTGTTCTTCCTGACGTCGCGCACGCGGGCGCTGCTGCGGCGCTTCCCGCGCATGCTCCTGGTGGACCGGCTGCCGGGGCTGCAGGGCGCGCTGGACCTGCTGGTCGTGCTGTGCGTGGACGGCGCGGGCCGCGCGCGCCAGGCCGCCTGCTGCGTGGCGCGCCCGGGCACGCCGAGCCTGCTGCGCTTCGCGCTGGCCTCGCTGCTGCAGAGCGCGCCCGACGTCAAGGGCCGCGTGCGCTGCCTGACGGCCGGGCCCGAGGTGGCGGCGCAGCTGCCCGCCGTGCGCCAGCTGCTGCCGGGCGCGCGCGTGCAGATCTGCCGCGCGCAGGGCCTCGAGACGCTCTTCAGCAAGGCGCAGGAGCTGGGCGGCGCCGGCCGCGAGGACCCGGGCCTGTGGCCGCGCCTGTGCCGCCTGGCCGGCGCGGCGTCGCCCGCCGCCTACGCCGAGGCGCTGGCCGAGCTGCGCGCGCACGGCCCGGCCGCCTTCGTGGACTACTTCGAGCGCAGCTGGGCCCCGCGCCGCGACATGTGGGTGCGCTTCCGAGCCTTCGAGGCGGCCCGGGACCTGGACGCGTGCGCCCTGGTGCGCGGCCACCGCCGGCGCCTGCTGCGCCGCCTGAGCCCCTCGCGCAGCGTGGCGCAGTGCCTCCGCGACCTGGTGGCCATGCAGTGGGCCGACGCGGCCGGGGAGGCGGCGCCCGACGGCCCGGACGCTGGGGGGCCGGGGCCGGAGGGCGAGCCGGGGAGGGGAGCCCCCGTGGAGGAGAGGGTGAAGGGCCTGGAGAGCGGGGACTGGGGAGGGGCCCCGAAAGAAGGCAGTATTTGGAGAGGCGCCCCGTTGGAGAAGGAGTGGCCCCGAGGTTTGGAGGCCAGAGACCGGCGAGGGGCTCAGTTAGAAAGTGAGATGGGGAGAGGCTTGCAGATCCAAGACTGGAGAGAGGTCCAGTTGGAGAACCAGAAAGCGAGAGGGCTAGAAGAGAGCGTTTGGAGAGGGTCCCAGCTGGAGAACGAGCCGTGGAGAGGACCAGAGATCAGAGACTGGAGGGGGGCCCTGTTGGAGGGTGAGAAAGATAAGGGACCGGAAGGTTATGTCCGGAGAGGCGCCCGGCTGGAGGACCACGGGCTGAGAGGATTGGAAGGGTATACCTGGAGGACGGCCCAGCTGGAGGATCGAAGGATCAGGGTGCTGGAGACCACAGACCGGAAGGGGGCCCCGTTGGATTGTGAGAGGGCCAGGAGTGTTGAAGGGAGCCCCTGGAGGGGGGCCCAGCTGCATGATGAGAGGGCACGTGGGCTGAAACCCAGAGAGTGGAAGGGGCCTCAGGTGGAAGCTGAGAAGGGAAGGGGGTTGGAGGTCAGGAACTGGAGGGGGCGCCATTTGGAGAAGCCCAGGGAGTTGGTCCCTGAGAATGGAGACCAAAGGGGACCCCAGTGGGGAGATGAGAGGCAGAGAGGGCCAGAGATTGGAGAAGAGAGAGGAGTGAGTTTGGGGGTCAAAAGAAGAAGGGACCTGGAGGATGTAGTTCTGGTCCAGCTGGGGGACACAAGGATGACAGGCCTGGAGAATGGAGAGGGAGCCCCATCTGTAGGCCCCAAGAGCAGGGGAGGACAAGGGATGGAGTGTGGGGGCACAGGAGGGAGGTGTCTAGGGCTGGGGAACGGGGTCATGTGTGGCACCCCGGTGGCGACGGTGTTTGAGGGTGATCTAGAATGGGCAGGGACAAGGAGAGTCTACTTGGCCACTGGGGAGAGCCTGCAGGAAGGGGGTGAAGAAGAAGGTCCAAGGGAACCAAAGAGGCCTTGCTGCCC
Source organism: Mirounga leonina (assembly GCF_011800145.1). Lineage (NCBI taxonomy): Eukaryota > Metazoa > Chordata > Mammalia > Carnivora > Phocidae > Mirounga > Mirounga leonina. Next base: position 4,117,754 of record NW_023270718.1, read on the forward strand.
CTCGGCAGAGGAAGAGGTGGACTGGGAGCCCCTGGCCAAGTTCCGGGCAGCCTGCGGGCCAGAGCTGGCAGACTTGGTGGCCGAAGAGCTGGCCTTTGCCAGGCAGCACGGTACCCGGGGTTTCCACTGGACTGGAGCTGGGTTTGCCCTTAAGGATGGCACCTCGGACTTCTTCCTGGACAGGGCTCTGACCCGCTGCAGCTGCTCCATCCACGCCGCCCGGCGTCTGCCCTGCCGACACCTCTTTGCAGCACGCCTCCTCACCGGGGCAGCCTTATTCCACATGGACCTGCTCAGGGATTGCTGGGGGAGAGCCCCAGAGCCCTGACCCTTCAGGTCCCTGCCTGCCACCCTCCGCTGCGAGGTTGGGAGGGCATTCTTCGATCCCAAAGATAATAGGGCTGAGGCCAAGGAGGCCACCCCAGTCCCTCTGGCTACCTCCTGTGTCATCCAGGGACCTCACCTTGGCCGTTTACCTCTCTGGGTGTGAGGGGGGCGGCTGACAATGGTCTCCGAGGTCCTGGAGCCACAGTGTGGAAGATGGTGGTGGCCAGGATGGCTTCTGAGGGCTTCCCTCAGGAGAGGAAATGTGTGATGAGACGGGGGCAGAAGGAAGGAGGCTACAAAGCTGGGGGAGGGGAAGACACCAGGACATGGGGAGAGCCCAGGCAGGAACAGATGGTCACTCCAGAGAGTGCAGGGGTGAAGGAGAAAAGCAAGGGGGACTGTAGGAGGACAAGTGGGGGGTGGGGGGAGGAGAGAAACTAGCAGGGAGATAAGCAGAGGAGAGAGGACAAGAGGAGAGGCAGAAATGGGGAAAAGCAGAGGGAGGCAGGGGAGAAGGAGGCCAGGGTGGAGGACAGAGGAAAAAAAAAACACACACACACACGGAAAGGAAAGGTATGGGAGATGGGGAGAGAAGGAACAAGAGGGGAGTGATTTGAGAGTCTCGAAAGCCCAGAGGCTTGGATCCCCTTGACCTTCTGGTTGGTCATTCCCAGAAGAGACTGAATGAGAGGGGGGGTCTGGGGGGATGGGCTGGAGGCTCTCCAGTGGAAGAGGGGAACAGTCTGGACTATTGTGCTTCAGGACTGGAATAAAACAGTATTATTTTGGTTTCTGCACTGAGTTCCTGGCTTTTCGGGGAGAGAGGGGAGGCCTAGACTTGGAGAGAACCTGAGGCGCTCCAACATTTCTTCTTCCATTCTATCAATAAGACCTCCTGGGGCCAGATGGAGTGGAGGGGCCAAAAGAATCCATCTCCCCCCAACAGCCCTCTTCCTCCCTCATCTGGACCAGTATCCCAGCGTGGCAAATGAGTAGTCTGGGCCAATCTCAGCCACTGTACCAGTGAATGGTTTAAGAACGGGCGTGTGACCCAATCCTGGCCAATGGGTCTGCTCAGGGTGGGGGGCTTCTAAACATGCTCTCAATCCTAAGAAGCCCCAGAATGGGATGGTCAGGCCCAGACCTGCTTGCGAGCATCTTGATAGAGCGTGAGAATGAAGCCAGTGCTGAGGGTGGCAGAGCTAAGAGATGCCCTCTATGATCACCCCGAACACCCTGGGAGGTGGGCATGGCACCCGTTTCCTAGCTATGGAAATTAAGTCGGAGAGATTCAGTGACTTGCCAAAGGACACACAACAGGGGGTCCTCCCCAACTCAAACCTCCACCCCTGCACTTTTCCTCCCTCCCTCCCTCCCTCCCTCTCTCAAGACAGATTGAGAGCGCGCATGGCAGGGGGCTGCACAGGGAGAGGGAGAGGGAGAATCTTAAGCAGGCTCCACACCCAGCATGGAGCCCTACACAGGACTTGATCTCACGACCCTGAGATCATACCCTGAGCTGAAATCAAGAGTTGGGCACTTAACCGACTGAGCCACCCAGGCGCCCCATATATGTCCCTGCATTTCCAACGGCTCTCATTAGGCAGCGAGTAGGGATGGAGTCGTGCAGGGCTGGCTCCCCATTCTGCTCTATCACAGCACTTGCTGAGGCTTCCCCTCTCTGAACCTTAGTGTCTTCATGTGGAAAATGGGGATAATACTAACTCACCAAGGCTGGCTGGAAAATTGAAAATAATGTGCTTATACTGTCTAGTACGTGCCAAGCACATCGGTAACTGGTTGTTATTATGTATCAGCCTTCCTGCTTTCTTTGAGAGACTGAAAGTGTGCGTTAACGTTTGGTGACGCTCCATGGGGAGGGGCTCCCCATTTATTTGTTAGCCCGGATCAACATCATGACAGGTATCAGCCAGGCTACCGGGAATGCGCCACGCACATTGGGGCGACCGGAAGCGCTTCTGCCCCGAGATCCCCCGGTGAATGGAGGCTCCCGTGAACCGCAGTGCACCTGGCCGGAAGGGTGAAGATCGCAGCACTAAGTGGGGTGGGGGCAGCGATAGGGAGGTGGCGAAGTCTGGGGAGACACCGAAAGGCACCAGGGGAGCCGGCGGTCTCGACCGTCCGTGGTTGAACACGGACTCCCTTGCTGCGTCTCCCCCTCCTCGGCTAATGGTCTCGCCCGATCCCCGTTCCCGTGGGCCACCCCGGGACATACCAAGTTTCCAGCACAGGGGTGGGAGGAGTGGGCCTGGGTAGGGCAGGGACGTTTCGCCGGGCGGGACCACTGATCCGGGGGTAAGTGCTGGGGGGAGGAGGGGGCGCGGGATAAAGGGATCCAAACAGTTGGAAGAGGAGAGGCCTTCAGGAGACACTAGTTTGAAAGGTGGGGCGGGGCTTGGAAGACCGCTGCGGAGAAAAGAAGGCGGGGCCTCTGGATGGATGGGCGGTTCACCGGGTGGGGACGCGGGAGGTAGGGGTGGGCGGGCTCACTGTGTGTCCGGGTGAGGGGGATGGAACTGGTTGGGAGAGACCCTTGCTTGTGTGGGGAGATTGGGGCAGTGCTTGCGGGTGACCTCTGCGTGTACGAGTAGGGAGGGTCCGGGTGAGTGTGTGCGTCGGGAACAGGTTTGAACTGTGCCTGGAAGCAGGAGTTGGATTCTGAGGCTCTGAGGGCATATCCGATGTGGAGGAACAACACGTGCTAGTGCTGCTTGGCGGAAGAGTTAAGGGCCTCCTTACAGAAGGAGAGGCTGCCGCTGGAATGTAAGGACCACAGGCACAAACATCGAGAATGATGCTGGAGAGTGTGCGGGGGCATCTCAAGGGGGACTGACGCTGTCCCAGGGTGCTGGGGAGCCATGGGATGGCCCTGATTAGGAGAGGGGGCAAGATCAGCCCTGAGTGAAGAAAGCCTTCTGGGGCCGTGTGGGGGATGGACTAGAGTGGGGAGACCGGAGGCGAGGAGGCCTGAGAGGAGTCTGGGGTGAGATGCAGAGGGAGAGGAGAGCTGAGCTGCGGCAGGGGCTGTGGGGACACAGGGGAGGATACAAGGCAGAAAGAAAACGCAAGAGAGATGGGGCTGAGGGATGGGGTTTGGAGATGACAGGTGGGGGAGGGATGGTGAGGAGAAGGAGGAGGGAGGAGAATCTCCCTGGGGATCTGGTCCGGTACTGGGTGAACCGTGAGGACTGACCATGGATGAGGACCCCCGGAGGAGGAGCGGGTTTGCAGGAAGACTCCGAGATCAGCATACATGTTATGCGTGTGAAGGACCAGGGGGTCCTCCAGGAGGTTCTGGAGGGAGATCCTGGTGCTGTCAGCTGTGATTGGTCCTTGGTACTTGCTGGTGGTTGAGCTAGCTGGAGAGCGGGAACTCAAATGAGGAAGGCACCTGCTTAGTTCCAGAGGCCATTCTGCGAAGGGCTTCGAAGGCCAGGTTAAGGAGCTCGGTTTTCTCCTGGGGGAGCTGGGGAGCCATGGGAGGAATGTGAGCAGGAAAGGGGGAGGGACGGCACTGGAGGATGGAGAGACTCCTCTAGGGCCATGTGGGAGATGCACTGGAGGCAGGACACTGGAGGTGTCCAGGAGGAGGCTGGGCAAGGACATGCATGAGGTGGGTTCAGTGCTGTGGGGATGGAGAGAACAGTGCGTAGTTTGTGGTGGAGGCTATGGGAGTGTCTGTCACCACTCCCCCACCCGGAAAGGGCTTGGAAAGAGATGGCCTGCCCTGACGCCTAGGGCAGGGGACACCTGGAAGAACCTCCAACCGCAGCTCTCAAGGCAGACCATCTAGGTTCAGATCCCAGCTCTCCACTCATGCCTTGTGACGTTGGCCAAGTTACTTAACCATTCTGTGCCTCATATTTGTCCTCTATCAGATGGGGTAATAATCCCGCTTCCTGCAGCAGGTTGCGCTGAGGGATAAATGGGCTCTTATATGAGAAGCACTTAGAACAGCACCTGAAACTGTACCCCAGCTACCTAGTACTTAACATCACCAGCTCGCCTTGGGATGGTGCTGTCACACTGTGTTCCAGTTTTTTAGGTACTGACCGCTCCATTACCTGCACCAGTCTTTAGAAGGACTGGCCCAGGGCGCCTGGGTGGCTCAGTTGGTTAAGCGACTGCCTTCGGCTCAGGTCATGATCCTGGAGTCCCGGGATCGAGTCCCGCATCGGGCTCCCTGCTCGGCAGGGAGTCTGCTTCTCCCTCTGACCCTCTCCCCTCTCGTGCTCTCTGTCTCTCATTCTCTCTGTCTCAAATAAATAAATAAAATCTTTAAAAAAAAAGAAAGACTGGCCCAGAAATCTTACCTACCTTCTGTGTGGCCCTGTTACAGGTTGAAACATGCCTCCTCCCCCAAAAAGAGATCTTGAAGTCCTAACCCCAGGCACCTCAGAATGTGATCTTATTTGGAAATAGGGCCTTTACAGCGGTAATCAGGTTAAAATGAGGCCGTCAGGGTGGGCCCTGATCCATTATGACTGGTGTCCTTACCAACCGGGAGGTTGGGACACAGAGACATGCGCAGCAGGAAGGTGAGGTGAAGACACACAGGGAGGATGCCACGTGACCAGGGACGATTGGATGGATGCATCTACAAGCCACGGGGCATCTGGGGCTGCCAGAAGCTGGAAGAGGCAAGGAAGGATCCTTCCGTACAGGTTTCAGAGGGAGCATGGCGCAGCCAACACCTTGATTTCTGACTTCCAGCCTCCAGAACTGTGAGTCAGTAAACGCGTGTTGTTCAAAGCCACCCACCTTGCTATACTTTGCCACTGAAGCCCTAGCAAATGAATACAGGCCCCCATTCTCTATACCTTTGGGAGTTAGGAACCAGGTGGAGATAGGACCGGTCCCCCTGTCCACCTGGCAGTTCACCATCAAGATTTTGTTTCCCCTTGTATATTAGTTAGGAAACCCCAAAACAGAGTAGTACCTTAAGCAAAATAGAAATACCTTTTTCTTGGGCGCCTGGGTGGCTCAGTCGGTTAAGCGTCTGCCTTCAGCTCAGGTCATGATCTCAGGGTCCTGGGATCGAGCCCCACATCGGGCTCCCGGCTCAGCAGGGAGTCTGCTTCTCACTCTCACTCTCCCTGTCTCTCAAATAAATAAAATCTTAAAAACAAACAAAAACAAAAACCTTTTTCTCTCTCTGAACAGTCTTGCATACGCTGTCGAGGGCAGATAAGCACCCAAGCTGCTTCTGTCTTGTCCTTCTGCCATGCTTGAGGGCCTTTTCCGCATGTGCAGGAAGGTGGCGGCCGTCTTGCCTGCCAGGCTTAAACGCCATCACTGCGCCTCACATCCTGTTGGCCAGAACTTGGTCACACGACCCCAGCCGGATGAAGGAGGGTCTGGGACATGCCGTCTTTGTTCTAGAGAGAGTCCTGTGTCCAGTGAAAATATCAGGGTCACGCGTTGTGCCCTGCCCTGGGAGCACAAAGGCAGGTCACTGAGTTCAGTGGCCAAGAAGATGCTAAGCCAGTCTCCCGTGCAGGAACCCCCCAAGTTCTTGTTCTTTCTCCTCATGAGGATGTTAAGGGAGGGGAAAGCTGATTGTCATGAATTTCTCTCCAAAGAGGCAACGTCTGAAATCGGGAGGTGGAAATGGGGTGGCAGAGATCGTGCTGAACTTGTGCTCTTAGGCGGGCCACGCCTGGACCAGGAGACCCGCCCCAGCTGCTGGTGATTCTCTGACCTTACACTGGGAGGTTGATGTTGGTTTCTTTTCCTTCTCAGCTCTGGGTCTTGATAGTTCTGGGAAAACAGTGCCCAGTTACATCCCGTTTTGCAGATGGGCTAAGTGAGGCTTGTGGAGGTTGGAACCATGTAGGGTGTTTTGAAATGTGTGGGTTGAGCCAGAAGTGAATTCAGATCTTCAGAGACCAGACCCATGATGTCATTGCTGGTAAACATGAATCCTTATCTTCAAGCCTCCAGAGGGTCCTCGAAGACATGGAATCCATCCATCCTAGAGAGATCCTAGGTGACTGAGGTCCAGAGTGAGGACAGAGGTCGTGGGGACTGGGGGTGGGCACAGTGGGCTCTTGCATTCAGGGAGGGAGGGAGGGATGGGAAGAGAGTAATAGATATGATATGATATTCAATCAATCTCATCCAGTGAATAAGACCGAATTGCAATCAGGTTGGCTTAGTATTAACCCAAGCCCTACTGTTTACAGCTGAAACCTTAGACAAGTTACTTAGCCTCTTTGTATCTCAGTTTTGGAATCTGTTGAAGGGGGATAACATTAGAATTGATGGCATCAGCTCATTCAACCCTGGCAAGGTAGGTTTTATTACCCCCACTGTATTGTAGTGGGTTCAGAGAAGTGAACAAATATGCCCAAACCCACAAAGTTAGTGAGTAGAGCATCGTGCTTCTCACACAGGCATTGGGTAAACATTAGAAACTATGGGGCGCTGGTATGGGTGTTCCCCATACTGCTGAGCTTGCTCTAGCATAATCAGTTAGTAATGGATGCATTAATAGAGGTACAGACACCAGCAGGAAGGGAGTACGATCCTCTTCTGCTTGGACCACTCTTGATTTCTGACTTCCATTCTACGTTCACTTTTTGTTTTTGTTGATCAGTTGGTTGCTTGGTTGCTTTTGGTTTTGTAAAGCTGTGTAGAGTAAAATGCACAGCTCTTCAATGTCTAGTACGAGTTTTGACAAATATAATCACCTGTGTGACCAACACCCCAATCAGATACGGAACACGTACATCACCCTAGGTTATTTCCTCAGGACTTAAGTTTGAGAATGTTAGAGAGAGAGAGAGAGAGAGAGCATGCCAGAAAGAGGAGGAAGAAGGAGAGGGAGAGAAAGAACCAGTGTTTGGCAAATTTCGGGGAGGCAGATTTGGTTACAACATGAGGAATGAGTTTGTCATGCCCTTTGGGTTCCTCATTGTTCATTCTGGTAACGCAGACATGCTGCTTTTTTATCTAGAATTCCCCTCACCCTGCGTTCCTGGACACACCCACATCCTTCAGCATCAGCAGCATCGCTAGGGAAATTCAGGGGTCCTCGCTCTGCTCCTTTAGTCCATCGTGCATCAAATGTCCATTACAGGTTGCGACCACCTGGTGTTCTGATTGTGCGTGTGTCTGGCACACCCACCAGACTGTGTACTCCTGGAGGGACCGCAGTTACTCACCTCTGCATCCCCAGCGCGGGCCAGTAAATCGGGGGCAGGACAGTCGTTGGCTGGAAAATCCCATCTCAGTGCTCATCACTGGTGCCATTGTTTACTGAAAACGACCCATGTCCAGTGTTCTGCTAATGTCCTCCATGCACATCACATGCATTCCTCACAGCAACTACGTAAAACAAGCTGTGCTTGGCACCCATGTTCCCAGGAAGCAGAATCTCAAGAGACAGTGTCAGCCCAAACGAGGCGCTCCCCAGATACAAGGCTGGAAGGGAGAAAGAGAGAAAGAGAAACGGAGTCTGAGCTTTGTTTTTCCTAGGGAGTGGTCAGTAGGATGCATTCTTTCTTTTGTTTAATATGCTAGCATTTATTGAGTGCCTATGATGTTCTATGGGTTGAGGTTCCAGCAATGAGTAGGACAAGGTGTCTCCTGTTACGAAATGTACATCTGGTGGATGGAGACAGATAGCTTCCCACCTGGAACTCGGTTATGGATATGTCCTGGTTGTCCACACAGCACACATCCCCGGATTTTATTTCTGATGTCCACTCACTCCTCACATGCGCTGGACACATCACGCACCTCCAGAGAGCCTGCTGCCAATCCTCCAAGGATGTTCCCTTAATCACAGTGATGGGGTCAGAGGCGGGACACCTGGCAAGAGCCAATCTGGGGCTTGTCTGGGGGCGCTTGTTTAGAACGCTTTTGTGCAACCAGATCTATCCCTTGAGGAGACCAACTGGGGTCTACTCTTGGGTAGGGTAGGGTAGTTAGGACCGCTGCCTCTTCGTTTACAAGCGCTGTGGGGATTCAGTATTCCGGAGGGACTCAGGAATATACCAAACTACCACCTCCTTTCAGGTGTGTTACCTTGGATTTACACTGGTCAGTTTTCTGTGGTTCCAGCTGGCCTGCAGCCTTCAGAAGGACCAGCCAGGGACGCCTGGGTGGCTCAGTCAGTTAAACGTCTGCCTTCGGCTCAGGTCATGATCCCAGGGTCCTGGGATCGAGTCCCATATCGGGCTCCTTGCTGAGCAAGGAGCCTGCTTCTCCCTCTGCCTGCCTCTGTCTCTCTCTGATAAATAAAATCTAAAAAAAAAAAAAAAAAAAGGACCAGCCATAGCCCGTGCTCCCCGAGGGGAGTGCTTTTATGATTTTATATTTTTATGATTACATGTATTTGTCAAATTTACCCCATGGTAGTAGGATTTCTTTCTTTCTTTTTTTTTTTTTAAGATTTTATTTAGTTATTTGAGAGAGAGAGAGCACATGAGATGGGGGAGGGTCAGAGGGCGAAGCAGACTCTCCGCCGAGCAGGGAGCCCGATGCGGGACTCGATCCCGGGACTCCAGGATCACGACCCGAGCCGAAGGCAGTCGCCTAACCAACTGAGCCACCCAGGCGCCCCCAGTTGAATTTCTTTTAACCTGACTATTGATGAGGTGGGGACCCTGCCATATATTTACTGACAACGTGTCTCTCAACCGAAGTGCCCAGTCAAGGCTTTTAGCTTCTTTCCTGTTAGGTTTTCTGCCCTTTTGTTATTTTTTTTTAAAGATTTTATTTATTTGACAGACAGACACATAGCAAGAGAGGGAACACAGGCAGGGGGAGTGGGAGAGGGAGAAGCAGGCTTCCCGCTAAGCAGGGAGCCCGATGCGGGGCTCAATCCCAGGACCCTGAGATCCTGACCTGAGCCGAAGGCAGACACTTAACCAACTGAGCCACCCAGGTGCCCCTCCTCTTTATTCTTCTAAAGCCTTAATATGTGTTGCCTTTTATAGCTAATGTTCCTGGAATTAATATTTATAGATAAGGTGAGTTCAGGCTTCAGTTCCATTCTTTTGCTTAAGGAAAATCAACATCGTATATTATAAAGTTCTTCCTTTCCTGGTAATCTGAAATGACACCTCCTTCCTAGAGGTTTATTTCTGTGCTCTTCTTCCATTACGTTAGTAAAGGCGCCCGGCTGGCTCAGTTGGTGGAGCATGCGACTCTTGATCTCAGGGTTGAGTTCGAGCCCCATGTTGGGTGTGGAGATTACTTAAAAATAAAATCTTAGGGGCGCCTGGGTGGCTCAGTTGGTTGAGCGACTGCCTTCGGCTCAGGTCATGATCCTGGAGTCTCTGGATCGAGTCCCGCATCGGGCTCCCTGCTCGGCAGGGAGCCTGCTTCTCCCTCTGACCCTCCCCCCTCTCATGTGCTCTCTGTCTCTCTCATTCTCTCTGTCTCAAATAAATAAATAAAATCTTAATAAATAAATAAATAAAATAAAATAAAATCTTAGGGGCGCCTGGGTGGCTCAGTTGGTTGAGCGACTGCCTTCGGCTCAGGTCATGATCCTGGAGTCCCGGGATCGAGTCCCGCATCGGGCTCCCTGCTCGGCGGGGAGTCTGCTTCTCCCTCTGACCCTCCTCCCTCTCATGCTCTCTGTCTCTCATTCTCTCTCTCTCAAATAAATAAAATCTTTAAAAAAAATAAATAAAATCTTAAAAAAAAAAAAGAGTACAGATCATGATGAGCACTGAATAATGTATAGAATTGTTGAAGTGCTGTACTACACACCTGAAACTAATATAACACTGTATTTTAACTATACTGGAATTAAAATTAAAAACTTAGTAAAAAATTTTTTGAAAAGGAAAAAATTCTATTACTTATAAGACCTGAAAATTATATGGCACACCTGGGGCTACATAGCAAGGTGGCAGGTAGAGAGAGAGAGAGAGAGAGAGCGTACACAGGCCTGGTGTTCTGCTTTTATTGGTGAGGAGGGTGGGGGCCTAAGGCTTTTGCAGGCTCACTTTTTATTGTGAATTTAAAGCATAAAAGCAGGGGCGCCTGGGTGGCTCAGTCGGTTAAGCGTTTGCCTTTGGCTCAGGTCATGATCCTGGGGTCCTGAGATCGAGTCTAATGTCAGGCTCCTTGCTCAGTGGGGAGCCTGCTTCTCCGTCTCCCTCTGCCTGCTGCTCTACCTGCTTGTGCTCGCTCTCTCTCTGTCAAATAAATAAATAAAATCTTAATAAATGCATAAACAAATAAAACATAAAAACGGGCACACCTGGCTGGTTCAGTTGGAAGAGGATGCGACTCTTGATCTCTGGGTTGTGAGTTTGAGCCCTACACTGGGTGTGGAGATTACTAAAATGAATGAATGAATGAATAAATAAATAAATAAGTAAATTTAAGAGCAGGAATTTAAAGCACGGGAAGAGAAAAGAAAAGTTGCCCAAATGGTCGGTTACTGAAATCAACCAAGATCTCTAGAACAGAGAACCCTGGAGCATGGAACCTAGAGGCTGGGGGCAGCCTGGCTCTTTATCTTTATCTTGTGTGGCTGGCAGTGTATTTTTTTTTTAAGGTTTTATTTATTTATTTGAAAGAGAGAACGAAGGAGAGAGAGAGCACGAGGAGGGCAGGGAGCAGAGGCAAAGGGAGAAGCAGGCTCCCGGCTCAGCAGTGAGCCCGAAGCGGGGCTCAATTCCAGGACCCTGGGATCATGACCTGAGCCGAAGGCAGATGCTTAACCGACTGAGCCACCCAGGTGCCCCTAGCAATGTATTTACTGAGATGACTGTGTTTTGTCTTGGACATGGATGCCTTGGCAAGCAAAGCTTAAGTCGGGCACTTGCATTATCAAAAGAAAAGCCACCTGTCAAGGGCTTACTCTAAATCAAAGAAATGTAAATAAAAACCACAATAAAATATAACTTTACAACTGTTAGAATGGCTTTTATCAAAAAGACAATAACAAGTGTTGATGAAGATGTGGGGAAAGGGAAACGCTCGTACATTGTTGGAGGGAAAGTAAATCCATGGTATGGAGCTCCCTCAGAATATCAAAAATAGGACTGCCGTATGATCCAGCAACCCCACTTGTGTGTATATACCTGAAGGAAGTGAAATCAGCCTCTCAAAGAACTACCTGAGCCCCACATTATTCACATTAACCAAGACATGTAAGCAACCTCCTTCAAGAACAAAAATTCAACTAATTCATTTTATTCAATGATTCATGAATTGGGCAGCATCCCTTCTTGTAAAAAGACAGGGGCTCAGGGGAGTGGTACAAAAATGGAAGGTTTTATAGGCAGAAGGAGGCCAGGGCAAGAAAATTACTAGCAAAAGAAAAGAAAGGAGCACCTGGGTGGCTCAGTTGGTTAAGCGTCTGACTCTTGATCTTGACTCAAGTCATGATCTCAGGGTCCTGGGATCCAGTCCCATGTCAGGCTCCGCACTCAGCATGGAGTCTGCTTGAGATTCTCTCTTTCCTTCTCCCTCTACCCCTCCCCCTGCTTGTGCTTGCTCTCTTTCTCTCTCTAAATAAATAAGTGAATAAATGAAATCTTAAAAAAAAATAAATCAGTAAGTGCTATGCAATCAAAACAACAAGGAGAGGAAATGATAGGAAAACAATTAAGTCTCAGAGAACTATGGGACAACAACAAAAATCTTACATTCATACCATCAGAGTCCCAGAAGGAGAGGAGAAAGAAATGCAGGGTTGAAAAAAATATATTTAGGAGTGCCTGAGTAGCTCAGTATGTTAAGCGTCTGACTCTTGATTTTGGCTCAGATCTTGATCTCAGGGTCATGAGTTCAAGCCAAGACCCATGTTGGGTTCCACACTGGGCATGGAGCCTACTTTAAAATAGATAGATAGATAGATAGATAGATAGATAGATAGATAGATAGATAGATAGATA